>NC_140174.1:100120989-100633489 GCF_963971535.1 Notolepis coatsorum | reverse complement strand
TCACTCAATATAGAGTGGTATTTTAATCAATATAGAGTTGTAATTCCCTCAATATGGAGTTGTAGTTCACTCAATATAGAATAGATTTCACTCGATATAGAATATCATATTTCACTCAATATAGAATTAAATAATAATTTACTCTGGAATAATACATTTAAAATAAACGGGGGCAAAGCAGAAATCAGTATTTAACAATGCACTTTTATTTGCAACATGCAGGCATATCCTTTGGGATGCAAACAGTTTTACAACAGCGTGTGAGAATCATGACTTCAAGGGGCAATCGATAGAAAAAAAAATTAATAAAATAAGATTCATCAATAAGCTTGTGCAATCTTTGTTTTCAGTTGCCAAGAAATTTGAAATTCCTAGTACCTTGGACTTAAAGGTCTATGATGACTTAAAACACTGAAGTCGACAAGGAGGCGTTTCAGTTGGGATGCAAACAGTTTTACAACAGCGTGTGAGAATCATGACTTCAAGGGGCGATCGATAGAAAGAAAAAAAGGTCATTAATAAAATAAGATTCATCAATAAGCTTGTGCAATCTTTGTTTTCAGTTGCCAAGAAATTTGAAATTCCTAGTACCTTGGACTTAAAGGTCTATGATGACTTAAAACACTGAAGTCGACAAGGAGGCGTTTCAGTTAAAGAAACCAGACATGGGTGTGTTGGAGATTTGTTCACCCCAAGTTGCTTATTAACATGGAGCCTAGCCTCATCCAAAATGTCACACAGGTACTGTATATGTTTGTACTTTGAAATGATCTTTGTTTCTATACGCCCAATGTAATGTAACATAGTAAAAAAAAAAAAAAAACACGTCTGAGGAAGAACTTGCTTGGTGTGGATCCTTCCTAATCTTTTTACATTACACTTGTCAAACATTCCTCTCTTGCTAATCACACTTGGTATATGTCTACGTGATTGTTAGATTCAGTGAGCCCCTCTGCAAACAACTCCATTATATACAAAAATCACCATGACTTCAAGGCTTCATGGGGAGAGTAATCGATAGAAAAAAGGTCATAAATAAAAGACAATTACATTTTGGCCTCTGTAAAGTGACAGCAGCATCTGCACCCTTTTAAAAAGGGATAGCTCACCCAAAAAAAGAAATCTACCAATTACACACCCCATGAATCCTTGAATTCATGGAGATTTGTTTGTTTGTCGCATTCCTGAGCCAATAATTCAAGCCAGTCATCAAATTATTGGCTCAGGAATGCAACAAAAAGAAATCACCATGACTTCAATTAAGGCTTCATGGGGAGAGTAATCGATCAATTACATTTTGGCCTCTGTAAAGTGACAGCAGCATCTGTACACCCTTTTAAAAAGGGATAGCTCACCCAAAAAAAGAAATCTACCAATTACACACCCCATGAATCCTTGAATTCATGGAGATTTGTTTGTTTGTCGCATTCCTGAGCCAATAATTCAAGCCAGTCATCAAATTATTGGCTCAGGAATGCAACAAAAAGAAATCACCATGACTTCAATTAAGGCTTCATGGGGAGAGTAATCGATCAATTACATTTTGGCCTCTGTAAAGTGACAGCAGCATCTGTACACCCTTTTAAAAAGGGATAGCTCACCCAAAAAAAGAAATCTACCAATTACACACCCCATGAATCCTTGAATTCATGGAGATTTGTTTGTTTGTCGCATTCCTGAGCCAATAATTCAAGCCAGTCATCAAATTATTGGCTCAGGAATGCAACAAAAAGAAATCACCATGACTTCAATTAAGGCTTCATGGGGAGAGTAATCGATCAATTACATTTTGGCCTCTATATAAAGTGACAGCAGCATCTGTTCACCCCAAAGAAATAAAAGAAAACTAATAGTGTTCATCCCCAGTGCAATAGTTCAAGAGCTTAGTGATTTTCTCTTTTCCTTTTTTAAATCACAGGAAACAGTATGGAACAATAAATGAGCTTGAATCGTCATCACTGTATGACATCTGTATATCGAATGCTTTGTAAAACAAAAGCTCTTTGACATCAACTACATGAGGTCCATCTGTAGTACACACAACTTTAAATGCATAAAAATGGTCATCCAGAGACACGGTTTGTAGTGCAAATGTAAACAACAGTAACCTCTCATCTTTAAGAACAACACGGTGGATTTTGTGAAAAACTGGAACCTCACTAAGAACTTTAAGGCAAACAACTAAACCTGGACGATACATATTTCCATGGTGTTTGGCCCATCTAACATTTAACACCTTGGTGTCACTTGGTACCTGAAGAGTCTCCGCTATCTCACAGCCTCTGTCCATCACATTTAATGCTACCATTTTACTTGGACCAAGCACCAGTCTGTTGGGATCAAATGTCTGCCAATTGTATGCTACTTGACTTTGGTGTTTCTTTGCCAACGTTTTAGTTATATTTTTGAAGCTTTTTAGTTGTTTTTTAAAGAAATTATGCTTCGCTTCATAGCGCATGCACCAGACATGCAAAAGTGGTCCAATTTTACGAATACATGTAGGATAGTGCACCATAAAATGATGCTTTGGTAGTAGCCTCCTGTTGGGAAACAAATGCTTGAATAACCCGTGGTGCTCTGCAATCAAGTGTTTTAAATAAATAGTAATGCCAGTTGATAACCTGGGAGAAAATACAATATCTGCTATTTGAAGCAACAGCAGAAGCAAATACCAGTGTTGATCATTTGGACAAACCAAGTCTCCAAAGATAAGTGGTAGATTGCGAAGTAAACACCAAGATTGGATTGCATTTAACCCCAAGTCATTTGAGGTCTCTACTAACTTCAATGCAGGTGGCTTGTTGTTTTGTTCCAGGTAACCATAGTTAAAGCTCTTAATTCTCAAGTCTATTTCCTTTGATGTTGTGTAGTTTTTAATCAAGTGTAGTATTAGCAGTTTCATTTCATATTGTGCCACGCCCTCCAAGATATCATGCATAATATCGACAGAGAAATTGTCACATGTATTGAAGTACTGCAAGGAATTTAGAATGCAAGAACGTTTAACTCCCATCACATAGGGAAGACCAATAGTAGTCTCCATTGTGTGGCAGTGTTCTGCATGAAGTGCTCGAGTTCGCATAACTATCTTGGGTGAATCTTCTTTGAATTCCGTCTGAAAGTCCTCTTTCTCAGCAAGACAAAAGCGGCAACAATATCTGGCACTGAATGATTCTACGAAACCAAACAAACCGTGAATACCAAGGTTGTCACCTGTAACTTGGACAATAGTTCCATACACTGGCTGATCATACAATGGGACCTTAATTCCATCCTTCTCCAGTATTTTAATATCTTCCACAAGTGGAGCAAGTATTTTAGAAAAGCCATGTGTTTTAATGTCTTGGGCATGGAATAAAGCGACCAAATGAATATTAAGCAGAATTGAGTTGTACTTTGGAGAAAAATTACGCAAGGTGAAATAGATTGCTCCTAATTTATGTATTCCCTTTTTACTCCCCAACGGATTCGCGCATTCAAAATCATCATAGAAAAGCTGCACCTGAATTGCATGCTTCTGTTTTGAAAATAGAGGATGACTCTTGAAATACTCTCCATCACACAAGTCATTAAGAAGATCTTCTCTTAAACTGGAATCACTCTGCATCATCTCTTTTATATTAGGGTGTTTGTAAATAAAGTCTAATGTTTTCAAAATTGGGATATAAACACATTTATCAGTAACAACAGCCTGATCATAAGTTCCAGTAGTCCGATTGCGCAGGGTATCAAATCTTGTACCAAGGACATATTCAACTGGGTCTACCCTTCCCCACTTCTCTGTAAAATATTGCCTTCTCTTAGTTTCAGAATTTAAGATACAAAAGGGATTTTCAATTTCTTCATAACACTGATCAATTTTACACTCAACCTCACTTTTGATAGGTTCCTGTAAAGATAGACACTGCTTCACATATTGTTTTGCTTGATTATGGATATCATCAACAATCACTTCCATTGAAGTTACCAAAGAGTTGATTATTGTTTCACCTACACCTGCCACTTTAAGTTCAGCTACTGTTGCAGCACAGCTGTCTACAAGACTATTATTAAGAAGGACTGGAAGGACTGGGTCAGAAGGGGCACTGCCTGATGGAAAGTCATCAACATAACTTTCAGCTAAATGTTCAGCTGTAGAGCGGCCTTCACCAGGATCATCACATGGTTGATGACGTGCTTTAAGATGCTTTCGAAACCCAGAAAAAGTGCAAAAGACATGTAAACAACCAGGCTGACCACATTTAAGACGAAGTGTCCTTCCTGAACAAAGTCCGTGGATCATCCTTAAGTGCCTCATCAGTGAATTGGCATTTGCCTGAGAGTTTTTGCAAATGAAACACAACATCTTATCAAAAAACACTGGAGCATCAGAGGCCTCAAGATAAAATATCTTCTCAGTATCAAAAGTCTGTGCAGCATCAGAGGCCTCAAGATAAAATATTTTCTCAGTATCAAAAGTCTGTGCAGCATCAGAGGCCCGAGATAAAATATCCTCTCAGTATAAAAAAGAAATCAGTGCAGCATCCGAGCCCTCATCTCTTTAACCCTGGGGTTGACATTAGTTGTAGCAGCATCGATCTTGTAAATGGCGGTTTGCAAGAAGTTGTACATATTGGCCAGATCCCGGTTGTATGAGGTACCAAAGACAAAATGAGCTTTGAAAAGCTCATCAAAAGAGGCAAGAGAGTCTGGTGACTTACAAGGGATTGCATGTTTGTCAATCACAATGAAGTACTTGTGAATCACACTCCTCTGGGTCCCCACAGCAAGCAGATAGGGTTGAAGGCTCTCCGTGATGCTGTCCAAATGCCCCTGGATACTGGTCCCAGTCTGTGACAAGAGAACTTCATTAGTCTTGCTATTAAAATTAGTCACGGTTTGCAAACCGTGGTCTTTGCATGATTTCAATCATGCAGGTCAATATCAGGGATGCACGATAATTATCAGGCCGATATCAGCAATTATGACGTCATCCCGATAAAAGTATTGACAGCTCTGATAATAAAAAAAATATATATATTTTTTTTACTTTTTTCTTTTCATGTCAACATTCACACGCACTATATATGCTTATTTAGGATTTGACTTGATTCAACAACAAAGCAGTCGGGGCAAAGGCAAGCCAAAAACGGTCGAAAATGTGGTTATTTGAAGTTTGGATTTTTTTCTTCTCACAACTGAGGTAGGTAGATTACATTTTTAGAGACTAAAGTACCGAAAAAGGTACCGTTGGGTACCGGTATCGATTCACAGGTACCGGTACCGTATCGGTTCAAATGTGAACAGCATCCCTACTGACAAAGCACAATACCTGTTGGTTTTTAGTTGTTCAGGGAAACACATTGTTAATGACATTGACGGATTGTGAATTTTGTGATCGACTCAAATTATATTTATTTGGAAAAATAAATAGTCACTTTATTTGAAGAGTCAAAACTGTTCTCTTGGCTTTGTTTTGTTCATATAGTAACGCTCATGTCATGATAAATCTGGTTAGGTCAAAACTACAGGAATATACATAAAAAAATTTATAATTATAGTACAATAAATATATATATCGGTTATCGGTATCGACCTTGAGGAGCAGAAAGTTATTGGTATCGATATCGGGGTCAACAAATCAATATCGTGCACCCCTAGACAGAACAGTGATCCTTCTTATACTTTAATTCAACTGTAACTAGGGATGCTCGATATTGGCTTTTTTACCGATATACCGATATTGTCCAACTCTTAATTTCCAATACCAATATCAACCGATACCGATATATGCAGGGTTTCCCCCCCAAAAAACTGAATAATTTCAGGTAATTAACATTACATATGTCTTGTTGTGGAATTAACATAACATTATGCATACTTTTGACAATAAATAAAATCAGAATTTGTTCTTACTTGCCTGGGTAAATAAAAGTTGGTTATAGAAATGTAAAAAGAATAATTCATTTTTTTTTTACCGATATTTTCCTATATCACATTTGAATGCCAATATCGGCCGATAATATAGGCAACTGTAACCTTACCTTTATGAACTTCACAAGGGAGTCAATGGCTTCTCTGGCTGAGAGCTTTCCCGGTCTCTTGTTGCGTCCCTGAGGTGATGGTGGCAGGAGGTGGACAAGAAGCAAGAGGGAGGACATTTCACTGTCCCATGCTAAAAATACAAAAAATTTAATAAAAAAAATCAGAAATACATTTGACTAAAAGCTGTGTTTCCATTTGTTTAAAAAACAATTCACCCTTCCATTATTATATTCCTTTAATTCAAGCATACCATTGTTCAGTTCTATTGTGTCTGTTGTGGATTCAGCATTCTGAAGCAGGTCTTGAAGGTCGCCGGTCTGGGTGAGGCCACGGCTTTGTTCAAGGACTTTCTGCCTGCAGAAAGTAGGCCACTTCTCCAGGAACTTTGCAGAGATGTCATCACCAAACATCAGACTGAAATCCTGCTCAATCTGCAGACAAGATGGAATAAAACATGGTTGAAATTTTTTTGTCATACATTGTTAAATAGTAGGGCTGACCCCTATTAATCGATTAGTCGACTAATCCGTCGAAAGGGGCCGTAGTCGACTGGCCAACCTCTTAGTCGAATATAATATTATAAAAAAAAAATATATATATATATATATATATATTATAATTTTTTTCAAAAGAAAAGAGGCATAGAAGCGTGGCTAACGCTAATGGCAGGCATACCAGAGGCTAACTGCCTACGAAAACAGGCACAGAGGCACTGAAAGAGGATTTCATCAGTGGACCAATTGTATGCTTTTGCAGAGGACAAGAAGCCTTCAGTTGACTCCTTCAGACATTAAGCACCCCCCACAGCCCAAATGGAATGATAAAAAAAAAAAAAAATACGTTTTTTTTTTTTTTTTAACAATCCTAGTCGACCATCCAAATCCTTAGTCAGGGACAGCCCTATTAAATAGGTTCACCCTATGACCAGGGATGTGATCTAAATTGTTTAAAAAGGTCATTTTTTATTTCAGTTAGACTTTAATGCAAGCCACATACCATTCCTGTGATGTCTAGGAATCGTGGAAAGGTGGTGAATATTTCAGAGGACTTGATTGGGTCATGCATCATTTCTTGGCGATGGGTGAAGGTCTGTTTCATCTTCTCCTTGATGATTGCTTCATCAGTTGTATGCTTCATCAGTGCACTGGCCTCACGAAACTGGGTGTCTGTGGTTAGCTGGTTTTCCTCAGAGAAGGGGGCTCTGTCGCCAGAACTTGGACCACCTGTAACAGTGTAGAAACCACACATACTGCTGCAATACTTTCCAGTGATATGCATTTACTATAATGATCCATCTTCACAGTTGCTAGATAAACAGTGGACTGGGACAATCAAAATTACATACCGATCAGTGGCTGAACATTACGGCTCTTCTTTTGTCCCTCTGATGCTATCTTTTGAAGTGATTTCACCCTCCATGCCAGAAACCCACTCCCATCTACTGGATTGTAATACTGCTCCTAAAACACAAGAAGTAAAGAGGAAAAAAAAAAATTATTTGGTTTAAATGGGCATGTGTAAATGTGTTTATTTCTCTCCTTAAAACTTAACACATGCCCTTCTCTGAAGAATTGCTAAAATCAAGGTCAACAGGTAGGACATCTGTGGTTCTTAAATTGTTGAGGTTAGGAGAAATGGTCAGCATACAGAAATGTTAACAAATATTTAGTTGAAATCGTACTCCGCACAGCCCTTTTAAGCAATTCCAGAGAAGTGAGGAGTAATGGGGTTGGTGTTTTATGTACCATGCATGTGATTGGATAATGTTATGCATAATGTTGTGTTAATTCCACGACAAGAGATATGTAGCCTAATGTTAATTACCTGAAATTATTCCTTTTGGGGGGGGGGGGGGGGGGAGAAACCCTGCATATATCGGTATCGGTTGATATCGGTATTGGAAATTAAAGAGTTGGACAATATCGGTATATCGGATATCGGTAAAAAAAAGCCAATATCGAACATCCCTAGAAATTATATAACAAGAATGACCTATAAACATAATAATTGTTAGACTAGAAGTCTTTATTTGTCATGCAGTTTTAACACACACGCAAGATGGGCGACCCACAGGAACACACATGCACTGAGTCGCCGATGAAATGTCTCTCTGCACTTTTCCCTGATGTACTTACATATCCCAAATTGCCCTGGGGATCGGCCAGGTATGGGAATAAGGCAGTGATGCCCTTTGCGTAGTCTTCTTTAACACGCCTTGAAGGACTCGTCCTACAGTGCACACATACACAAGTATGAGATCCAAACAAAAGTATTGCTGTGCCAATGCCTTCTACACAATCTATGTAAAGCGCTTTGGATAACCATTTATCATTTACCAATTCTGCAAAAAGGAGGATCTTAGTAAAAACCAAAAATGTGTATTGGGTGCGTAATGTTTAGATAACATAATTACCCATGCTCTTTTGCCATGTGCGCAACCAATATCTTCACCATGTCGCGTCTTCTGGTATCCGTTAGGGTTTTCGTCCGAGCATAATCGGCAATGATCCTCTCTCCTCCAGCTGTGTCCCTCAGAATCTTTTCAGTCATCTAAGCGGGAGTAAAAAGGGGGGGGGGGGAGGACACACATGGATAGACAGTCATTTGGTGGCCAAGTATATTTAACCCTTTCACTGCCACACTAGTACCAGTATGTGGTATACAGTATGTGGTATACAGTATGTGGTACAGTATGTGATAGTAAAGGGTTAACCTTCTGTAGTGCGGCAGTGAAAGGGTTAACCTTCTGTAGTGCGGCAGTGAAAGGGTTAACCTGCTGTTGTGCGGCAGTGAAAGGGTTAAGGTGACAAATGTAAACCATGACCCCCCCCCCACCCCCATTTTCTCCCCAATTGTACTTGGCCATCCCCAATGCCCATGCTACCCCTTTATCAGAGTCACCATCTCCATTTCAAACAGTCATATGCAAAGCTTACCAGAGTGATACGAGTCAGGTCAGCACCGTTTCTTGGAGCAGGACTAGACTGCAAAATGATGGTGTCATCAGACTCCCCCTCATTGTCTGCACCAGAGCTGAGAACGGAGCTTTGGCTGCTGGAGTTGCTTGCAGAGGTCCTCACTGAATCTAACAATCATGTAGACATATAAGTGTGATTAGATAGGAATGTTTGTGACAAGTGTAATGTAAAAAGACCACATTAGATTAGGAAGGATCCACACGTTACATTGGGCATATATACAAAGATCATTTCAAAGTACAAAAATACACAGTACCTGTGTGACATTTTAGGTTAGCCAGGACACGTGTAGCCTTTTTACAACGCATCCGCGTTTCCGGCGCTCTGATTGGCCAGGTCATGTGACATGTGCGCCCAATAGCGTGTTTGCCCATTTCCGCGTCGAACAGCCTGCAAACTACCTGGCGTTCTATCGCCATGCTCTAAGACAAACTCTAACCTTAACCAACTTCGAAGAGTGCCCTTAACCAGTGTAGAAACTTGCCGTCCCACGATTGCCGCTCATGTCACATAACCTGGCCAATCAGAGCGAAAAAAACGGGAACCCGGAAATGTTGTAAAAAGGCTTCAAGCAGCCAGGACTGTATGGATGAGGCTATAAGGCTCCATGTTAGCAACTCACCTTCAGGATTTGAGTCTTGGGGTGAACAAATCTCCAACACACCCAGGTCTGGTTTTTTTAGAAGAAATTGAAACGCCTCGTCGTCGACTTCAGTGTTTGAGTCATCATAGACCTTTAAGTCCAAGGTACTAGGAATTTCAAATTTCTTGGCAACTATAGACAAAACAAGATTGCACAAGCTTATTGATAAATCTGTTGTGCAATTTATTTAATTTGTATTAATTAAAATGTCATAAAATGGGATATTAAAATAGCCACTGAAAATGTGATCATATGAGGAAGATTGACAGCCTTAATTGACATACTTAACACCGGTTCCTGACAGGCAGCGAGCGTGCGAACTGGAGACGAAATCGTGCGCGACACTGTCCTGATATGAGGCGGCGCGTGTCCGGGTGTGTCTGTGTGTGTGTTACCTGGAAGCACACAGGGGCAAAGCAGCCTGCGATTCTTGACCAATAAAAAGTGTTTAGGGGCGTGACTCGGCCGCGTAATCGCTCAACTAGAGACACAGCGAGCGAATATTTGAGGGGGGAACGACATCGCCGCTCAGTTTGCTGTCGCTCGCGGCAGGTCAGGATAGTCTGATTGAAACGAATACATTTTAATCATTTTCGCAATCACGCTCGCTCGCGTCACTGCCTGTCAGGAAGGGGTGTAAGACATTGATTGGTTCACTCTATCCTAAATAAAATGGATTGTGCTTTGTACTGTAGGCCTACAGCTTAAATTAACATGCAGGGAAAGCCTAAACTGATACCCAGTATGTTGTTGCATAGGGCAGTGGTTCTCAAACATTTCATGTCAAGGACCCCCCAAATTGACAATTAGCCCACAGACCCCCCATTTGAAAAGATGTGCCATGGACCCCCATAAGACAATATTTGTACGGCTCTAGCAGTGATTCTCAACCATTTTAATTCCAAGGGCACCCATTTAATGGCATTTGTATCTTTGGGACCCCAATTTATATTGTAAAATCAATGTTAATTTAACTCTTGACGGTGTACAATGGACGTTGGGGTCCATTTGTACACAGTCAGAGTTACAGACCAATAAGGGTCCATTTGGTTCCTAACTATCAAGGCGGACGCCATTTTGAGAACCAACGGCACGCTGTGCAAAATGTTTCACTCACCACACTCCAAAAAAGTTGTGAAGGTCAATTGGCCCTCAAAACAGATGAATTTCTGCCGGTCAACGTGTTTAACACGTACAGCCTGCATCTGATGGCAAATAAATAATAACAGTTACTAAGATGATACATATAGGGCACAACAACTCATGCATTATGAGGAGTGTTACAATTAGAAAATATTACAAAAGCACCATACAGTAAATTTCGCTGAGTACATTTTACTCAAACTGAGTAAAACTTTACTCACGTCTTGGGCTCAAATTGACTCAGTTTGAGTAAAATTTACTCTGTGAAATTTACTGTGAGGATAGTTCCACAAGTTTCCATTATATTATACATGGAGGCAGAACACACAAATTAGTCAACCCAGTACAATGGTTCAAATAAACACTTGTTGAACCGAACAGTGCGTCAAATTAACTTGTTATGTCCATTTACCACTAGTAAAACAGTCAACCTACAGCACATTGCGGCAAATTTACGTGACTCTATTTAGAGTAAAACACACGTTGTCTCTTCAGCAAAATCCGCCAACATGTAACATATAATTGTTCCATCTCCTGTACTATGTCTACTTGTCTTGTATGTTCTTAATACGTCAGTTTTTGTATGGATATAGTTATATCACTACTTTTAACAACAGCCTACAGGCATGGTCTACAGGTATGGTCTCAGGCCTATACAGGTATAGCCGCATGCAGGTGAAAATTAGCTTCTGGCTAACACTAGCTCATATACATTTTACATGAAAACCGACATGTTGATTAATGTGCACTGTCCCTGATAGCAATACTGTTGATAATTGAATACTCGTGTTGCACCGACGTACCTGTTCTTAAGTTATTGTCCATAAAACTGTAAAATGTTTATTTAATAGCGTGCATGCTAGCAGCTAACATGCTAACATCGTGATAGATGGCTCTGTGGCTTAGCTGTAATGTACGGTGACTCTATTTAGAGTAAAACACACGTTGTCTCTGCTACCGTTTCAGCAAAAACCGCCAACATGTAACATATAATTGTTCCATCTCCTGTACTATGTCTACTTGTCTTGTATGTTCTTAATAAGTCAGTTTTTGTATGGATATAGTTATATCACTACTTTTAACAACAGCCTACAGGCATGGTCTACAGGTATGGTCTCAGGCCTATACAGGTGGAAATTAGCTTCTGGCTATACACTAGCTCATATACATTTTACATGAAAACCGACATGTTGATTAATGTGCACTGTCCCTGATAGCAATACTGTTGATAATTGAATACTTGTCCATACAACTGTAAAACGTTTATTTAATAGCGTGCGTGCAAACGTATAGCAGCTAACATGCGAACATCGTGATAGATGGCTCTGTGGCTTAGCTGTAATGTTGCAAATTAGTTACACACATTGCTGTTTAATAAATTAACAAATAATAATAATAATCTTACCTTGTATTTGGCATCCAAGAGAAGGAAAATATCGCTGTATTGCGCTCTTGCTGCACCTGAGCTTGAAGCGAGGACTTGGCGAGAGAGAAAGATGGCGTCGGCACCTTTGGGAATTATATGGATAGTAGGCGTGACCAATGCTGTATTACTCCAATAGAAACTCTTCTGGAACTTTACTCTCACTCTATTGGCCACAGGCAATGATTATGCCCCAAATGGAGTAAATATGACTACTTGAGAGGAAAATAATAACTCCGTAATAATTACTCTGGGAAAATGACTCCCCAGTTTTTCCTGTGTACATGAAACTGCTCACAAGATCTGCCATTAACGGAACCTCCTGAGTGCGCCGAGAATATCCTCTCGCCGCCGCTCTGAGAGGGTTGCCCTCATGGGCCTTGAGCTTAGAACCAAGCCCAAGTACTCCACCTGTTGACTGGGGAGAGGAGTACTCTTCACCCAGTTCACAGCAAAACCCAGACTGGTGAGGAATTCCACCACCAGCCTGGTATGAGACCTGGCGATCTCCTCTGACCGGCTACGTATCCCCAGACGACGCAGAGGCCCCAGCGCGGTCTCCACACACTTGGTGAATGTGCGAGGAGCCAGAGAATAGCCGAACGGCATTCTCTGGTATTCGTACGCTACGCCCTGAAGGAGGAAGCGAAGGAATCTCCTGTGAGGAGGGAAGATCGGGATGTGAAAGTACGCATCCTCCAGGTCTCAGTCCCCCACTCTGACAGCGCTTAGCAGGTGTTTGACGGTCAACATTCTGAACCGTCTCGCCACAATCAGATTGCCGATTGAACGCGGACAGGTCCAGTATAGGTCTGACACTCCCGTAGTCTCGCGAGAGGTGCAGAAATGGGATTTGACGTCAGAGGAGACGCTACAGGCTGCGTTTGACTGCACAGACTGGAACGTGTTCCGCGACACAGATAACATTCATGTCTACACGGAGACAGTGCTGGACTATGTTCGTACTATGGTGGAAGAAACAATCCCCACTACCAAAATGAGAGTTTACCCAAATCAAAAACCCTGGGTAGACAAATCCGTCCGTGAAGCTCTGAGAGCGCGCACCAAAGCATACAACGACGTCCTAGTGGCAGGCAACATGAATGACCACAAGGTGGCGCGATACAACGTAAGGAGGACAGTGACAGAGGCCAAACGACGCTACAAGGATAAAATTGAACTCCAGTTTGAACAGGCTGACTCTAGAGCTATATGGCAGGGGCTCAAAACGATGACAGACTACAAAGGCGCCTCCCTCAAACTGAACAGTGACATCTCCTTAGCAAATGACCTCAATACCTTCTATGCGAGGTTTGATGCTGGTAATAACAACACCAGCCCACAAGACACGGCAATGGGGGGGGGGGGGGGTCGGCTGCTGATGGAGACGCAGTGTTCAGGGTAACAGAGCATGAGGTGAGGCGGACCTTTAAAAAAGTGAATATCAGGAAGGCAGCAGGTCCGGACGGCATCCCCGGCCGCGTCCTAAAAGTCTGTGCCGACCAACTGGCCCCAGTATTCACTGACATATTTAACCTGTCCTTAGAACAGGCTGTCATCCCCACCTACCTGAAGAAGTCCACTATTATCCCTGTACCCAAAAAATCCAAGCCTGCTTGCCTCAACGACTACCGCCCTGTAGCTCTCACCTCCATAGCCATGAAGTGCTTTGAGAAGCTAGTAAAGGGCTACATCTGCTCCTCCCTCCCCATCAACATGGACCCCCTGCAATTTGCATACCGCCCCAACAGGTCCACGGAGGACGCCATAGCCCATGTGCTGCACACAGCAGCATCACACCTGGACAAGAGGCAGGGGAACTATGTGAGAATGCTATTCATCGACTACAGCTCGGCATTCAATACCATAGTCCCCTCCATACTCATAGCCAAGCTCAGGGACCTGGGCTTGAACTATGACCTCTGCCAGTGGGTCTTGGACTTCCTGACTGGCAGACCCCAGGTGGTGAGAGCAGGCAACTGCACCTCCTCATCCATCACCCTCAACATAGGGGCCCCCCAGGGCTGTGTTCTGAGTCCCCTCCTCTACTCCCTGTACACACACGACTGTGTGGCTCAGCGGAGTAGCAATACAATCATCAAATTTGCTGACGACACAGTGGTGGTGGGCCTGATCTCTGCCAACGACGAGAGGGCCTACCTGGAAGAGGTCAAGGTCCTGGCGGGATGGTGCCAGGAAAACAGCCTCTCCCTGAACGTCAGCAAAACAAAGGAGATGATTGTGGACTTCAGGAGGTCGGGGGTCAAGGACTACAGCCCCCTCAGCATCGACGGGGCACCGGTTGAGAGAGTCAACAGCTTTAAGTACCTCGGAGCCTACATATCCGAGGACTTGACATGGACCACACACATTGACAGTGTTGTGAAAAAGGCACGACAACGCCTCTACTTCCTCAGGCGCCTAAGGAAGTTCCAAGTCAGTCAGAAGATCCTTAAGAACTTCTACTCATGTACAATAGAGAGCATCTTGACTGGCAACATCACCTCCTGGTTTGGGAATAGCACTGCACAAGACCGAAGCAGACTACAAAGAGTGACATGTTCAGCCGAACGCACAATTGGAGGGGGGCTCCCCACCCTCCAGAACATTTACAACAAGCGTTGCAAGGGCAAGGCTAAGAGAATCATTAAAGACTCCAGTCACCCGAACAACTGCCTCTTTGAACTGCTGCGGTCAGGCAAGCGATACCGGAGTCTCAAGGCGAGCACAGAAAGACTCAGAAGAAGCTTCTATCCCCAGGCCATCAGGCTGCTAAACGAACAATGAACACTACACAACAACAACCACCAAACGCACATAGCACACACATCCACACGCACACACTCACTTTAAACAAACACACTGTAGCACCCACTCCACACACTTTATAGCACACACCCACTTTAAACAAACACACTGTAGCACCCACTCCCCACACTTTATATGTATTGATGAAGGATTGCACTACAACTCGTACACCTTACTGTAAATTGTACCTAAATTGTACCTCATCCCATTTCTGCTTTGCACTATATAGTACTGTACATTAGTACACTGCATAGTATTGTATATTATATGGTAACTCAGTTACGTCTATTCTGCATCGAACATTGTACATATGTCTATACCGAACACTGTGACCTCATTTTCTTCTTCTAAATTACATGCTATACTATGTTATTTGATACTATCTTGTCTAGCACAGTCTCTGGAGCGTAACAGTAAGAAGCATTTTGTATGAAAGTATTCTGTACTTCTGTATGACAACTATTAAAGAAACTTGAACTTGAAACTTGAACACCTCCCGATTTCTTGGGGACCAGAAAATACCGGGAGTAAACGCCACACATCGCGTCCTCCTTCGGGACAACGACGATGGCCTGCTTCGCCAACAGAGATTGAATCTCGTCGGCCAGAGCTGTCACCGCTGCGGAACCTGACAAGAGGGTCTGTACCAAACCCAAAAACGGAGGGTCGGGCATGCGCAAACTGCAGCACAAGTCCTCGCCTCAACGTTCCCTCCATCCACTTCGACACATGGCACTCTTGTAGCCATACGTGATGATAATCCCAAAGCGCACCGTAGCCGACTGGCGCTGGTCCGCCAGGAACCGTAGATAGGAGGCCCGGTCCCGCCCGCTGTGCGTTGCCAACCCTGTACTCGCCAACCGTGCGAGCAGGGTGTCTCGTGGAGCCGGGATATTGCACCCTGGCTCTACCAACGAGGCAATCGCACCCAAGGGGGAACCCCGACAGAAAGGGCTGGCGTGGTACGGGGGGAGTGGCCATCATCCCTGGTGACATAGGCTCCCCCACTGAGCATCTTCCCGGCATAGACCGCTGAGGACAGCCTACTCTGCAGCTGGACATGCAAAGTGTGTGGTCCCCACGCTGCCCGATAGGGTGAGTTCCTACACACCGTAGCCCTGTAGTGATATTACTACCACCCAAATTACGTGTGCCTAACTGACCACAGCCGGTCTTCCGGTTGGGGGAGGCACTAGCGTAATACCCGGCCTGGCGAGGGCGGGGCTGGGGGAACCCATGCTGCGACCTCCTGGGCCTAGAGTTCCCCATCTGACAACATTTTTTAGATACAGGAAGCCCTGCTCCGTCGACAGATACAACACCAGGCTCACCAAACACAGACGCAGAACATGTGGTGTGGGAGCCGCGTGACAGCACAGCATTCTCATAGACAGACGCAGGCCTAGCTAGTGTAATGGGAGATTTATAATATAATACGAGCAAATAACTTCTGAGTCCATCCTGGCGCTGCTCTGATGGCTGCCTCTCTGATCGCTCCGACGAGACTGTGCTTTATTTTGTTAATTTTTATAGTATTAGGAGTTTTATTTGCACCAACTGTTGGTGCATTATATGTGTATGACCGTCAGTCAATCATTGACATTGGATTAAGAAAAACTTACCGTTTGGATTGCTCTCTGGATCGGATCGCTGAACAGCAGAAATGGCCCACCGAGATCCTTTGTTATGCCGGCCATGGACAAGACCACCAAAAGCCGCCGCGAAGACGAGGAAAAAGGGCTGGGATCCGAAACAGGCTGAGATCCAGACGACACCGTACACCACTTCCCAGTATATTGCTAGCCAATGTACAATCAATAGACAATAAACTGGATGACATCCGAGCAAGGATTCAATATCAAAGAGACGTTAGGGACTGCAATGTCCTTTGCTTCACCGAAACATGGCTAACACCGGAGGTTCCAGATCACGCGATTCAACCAGCGGATCATTTCTTTATCCATAGGAAGGATCGGACACAATCAGAGTCCGGTAAACAACGTGGTGGAGGTATTGCCTTCATGTTTAACAAAAATTGGAGTGATCCAACGAATGTGAAGGAATTATCCAATCACTGCTCCCCAGAACTGGAATATATAACCATCAAGTGTCGTCCTTTCTTCCTCCCGAGGGAGTTAACGGCGATCATCCTGGTCGGAGTGTATATTCCACCGCAAGCCAACAACAACGCCGCGCTCTCCAGACTACACGACGAGGTAAACAATATACAAGCGACGAACGTTAACGCCGCCATTTTAGTACTGGGAGATTTCAATAGCGCCAATCTGAGAAAGGTATTGCCTGATTTCTACCAGCATGTGACTTGCAACACCAGAGGCGGTAACATCCTAGATCACTGTTACACGCAATTTAAAGGTGGCTACAAGGCTCATTCTGATAGTGGCTTTGGCAAGTCAGATCACGCATCCATTTTCCTTACACCAAAGTACAGACAAAGAATTAAAAGTACTCCCGTAGTCTCGCGAGAGGTGCAGAAATGGGATGTGACGTCAGAGGATACACTAGTGTCAGTGTTTCACAACACAGACTGGATTGTATTCCGCGACACAGATAACATTAATGCCTACACGGAGACAGTGCTGGACTATGTCTGTACTAGGGTGAAAGAAACAATCCCCACTACCAAAATGAAAGTTTACCCAAATCAAAAACCCTGGGTAGACAAATCCGTCCGTGAAGCTCTGAGAGAGCGCACCAAAGCATACAATGACGGCCTAGTGGCAGGCAACATGAACGACCACAAGGTGGCGCAACACAACGTAAGGAGGACAGTGTCAGAGGCCAAACGGCGCTACAGGGATAAAATTGAACTCCAGTTTGAACAAGCTGACTCTAGAGCTATGTGGCAGGGGCTCAAAACGATGACAGACTACAAAGGCGCCTCCCTCAAACTGAACAGTGACATCTCCTTAGCAAACGACCTCAATACCTTCTATGCGAGGTTTGATGCTGGTAATAACAACACCAGCTCACAAGCCTCGGCAATGGGGGGGGGGGGGTCGGCTGCTGATGGAGGCGCAGTGTTCAGGGTAACAGAGCATGAGGTGAGGCGGACCTATAAAAAAGTGAATATCAGGAAGGCAACAGGTCCGGACGGCATCCCCGGCCGCGTCCTAAAAGTCTGTGCCGACCAACTGGCCCCAGTATTCACTGACATATTTAACCTGTCCTTAGAACAGGCTGTCATCCCCACCTGCCTGAAGAAGTCCACTATTATCCCTGTACCCAAAAAATCCAAGCCTGCTTGCCTCAACGACTACCGCCCTGTAGCTCTCACCTCCATAGCCATGAAGTGCTTTGAGAAGCTAGTAAAGGGCTACATCTGCTCCTCCCTCCCCATCAACATGGACCCCCTGCAATTTGCATACCGCCCCAACAGGTCCACGGAGGACGCCATATCCCATGTGCTGCACACAGCAGCATCACACCTGGACAAGAGGCAGGGGAACTATGTGAGAATGCTATTCATCGACTACAGCTCGGCATTCAATACCATAGTCCCCTCCATACTCATAGCCAAGCTCAGGGACCTGGGCTTGGGCTATGACCTCTGCCAGTGGGTCTTGGACTTCCTGACTGGCAGACCCCAGGTGGTGAGAGCAGGCAACTGCACCTCCTCATCCATCACCCTCAACATAGGGGCCCCCCAGGGCTGTGTTCTGAGTCCCCTCCTCTACTCCCTGTACACACACGACTGTGTGGCTCAGCGGAGTAGCAATACAATCGTCAAATTTGCTGACGACACAGTGGTGGTGGGCCTGATCTCTGCCAACGACGAGAGGGCCTACCTGGAAGAGGTCAAGGTCCTGGCGGGATGGTGCCAGGAAAACAGCCTCTCCCTGAACGTCAGCAAAACAAAGGAGATGATTGTGGACTTCAGGAGGTCGGGGGTCAAGGACTACAGCCCCCTCAGCATCGACGGGGCACCGGTTGAGAGAGTCAACAGCTTCAAGTACCTCGGAGCCCACATATCCGAGGACTTGAAATGGACCATACACATTAACAGTGTGGTGAAGAAGGCACGACAACGCCTCTACTTCCTCAGGCGCCTAAGGAAGTTCCAAGTCAGCCAGAAGATCCTTAAGAACTTCTACTCATGTACAATAGAGAGCATCTTGACCGGCAACATCACCTCCTGGTTTGGGAATAGCACTGCAAAAGACCAAAGCAGACTACAAAGAGTGACACGTTCAGCCGAACGCACAATTGGAGGGGGGCTCCCCACCCTCCAGAACATTTACTACAAGCGTTGCAAGGGGAAGGCTAAGAGAATTATTAAGGACTCGAGCCACCCGAACAACTGCCTCTTTGAACTGCTGCCGTCAGGCAAGCGATACAGGAGTCTCAAGGCGAGCACAGAAAGACTCAGAAGTAGCTTCTATCCCCAGGCCATCAGGCTGCTAAACGAACAATGAATGAACACTACACAACAACAACCACCAAACACACATAGCACACACATCCACACGCACACACTCACTTTAAACAAACACACTGTAGCACCCACTACACACACTTTATAGCACACACCCACTTTAAACAAACACACTGTAGCACCCACTCCCCACACTTTATATTTATGGATGAAGGATTGCACTACAACTCGTACACCTTACTGTAAATTGTACCTAAAATTGTACCTCATCCCATTTCTGCTTTGCACTAGATAGTACTGTACATTAGTACACTGCATAGTTGTGTATTGTATATTATATGGTAACTCAGAACATTGTACATATGTCTATACCGAACAACTGTGACCTCATTTTCTTCTTCTAAATTCATGCTATATTATGTTATTATGTTATTTGATACTATCTTGTCTAGCACAGTCTCTGGAGCGTAACAGTAAGAAGCATTTTGTATGAAAGTATTCTGTACTTCTGTATGACAACTATTAAAGAACTAGAACTTGAACTTGAGATAGATTTTATTCCTTACTTGATCATGATAAGGAATGCTCAGTTGGAAATCAGACCAGTGTAAACAACGGCTGACCACAAAGTGAGACAGACGTCCCGGTTGAAACCACATTTGATACACAATTGATATAAACATATGACGTAGGAGAGGCTGGAAAATTACCAGGAGGGCTGGTTAAAATGACTATTATGGCTGCCTTACAAGGAAACGAAGGATAACAGTGTGACGTATGGCCTTATAGCATTTAGGGTTTAACACTTTCACTGCCACACACGAGATATCTCGGGTTTCCGATAGTTATGTTGAAAGCCACTCACGAGATTTCTCTGATTTTTATTTTTAATTTTTTTAGCGATCTGAAATCATATTGCATCACGCGAGCCTACCCAAGTATACCCGAGCGCCGCTGGCGATCAGATGTGGAAAAAAGCGATTCATAAATAGGCCGACGAATATCAACGTTCTGGAATATTCCAGTAAAAGACGATTATCATAGAATGGTCTAGAATGAACTGTTTTTTACCTCAAAACGGGTGCTTTTCTAAATGCTCTCAAACGGAAATGAAGCGATAAAAACCAATCTGCCTTGACAGCACTGACTGGAAAAGGATTCTTTGATAAGCGACGGGCAGATTAGACACATAGCCATAATTTAAAACATAGATTAGGCGATATTAAGCGTAACATTGGCGTCGATGGTGGCATTGAAGCGCTACCTCTGGCGCCACCTCGTGGCATTCAAAGTGTTAATACACTTTACAAGGATACTGAGAAGGCAACCATGGTTCATAACAATATTGTTTTGACTGGCCATTGTGTGCTTCTCTTAAAGAGAGACACACACATTACGCTGATATATGATAAAGCGCCCTCTCAATACAAATCCACAATGGTATGATAATATATTTCCACGACACTAGCAACTGGGTATCAGCCCCTGTCACCATGAGAAGCGAAACGTGGGGCCCCTTGTGTAGCACTTGTGTCACTAACAGTAACAGCTGTTCGCCACGGGCACAGTTCTAGATTCGAATGAGGAGAGGAGTAATATACACAATTAAAGGAATAGTAGACCAGAGACAGAGTTATAACAATGACATGTGTTTTATTTCTAAGCTCGCTAGCTAGACATACAGATATACAGACGTGAAGTAAACAGTAGTAGTGTGAAGTATCCCTTTTAGGTTCTTTCATAAACCACTCCTTCTTTCGGGAGGGTTAGTTCGGTATCCAGTCCTAGGTTGATTGGATCAACACATTAGGGTTGGTTCAGACGTCTCTGAGGTTATCTCTAGCTAAAGCTAGTAGATGGGAGGCCGAAGGTCTCTAGAGGCTTCCGTTAATGAAATGATTGATCTGGTTAAACAGACTATATGTTATTGTAATATGAACTACATAATATACTATAATAACACATTTCCGTTTGTTGGCAACGGTTGTTGGGTCATATCTTTATGAAATTAATGTGTTGATAAGATAAAAACTACCTACGTTTGTGAAAAGGGGCGTTGCTGCGGAACCAATCAAAACGTGTTACAACGTCAGGTGACTTGATTTCTCCCAATGACATTCTTCAAGCCCTGGAACCAGGAAGTAAATATTGCTACTCGTCTGTTCACAATACTGGATAGCTCTGCATTCGGTAAGCTCTCAATTCATTACTATTACTATTGAAATGCTTTTTACTTAACTTTACAGCATTATTCAAACGTGATAGGAAGTTATGATGAGTCATCAGCAGTTTATATGTTGTCCGTTTTGACGTCCGATTACACATTGGAAAATATTGTAGCCAGCTCACAAAGACTAACGTTACTAACGTTAGCATTTTAACTTTCTCAGATAGCAATCTAACATTACGATAGTGTAAATCAAACAACTCTAACCCAATACTAATAATAGTAACTTGTTTCACATTCTTGCTGTGTGTTACACTATGGTAATAGCGGTCTTTGTTGTTGCCTGTGACGTTAAAAATTTGACGTTGTCACAACCGTTACATGTACAAAATATACTGTCTCATAAATATACTCTTCCAATATATAAATATACATATAAATATATTGTTTTAGATGCTGTTGTCACTATGAATTACAAATGGGTGGCCCTGATGTAAACAAGACAAACGTCTTTCTCTGGTGTGCATCCCCTTAACAATTGTGTGTATTGAGCTGTACTGTACTGTACCCATTCTGCAATCTGTTAATAACGTTTTCAATCAATCAATCAATCAACATTTATAACACAATAACAAGTGTGAAAATAACATGTTATTTATTTTAACAGTAACATGTATTCCCTGTTGTCCCAAATTACTGCTCCTTAATGATGATGATTCTTTAGCTTGGCAGGAAGTACTGCTGAGAAAAAAATTGGCACTTTGATGGCAAGCTCCACATTCTCTGCCCTTTAATCACTGGAAACAGTTATTAGCTGATGTTGTAACAATGGAGCTTTCTACAGCTAGATTAAATGGTGCAAACTATCAAACAATAGATAGCTGGAACCAACAATGTGCATTGTATGCCTGTACCTGTGCCTTCCAAAAAAGAAATAAAATATATGAAAAAAAGAAGATACAGTGTTCTGACAGTCCAAACACAGACACATGTCTGTACATGGTAGGTTGTTTGATTTGCATGTGCATCGCCCCTTCATACATTGTTTTTTTTTTGCAGGAGCAGTATACAAGTTCCAGGATTGCGACTGGGGCTGGAGGAAGTGACATCCAGTGAATCTCGAAGAAATCTCTGGACTGCTGATCACCACATGGGAACTGTATTGAGAGGCATGAGCACAGTGAAGCAATAGTCGGGTGTCTGCTTCCTCCTGTATTGAGAACAGTGTTTGTAGTGGTAACACCTCCACCCCTGTGCCATCAGGGACTTCAACTGTGGCGGGTGGATTTACTGATCCCTCGAGAAAGTGCATTAACTTGGCTTTATCAGTTTTCACCATAGAGCCATCCATGTTCGCTATGGCTGCAGGGAAGGGTCCCAGACTGTAGACTAACATTTCCCCGATGTCAATCTTCCTGACTGTTCCCACCACTATAAGCCTGGCGAAGAGGTCTCGGTCTGCTTTCAGGGCCATCTCCTTGCCTCTCACCTTGGTAACACTTGATGTTGTTGTGTCCTTGAAGGTTTTGAGTTTCATCTTTTTTACAGGAGCATGGAAGTCCACCTCATCTGTTAGGAGACGTTGTTTAAAGAAATCGCCAAATGCCTTCTCACTGTACTAGTTACACATTACACACATACAAATGACAATAACACTATGTAACAACTATCAAATGCACTCACAGCACACACATCCACACGCACACACTCACTTTAAACAAACAACTCACTGCAGCACCCACTTTAGAACACCTAAACACACTTTATATTTATTGGCAAAGAATATGCACTACAACCCATACCTCATTACACCTTACTGTAAATTGTACCTCATCCCATTTCTGCATTGTACTGTATAGTATATTGTATTGTAACTCAGTTACTTTTCTACTCTGCATTGTACATTGTATGTATATATTGAACACTTGTCTACGTACTTGACTTCTATTTTTATCTAGCACAATCTCTGGAGCAAAACAGAAAGAAGCATTTTATATAAAAGTATTCTGTACTTCTGTATGACAACTAATAAAGAAACTTGAACATCAAAAAATCAACATTCTGTTCTCTATGCCAGGCTAGATCTGACCTTGACTCATGTTACAGGATTAATACACACTTTATACACAAATTGCATATAGCATTCTCTTTGGTAGCATTCATTCTGTGTTTATTGTGTCATACTGGGGAATAATATTAATATTATTATGTCCTATTGTTATTGGGGACATCATTTTAAATTCTGAGCAATTCAATCGTTTTTTTTATAGACGTCTGACATTGATTGAAAACGGTTAACAGATTGCAGAATGGGTACAATACAGTACAGCTCAATACACACAATTGTTAAGGGGATGCAGACCAGAGAGAGACCAACAAAGTGAGGTATGTAATACATTTCGAATCAAATTGTGGTCGGTTAGATCTAACGTTAATATCACGTTATCCATCTAATGGATAGCAAGCTCACCTGACGTCGGTATGGCTTGCGAAATACAATCTTATAGTAAGAAACAAAACACAAGTTGAACATAGTTTTGAACGTTTTATTACAATAGTATTTAGGTCGGACCGTCGGATAGATAGCGTTAATATCACGTTAACCATCTAAAGCTCATCTGTGACGTCGTTATGGTTAATACAGTGCGAAATACAATCTTATAGAGTAACAAAACAATACACAAATTGAACATAGTTTTGAACGTTTTATTACAATAGTATTTACTGTCTCATGTTGTGTATAATCAGCTAGCGTTCCAGTCAGATGCATTCTCCGTTGTTCATGTTGACAATTTTGGGGTCCCGAAATCCCGTTTCTGTATCCTGATTGGTTTATCAGCTAGAGGTGTCCAAAGATATGCATGAGAAAACATTTAATTTAAATGTAAGATTACGAACACCGATGACCAACAGACGGCTGGCCAACAAACGTATTTTGACTCAACATAATAACTAGATATTACACACAAAGAATTGTGTAGTCTGCCAACATGGATCAATCAAGTTCACTTTAGACTGACTCGGCCTCCCATCTATAGGTTCAAGGTTGGATATTGGATGTATCCCTTTATCATGAGTAACTCGTTATCTTTTCTTCTGCAATTGCAGATCAGTAAACTCTATATCAGTTTATCATTTCAATAGGTAATTTAAACCTTTAAATGTGCAGGGAATGCAAGTACCTTATTAGGTGAATTAAACTCTTAAGTACCAATAGAAATATTCCAGGTTATAGGAATGCAAATACCTTATTAGGTGAATTTACCCTTTAAACCATCTTTCTTTACAGGAGAGCCATCAGTGATTCAACTATAATCAATATGTCATCAATGAGATTCAAGTATCTTACTGGGTACATAGACCCTTTAACTCGTCCTATATAATGGAGAATATCAGTAGTTCAGGTATCTTACTGGGCGTATTTACCCTTTAATTCTCCTTTCTTAATGGAGAATTATCAGTGGTTCAAGTATCTTACTGGGTGTATTTACCCTTTAATTCTCCCTTCTTATAGAAGAAATATCACTGGTTCAAGTATCTTACTGGGTGTATTTACCCTTTAACTCTCCCTTCTTATAGGCGAAATATCAGTACCCATATATCAAATCAAATCAAATACAAAATACAATATCAAAATAACAAAAGGTGAACGGGGTCAAAGCCCTTGGAAGTTCTTGTATTCTCGTTCAATCAGTTCATGTCATAGAAAAGGATATGCTCCTTGGAAGTTCTTATGACTCAAGTTCAATCAGTTCAATCCTACCGGACTGTTGAGGCAACAGGAGTTGAGCAGCAGGGGTATTCGAATCAGGCCGGCATTAGCCTTGATCTATATCAGAGGTTCAGTGGGTTGGCTCGCCATCTTGTATCGGTCCGGCACACTGCCTCGTCCCGCGTGGGCACACGTGGTGAATGGTGATCAGCCAGGACTCCTGGAACTGCTCCCAGGGTGGGACGGGGTGCTAGAAAAACCTGGCCTGCGTCAAGCAGGCATTCAGAAAATAAAAGCTATTTACCATCTTTTATCGCTTCATCATCTTTTCATTGCTTTCAGAATGAATAATCAATCAGGCTACTTTTAGCTATGCTAAGCTAAAGTAGGCTACCTTATCACAGCACGTGGGAATGTCCATCTGTCCCATGCTAAGTTAGGCTAAAGTGCGCTAGCATAATGGGACATTCCTCACGTTCCATATTAAACTCTCAAAAACAGTCAAAATGTATATAGACCATGTTCTTATCGTACAGCATATCAATACAATTATAAGTACTTCTGAAATGGTTTCTTTCTAGTTTTCATTTAACCAAATTGAGCTTGAAGCTTCGCTAGCATGACTCAGGATGAAGCTACATTATTAGCTTATAGCATTGAGCTAACGATTTTGTACATTTGACAAATGGACAGCACAATATTGATGAAATTCACCAAAACCGCAGGCTACTTTAACTGCAACGCTTCTTCGGTTTTGTAACTGGGGGAATCTTTTATAACTGTTTGACAACTGTTTTGTCGTGGTATTTCATCTCGGTATCCAGCAACATTTAGCTGCGGCTAACTCCGTCAATCTGGAATCTCATCTGGTGTAGTGCAAGACTCACCTGCCGTAAAGCAAGGCGTGGCTGTCGTGACATCTATCTACGTCATGAAGTAATTTAAAGGGCAGTGCAGCAATTCAAAGGATTTGGCCAAAGTTGCTAACGTCATACGAATATACATATGACCCAATAATATTAACTACTTATGTTCTTACATAATAGCATTAACTATTTATGTTCTTATTCAATGGCATTAACTATTTATGTCCCTATGACTAAATAGTTATGAATCTGAAACCTGGGTTACACTTGCGCTTCACTGGAAGGCCGCGGCCCGCAGCCAAAGGGGACAAATCAGAGCCCATTGTCCCATAGCGTAGCGGGGAGGAGTGATCGGAAAGCTGGCTAGACACAGCTAGATGCCAATGGTTTTTTAGCGCGTGCCCATCTAATGTGGCCGATCCCTCAGGCGGGGGAAACATGGCCGCTGGTCGGGGGCCTCGCCGCAGCCACTGGCGAGGCCGTGCTCTCACCTCTGGCTGTGCAGTGTGAGGCGGTGTGGGGCCCTGGTCCAATACCGCCCGCGCCCCTGCGGACAGACCAAAGAGTCCATCTGCAGAGAGGGGAGCCCTGAGGAGGGGAAGACACCTCACTCCCTCAAGGGGAGACTGCTCCAACAAAAGATGCCTGTGAACAAGAGTTGACAGCATCCTAGCCCTCCCTGCGGTTATAGCTTGCGGCTGTGTCAAAAGCTGTATAACGTAAAAAATCCGTGCAATATTTCTGACGGCGGCTGGCCCTAAGGCCCCACCACCCGACACCATTTTGGACAGAAAAGCAGCCAATTGAGCAATGTTATTGGTCGCTGCTAAATTCCGTCCTGCGCCGATATAAGATATCAGCCCACTCAGCCACCTGCCGGGTGGGGTACCGTTCAACCATGTCGGGGCAAAAGACCGATGCTACCTGCTTCTCTAAGCAGGGCACACCCGGCCTGAGCCCTGTTGTCAGCCCCTCTACCCGTGTAAAGGGTAAAAATGCCTCAGCAAAACCCTCAATAACGGACACCGATTGACCTTCAGTAATGAAACGGTTAAGAGGAGGGAAAAGGCAACAACCCCCGCGGGGTACATGGGAACGGAGCCCCAAACAACGTAGCATTAGCATTAGCTGCGTGCTAGGATACTTGGAGAAACATCAAACAGTGTGTCATTAAGACCACGTTCATCCAAATATCCCGCCCCCCGCGTCAATACGTAACCCGGTCGTCTCACGAGACGCAGAGGAATATTATCCATGCCAGTACCAATGCCTGCAAATGCAGGGTCTACCTGTGCCCGACCTAGCTCGACTGCTAGCCGTCGCGCGACGTTCCTCGGACCGCTGTCACGAGATGAGGAAACCCCAGGACAGGACCGCTGCGCTGTCAGGAAGTGCCGAGAAAGTACCGGGGGCTGGTGAACCTCTGGCGAATCCCCAACATTATGCAATTTTCCCTTCTGCTTCATATGACCAGCTCACGAAGTGCACTGCTTCTTCCGTGTTGTGGAAACGAAATGAGGAAGGTGGAGCGTGACCATTTCCGGCGTCATATAGTGACGCATGAGATTGGCGGGGTCACGTGCAAGTGGGTGCATTTGTTTGTTTCTTGTGCACACTTAGGTGCGTGGAGATACGAGGTATCTCATAAGGCAGAGCGGGACGCAATGCTAGTAATGATATGTAACTGGGTTTTAAATACTGCTATTTTAGAGGCAGACTGATTAGAAGTGATGCAGGTAAAACTACAGACAGATTAGTGATGTTTAAGGGAAAACAGACATTTACATTACTGTACATTGGAGGTGGTTGGGTGGGTGGGGTGGGGGGTTGGGTAGGAGGGGTGGGTGGGTGGGGGAAACTGTACAAGCAAAACTGTACATTGGAATATTGACGAAACCATACTTGGTCATTTACTGTACATTGGAGGGGGTTGGGTTAGGACATTTACAGGGGCCAGTTTCGAATTGCAGCCTCCCATAGGTGTTCTTTGAGAGTGGTTTTGAAAGTGGGTAGAGATTCACATTCCTTTACAGCTTTGGGTAGGGCTTTCCACATTGATGTGGCATAATTGCGAAACGTGTTTAGTCCCTTGTTTGAGCCGAATCTGGGTTTAACATGATTTGTGGAGCTCCCTCTGGTGTTGTGATCGTGGTATTCACTGACCTTTGGGAAGTATTTTGACATGTACATGGGTAGTGTAGTGTATCTTGTAGACCAGGCCCATTGCAAGTTGCTGTACTCTGTCGTCTACTCTAAGCCATCCTAGGTTGTCAAAGTGGGCAGGGGTGAGGTGGGTTCTAGGAGTAAGGTCAAGCAGTAGCCTGACCAGTTTGTAATTTAGTTTTTAGCGTCTTTGAGGTGCTTTGGTACCATGAAGTGCAAGCATAGTCATAGTACCCTTGAATGAGTGCTCCTGCCAGAGTCTTCAGGGTATTCTTGTTTACCAGAGAGGAGATCCGGTACAAGAATCGAGTTCGTTGGTTGACTTTTTTTTATTACATTGGATGCCATTTTGGAAAGATTTGCCTCTAGGATGGAACCTAGGTATGTAATTTCATCTTTCCTTGTGACAATATTGTCACCCACTGTAACTGAGAAGCTGTCGGTCTTGCTGAGTTTGTTATTTGAACTGAAGAGAATGGACTCTGTTTTGCCCAGGTGTAATGATAGTTTGTTATCAGCGAGCCATATGCAGATTTTGCCTAGTTCCGAGCTGAGTTTTTTTTTAGTCAGACCCAGTTTCTCTTTTATAAAAACAGTATGTCATAATGAAAGATTAGATTCAGTGTTTGACAGGAATCCTGTCTGTCCCACATTACAACATTTGACAAACTACACATTAGAACCAATATTCAAACATTACAGGAACAGCCAACTATGGTTCCTAGGGTTGCTGCTGTAACTAGTCACCTGGAACTGCTGGTTGGTTTGGTAGCAGTGCTGCAGGCTGCTTGTAGATTGGCTGCTTCTGGTAACTAGCCTGCTTGTGGTAGCTTAGCCGTTGTGCAGGTTACTGCTCTTGCTCTTGGTAACTACGCTGCTTGGAGCTTTGCTGCTGTTGGTAGCTAGGCTGCTGTGCAGGTTGTTGCTGTTGGTAGCTAGGCTGCTTGTAGCTAGGCTGCTTGTGGGAGCTAAGCTGCTGTGCAGGTTGCTGCTGTTGGGAGCTAGGTTGCTTGTTGTAGCTAGGCTGCTGGGAGCTAAGCTGCTGTGCAGGTTGCTGCTGGTGGGAGCTCGGCTGCTTGTTGTAGCTAGGCTGCTGTGCAGGTTTCTGCTGGTGGGAGCTCGGCTGCTTGTTGTAGCTAGGCTGCTGTGCAGGTTGTTGCTGTTGGTAGCTTGGCTGCTTGTGGGAGCTAAGCTGTTGTGCAGGTTGTTGCTGTTGGTAGCTAGGCTGCTGGTGGGAGCTAAGCTGCTGTGCAGGTTGTTGCTGTTGGTAGCTAGGATGCTTGTTGTAGCTAGGCTGCTGGTGGGAGCTAAGCTGCTGTGCAGGTTGCTGCTGTTGGGAGCTAGGCTGCTGGTGGGAGCTAAGCTGCTGTGCAGGTTGTTGCTGTTGGTAGCTAGGATGCTTGTTGTAGCTAGGCTGCTTGTGGGAGCTAAGCTGCTGTGCAGGTTGTTGCTGTTGGGAGCTAGGCTGCTTGTAGCGTTAGCTATGCCGCTTGTGGTAGCTTAGCTTTTGTGCAGGTAGCTGCTGTTGGGAGCTAGGCTGCTTGTTGTAGCTAGGCTGTGCAGGTTGCTGCTGTGCAGGTTGCTGCTGTTGGGAGCTAGGCTGCTTGTGGTAGCTAAGCTGCTGTGCAGGTTGCTGCTGTTGGGAGCTAGGCTGCACAGGTTGCTGCTGTTGAGAGCTAGGCTGCTTGTTGTAGCTAGACTGCTGTGCATGTTGCTGCTGTTGGGAGCTAGGCTGCTTGTTGTAGCTAGACTGCTGTGCATGTTGCTGCTGTTGGGAGCTAGGCTGCTTGTTGTAGCTAGGCTGCTTGTTGTAGCTAGGCTGTGCAGGTTGCTGCTGTTGGGAGCTAGGCTGCTGTGCAGGTTGCTGCCATTGGTAGCTAGTAGGGGTGGGGGGAAAACATCGATATGTAGTAGTATCGCGATACTTTGCGTGGCGATACTGTATCGATACAGGGACGCCAAGTATCGATATTTTTTAAAAGATATTTAAAAAAAAATTGTATAAGGAAGTTGCATTGTTCATTTCAATACCTGTAATAGTACAGTAGTCCACACACATGCGCATTCAGTTAAAGGAAAACTCCAACATTTTGGGAAATGAGCTTATTTAACATCTTCCCTGGAGTTAGACAAGAAGATACATACCTTTTTTGTCTCTGTGCGTGCATTTAGCTTAGGGAACAGTCGCTCCGTTAGCGTAGCTTCGCTTCATCACTGGAAGTGGGGCGGAGTTAGAGCCTGACGTTCCCTACAGTCACGAAATACACTCCAAATACAACTCCAAAACGTTCCTGTAAACATGTTGTGACCTGTGTATTTACCACATGGAGAAATAAAAAATAATTGAATTCGACAATTACGTTTTCCAAGCACATATACTCAGAACTATTTTTTGCCTAACGACTCCTCTCTGAGCGCAGTCAGTGATTTCTACGTGAAGCCGTGTTTGTTTACATTCTCATTCATTCAAAGGATCCGAACCGATTGAAGTTTATGGATACCATGACTTAAAATCCTCTTACCTTGACGATTAAAAGCCTCCCCAATTTAGAAAACAGTAATCCAATGGCTGGTATTGATATACTGCACGCTAACGGAGCTAACCGGAGCTAACACTAAAGCTAATATAATGACTTCCTTTCTGGGGGGTTTCAAAATAAAAGAGCGACGTCTATAGCAGCGGAATACGTTTATTTTGTACATTATCTAACGTTAACACGAACCTAAACTAACTTTAGGTTAGTTGTAACGTTAGTTTACATCTTTGCATCTATTCCAAAAGCTACTGAAGTCCTGGCCCCTTTGTCCACTTTCAGCAAACCAACACTGAGCTGTCTTATCTCACATGCCTCTTACGTGCAGGTGCTCTGCAGGTTTGACAGCCAATCATCTTTCTCTTTGTCTAATTAGTTGTCGTTGATTGGAAACAGGTAGATGTTGTGGTAAAGGTGTCTGTGTTTAATTTACTCTGGTGTTGGATTGATATAAATTGTTTTGGAACTCGGACCGACAGACCATTCACATCATTGACAGGCCTTTTCAATGTATTTGAATGTAGTATGTTAGCAAGAGTTACAAGCAGCTGGGATGATTAGATTCAGAGGAGGTCCATGAAGACACTAGAGTAAACAACACTATGTACTACAACACTATACTAGAGTAGTCAAACTATCCCACAACAAGACAGTAGCTGATTTAATAATGTACATAAACATCAAACACAATCAAATAGAAACACACACTATATATATATAGTCTGTATATCTCACTGTTTATTTTTCTCAGATTTTTATATTGAGATCAAATTTTTTGCCTATATTTTAATCTTTTTACTAGGGATGCTGGATATTGGCTTTTTTACCGATACCGATATACCGACATTGTCCAACTCTTAATTTCCGATACCGATATCAACCGATACCGATATATGCAGCCCCCCCCCCCAAAAAAAAACCGGAATAATCTCTTGTTGTGGAATTAACACAACTTTATGCATACTTTTGACAATAAATAAAATCTGAATCTGTTGTTACTTGCTTGCCTGGGTAAATAAAGGTTAAATAAATGTAAAGAAATAATATTTAAAATAAAAAAATTTAACCGATACCGATATTTTCCGATATCACATTTTAATGCCAATATCGGCCGATAATATCGGTAGGCCGATAATATCGGACATCCCTACTTTCTACTATTACCCTGCCCATACCTGTACCTCCCCTCCCCCATTGTGAGGATTGGTTAATTCCCCGCCACACGCTCCGCTCCTTTAAGGTACTGTGTTGATTGGTGCATTCCCCGCCACACGCTCCGCTCCTTTAAGGTACTGTGTTGATTGGTGCATTCCCCGCTACACGCTTTTGGGGCAAGTATCAATTCCAGCACGCACCTGTCATAGTTTTTGATTAGCGTCCCAGAGGATTTTTAGACTGGGACTTCCCTTCAATCGATGTCGGGTAGTTTTGAATACTTCTGTTTCTGCCTGTTGTTCCCCGTTGCTGTGCCTCGTCTACTCTCCCTCCAGGACATCTGTGGACTGCCGCTGGTGAAGACCTTGTCCCCCCGTTTTGAGCTGCGCCTCGTTTACCCGCTTTACTCTTGCGCTTTGGTGAGTTTGAACCAAACCCCTTTTTGGACTATTCTGTTTTGCGTTCAGTGTTTTGAAGAACACTGAAGAGTTCTATTTTTGCTTACACTTGACTCAGCTAAGTTGTGTGTTAAAGGAGACACTGAAGATTATAATTTTGCTTGCACTGGACTCAGCTGGGGTGTGTGTTTAGAAGAGACACTGAATATTATCGTTTTTGTTTTGCACTGACCCTCAGCTAAAGTGTATGTTGTGGTGAACACTGAAGATATCGTTTTGTTTGTTCTGGACTCAGCTAAGGGAGGAGGAGACCGCACTGCCTCTGTGTGATGTGGACTGTTATTGATCTCTCTCTCTCTCTCTTTTCCACCTCGAGTTGAAGCTGGGAGTATCTGCAGAGCCGCTTCGGCGTCAACACCGTTTCCCCACCTCGAACACCAAGAGGATCTGCAGAGCCGCAGATAACTCTGCTGAAGGCAGTCTCCCTTTGTTTCAAGATTGTTACTTGCTCCTTTTTTACTCTGAAAATAAATACGCCCTAGTATTTGGCTAACTCTGAACTACCTGTCTGTGCCGTGCGTTTGAGGTCGGTTTCAAACCCTAACACCCATGCTATTATGATGGCCAAATTTCCCCAAGGGGATCAATAAAGGAATGTCATCTTATTCCTGTAGGATTTTCTTTACTATGGAATTGTAACAGTGCACCTCATGGTCGATTACGGGAAAGTTACAAAAACATTTTGGTAACACTTTATAATAACACTCAGTTATAAGGCCTTTATAATGTATTTGTAGATAATGAACTAATCATAAACAAACCATTTATATACATTCATAAATTATTATTAAATCATTTATAACTATATTGTATAACATTTACAAATTAGTTCTACATTATTTATAACTCATTATCAACATTGTTTGTACTTGATTTGTTCATCATTAAATAATGTTGTTTAATGTGTAGTAACACATTTGTAGATGCTTTGAAAAATGGATATGAAAAAACAACTATACTGTACCTCCATTTATTTGTTCATGTTCAACAAATGATTTGTTAAGACATTCATAAAACATCCATAAATCATTTACAGATGCTATTGTGTGCCCTAATCTAAAGTGAAGCCTATTCATCATTAACAAATGTCTAATACAGTTAATTATTTGTTCACTTTTTCATCATCTGTTACAAATGTTGTAGACAGCTTTCGGATACACCCTTCTTTGTGACATCAAACAGTGACAGAATTAGGACTATAGATAAATGCAATTTTATTAACATATAAAATATATGTGCACACATAACATAATAGTGTAAATGGGGGCACTAGGACAGTGTTTTGTGTTTTGTGCAGCGTATGCGCAAATCTCGCGGCTGCTCACTTAAAACCTATATTATTGCCAGATCAAAGGTAAACACATAACCTTGTTTCTTCACAAAGCCGGGGGGGGTCGTATATCCGACGCTGCGATCATATAAACACATGTTTTATGATGGAGTTTCGGTAAAGTACACGTAAAATAGACGTTACCTTTGGTTTTTTAGAGGTACTCCATTTCTCACTTAGAGTCCAAAAGTGTCTTGAATCAGAACAGGATCAATACATATAACATTAGGTAGTCCTCATCCGTCTTATTCATCTGCTCGGGCCAGACAATAGACGGAGCCGGATAGGTTTCCTCATTGGTCGGTTTGATTATAGTTGTTTTACGTTTTACCAGTAGTGCTTAGTCCAACAAATGCACCTTATCGTCCATAATCATCATCCATATAATCCATTTTTGTCTTTTTCATAATATCCAATAGTTCGCTCTAGGCGATCGCGATTGTCGAATGTGTCCTGCTCACTGCTGCTCACGAGTACCTAGTTGTTTGGGGGCTGGCACTAACACACTAATAGCTGGCCCATGATGTTCATAAGGTAGGCGATACTTTCACCTGGCGAGATTCGATCGTCATTGCAATTCCAACGTAGGCAGATGTGCCAGATGGCTCCGGCTGAGTGTTTAGAACGGGGATCAAAGGAAAAAGATCAAAGGATCTAAAAACGAGTATACTCATTATTGGCACTCAACGCTTGGCAATTGAGCCAAATGAGTTAATTTGGCTTAATTTGGGAGAAATCATTGGTGATTGCATTCACTTCAATTCTACAAACATCCTCAGAATTGTATAATTATAATAATAATAATGTAGCGACCTCGCTAGCAGGGAGTTGATTGTCCACACGGTATTCCACGGGAAACAGTCACTTTATTTCACAGGCTATTGTTTGGCCATAGCCCACGCCATACAGTCACACAATAAGAGTTAGTTATGCTAAGCTACTCATGAGTTACGTTAAGATACATGTTGCTCCGTTCTCTGCCAGACACCAAGAGACGTGTTACTCCGTTGCCGTTCACAGTCCAACACCAAGAAACGTCATTCCCACCAAGATACCTCGCTCTCAGGTGTACCACTCTCTTATACCCTTAGCCCCGCCCCACCCCTCACCCATGGACCCACCAAGTTGATCAACTAAGTTGATCAAAAGTCCCATTAGCCAGATTCAATTAACCTGATGATTGAAACCAGGCTATCCCTGTTCCTCGAAGGCTGATTCGGTCAGAAACACTTGTTAATTCGAACCAGACTTGAGTACTCAGGATAATTGCGCGCGGCCGCCTCACCTGAAAAGACAGCAGATGTCGATCGCCGAAATCCTGATTTTCTAACGGCATTGATTGATTGATTGATTGAACTGGGCCCATTTACAAGTCGTATTACATTTAGCAAATAAGGAAACAGATAGAGAACATTTCAAAGCACTAGAAATTGCGAATATCAATTTTTTTTACCTAATTCTGAAACGTGCAGACATTTTCGGCATTTATGAAAAATCCTCTCTGCTGAGATGAGGACATTTTCACACCTTTTCTAGCCATTTGTTCCCCCGTGTACGGGAGCTCAGACCTCAGAGGGTTAAAGGGTTTGGAATCCCCCCACCATAGTTTCACAAAATAGGGGTCCCCAAACTACATTTTGCATAGGGCCCCCAAAAAGCTAGAAACGGCCCTGCCAGTACACAACAGAGAGTGAACATACTGTTATACAGAACACAACAGAGAGTGAACATACTGTTATACAGGACACAACAGAGAGTGAACATACTGTTATACAGGACACAACAGAGAGTGAACATACTGTTATACAGAACACAACAGAGAGTGAACATACTGTTATATAAAACACAACATAGAGTGAATATCCTGTTATACAGAACACAACAGAGAGTGAACATGTTTGGAATGGCGGTGAAAAAGCTAATTCATATCTGAAATAAATAGGCCTATCTGGGAAAACCTTACATCGAGATACATTTGTGGTGATAGGTCTACATTAAATCGATAGGTCTACATCAGAATCTTAAGGAAATGCACACACAAAAACGACAACTTGTCGATTTATACCTAGCAACAAACTGTGTCATTCACATCTCTACTTTTCATACTTGGGGGATGTAGCCTTTAGGGGTCAGTTGAGTGACACGATGTGAGCCGGAATGGAGCCCCATGGATCTCCAGTTTCCTGCAGTCTCAGAGACATGAATAAGTCATGGTGTAGCTGGGCCTATAGCTTCACCGCTGGGGCAGGCTGCTGCTGCTGCTGGCACACATTTCAATCTGCAAACATACATACAGTGAAGGATCATCAAACAGTGAAGGCAGGACTATTAACAGTTAGCCCTATGCAAGACAAAGCATTTGAAAATGACATTTTAATAAGACACTGCTACATATTGGAGACTTGCATGAAGGTTTGAGTTCAGTAGGACATAATCACAAACAGACATTTGTTGTTGCCCCCACCCCTCCCCTCTTATTTTAGACCTTGCTCACACACTCTGTAGAGTGGCCTTGGCTTCCACCTCACTGATTAAGGCCTTTAGACAGGCTTGTTGGTTTTAGAAACACAAATCAGTACCTGGAATGTCCAGTCTGCTGTCTTAGTCAAACACTAAGGCTGAGCAGCAGAGACAAGAGCAACCTATCTTCATGTATTACTTCAAAGCAGGAAGCTAGTTTTGGTAGTAGGTGAAAGTTGACAGCCAGTCCTGTTTACTCTTACCCCAATGTGAGTCCTATTTGCAAAAGCATGTCCCCTCCCTCTGTTCCCCTGTTAATGGTTTGGCACTCTGGCAGGTTTGCTCATTGACACATGAGCCCATGGAATCCCTTTGATGTTGTCCCATAAACAAACCTCCATAATGACAGGTCCCACCGAGATTTGAACTCGGATCGCAGGATTCAGAGTCCTGAGTGCTAACCATTACACCATGGAACCTCCTGTCAGTCTGCACGTGGTACATTTACATTTAGTCAGTTAGCTGACGCTTTTATCCAAAGCGACTTACATGTTCTGTACGACAAGCCATCAGGAAGAGCACAACTCTATCAGCTGAGCAACAATGTTCATCAAAGTGTTGAGTGCTACAGTGTAGGTTAGTTTATTAGGACAAGTGCACGACAGTACGGTTAGTTAGGGTTAGATTTTTATTTTTTATTTTTTTTAATTCAGATAATGGTTGAAGAAGTGCGTTTTTAGTCGACGGCGAAAGATTGGACGTGTTTCGGCTGTCCTAACTGGGGTGGGTAGTTCATTCCACCATTGTGGGGCAAGGACTGAGAATAGGCGACTTCTCTTTGATGACCCTCCCGGAGCTTGGATAGGAGTAGGTCTGAGGCGGCCAGAAGATGCAGAGCGTAGGGCATAGGCGGAGTTTGAACTTGACGGCAGGGGGTGCGACTGCTTGGCGAACGATACCCGCGCTGCCGCGGAGCGTGCGCGCGCGATTTTTTTGACCTTTATTTTATTATTTTAGCGTTTTTACAATGCCCTAACCCCTAATTTTTTATTTTATTTCGGTAGTACAGCAGCACACACACACACTCACACATACAGCACTACGGGGGATCATTTTTAACTGACTTGAAAAATGGAGGCTCTAATTATTATTATTCATAGAGACTCTCGGTCTCGAGCAATAATAATTATTACAGCCTCCATTTTTCATGGACGAAAAATATACCAGACTATAGATATCAATTTTCCCGAAATAACGCTACCTGCCTCGACAAAATCCGTGCATTGGTTATCCAGATACATTAATTATCATCTCAGAATAAGTGGCTTTGTACAAGCGTTACAATCTATCGCGCGGGGCATTCTGCTGCTGCTGCTTGGTGCTTGGCCGCGCGTTAACCCTTTCACTGCCACACTACCAGGCATGCGTTGTTCATGGGACGGGGTAGCACGGTGTGCAACCTCACTCGCTATTTGCATATCAATAGCTCCGGTCGTCAGGTGTGTTAAATACGTTCTCAGACACATTCACACCTAACCTTGTTGTGAAGACGTGTTACATTCCATTCGTAGAGGCAATTAGGCACTGTCTTTAGTCTGTGCCCAAGCGAGGGGACATTAAATGCGCATTCGCGGGAGCGCGCGTGCACGTGGTGCGTGTCACCCCAGATGATTTCAATAACGCACCACTGCACACTACAGAAGGTTCGCCTTATAATGTGACATGATTACTACTATAAAATGAATGTATTGTAAAACAAAACATAATAGAATTCAGATTTGTTTCTCACAATTATTATAATTTTATTAAAATAAAAATAATCTTGATTTTTTTTTTTTTTTTTTTAAGCAATTTCACCCCCGGCCACCAGGGGGTGCAATGCACCCCCATAAACTCCGCCCATGGCGTAGGGGTCTTGAGGGTCTGTAGTTAGAGACCATTGACCGGAGGTAGGCGGGAGCAGTTCCCTTTGCCGCACGGTATGCTAGGTCGAGGGCCTTGAAGCGGATTCGTGCAGCAATGGGGAGCCAGTGCAGGTCCCTAAGAAGTGGGGTGACATGGGCCGACTTCGGTAGGTTTGAGATCAGGCGGGCCGCTGCGTTCTGAATGAGTTGAAGAGGCTTAGTGGCAGTGGCCGGGAGGCCAGCGAGCAGTGCATTGCAGTAGTCGAGGCGGGAGATGACTGTTGATTGGACAAGGAGTTGGGTGGCTTCTTTTGTCAGGAAGGGGCGGATCCTTCTGACGTTGCTCAGGAGGAATCGGCAGGTTCTGGTTGTCGCTGCGATGTGAGCAGAGAAGTTCAACTGGTCGTCGAGGACAACACCAAGGTTCTTGGCGGTCGGGGACGCGGTCACAGCTGCATTCTCGACTGTGATGGAAAGGTCGGTCAGGGCGGAGGATTTGGCCGGCAGGTGGAGCAATTCTGTTTTGCTTAGGTTCAGTTTGAGGTGGTTGGTCGTCATCCAGGCGGAGATGTCGGACAGACAGACCGAGATCCGCTCAGAGACGTGGATATCTGAGGGAGGGAAGGAGAGGAAGAGTTGAGTATCGTCGGCATAACAATGGTAGGAGAAGCCATGAGACGTGATAATGTTACCCAGTGATTTAGTGTAGAGGGAGAAGAGAAGGGGTCCTAAAACCGAGCCCTGGGGGACACCCGTCCGCAGGGGGCGGGTGGCCGACAGGGTCCCTCTCCATGACACTTGGTAGGAGCGGTCATTGAGGTATGATGACAGCCATGTCAGCGCAGAGCCAGCCACTCCCATTCCTGCGAGGGCCGCGAGGAGGATCTGGTGGTTGACTGTGTCGAAGGAGAATCAGGACAGAGGAGAGGCCTTTCGCTTTTGCTAAGTGAAGTGCCTCTGTGACCGCAATGAGGGCTGTCTCTGTGGAGTGACCAGTCCTGAAGCCTGACTGATTAGGGTCTAGAAGGTCATTCTGTAAGAGATAAGCAGTAAGTTGGTTGGATACAGCACGTTCAAGTGTTTTAGAAAGGAAGGAGAGAAGAGAGACATGGTAGTTGCCTATGAGGGTAGGGTTCAGGGATGGTTTTTTTATGAGGGGCGTGACTCTGGCTTGTTTTAGGGAGGTGGGGACCACCCCCGAGTTGAGTGAGGAGTTGATGGTTGCAGTTAGGAATGGGAGGATGTCTGGTGCTATGGTCTGGAGGAGTGGGGAGGGTAGCCGGTCCAGCTGGCATGTAGTCGGACGAGGGAGGGGGGGGTGGGGGGGGGAGTGAGGAGGGAGGACATGGTAGCATGCAGTTTGCGTAGATTCTTGGCAGAGGCCTCGATCCTATGGTGAAATAAAGAAGCTTTGGCATTAGTAATGGTTTTGGAGAATGTTAACAAGAGGTTGTAATATGTATCGATGTCAGCAGTGAGGCATGACTTTCTATACTTCCTTTCAGCTGCTCTCAGGACCTGTCTTTGTTCTCTCACTGGATCTGTCAGCCATGGACTGGGTGGGGAACGGCGGGCAGGTTTCTCAACGAGGGGACAGTGGTAGTACGTCATCCGCCCTTATTTGTGATCGCCATGCCTTTTGGGGGAAAACAGCTTGGGGAGTAAACAGGGTTTAGGAGCAAACTTTAGGACAAAACAAACAGATATAAATCATGCTGAAGAAATAAATAAATATTGTGTAGCATTCTTGCCAGTAAACTACAGCAAAAGATTAGCTTCTTATATTGGAATGGAGCCAGCTTCCCAATGATGCACAGGAAAGAGAGTCGTTGATGCAGTTTTCATGTCTGTGTTGGAAATCATTCAGCCATTAGATGTATCATTGGTGATAGTTATGGTACTCATTACTCACCATTGTGACCTGTACAGTAGATCAGGGGTTCCCACAGTGGGGGTCGCCAGATGATTAAAAAAAAATAAAAAATTAAAATGTATGCACTGAACTTAGAAGCAGGCCAGGCCAGTGTTTCTATTTGCAGCAGCGCAATAGTTAGGTGGGGAACAACCAGGAGATCACTGCAACTCACACAAGTTTGATCTCAAGTGACTACCTGGTAAAATAAAGGTTAAATAAAAACTATCTCTCTCTCTCTCGCTCTCACACACACACAAAGGGAGCCGCATGTGATTGGTGGAGGCGGGACCCTTACAAAAAACTGTCATTGACACATGCTAGCCTGTAATAATCCCCCCCAGAAAAATCTACTTTGCATTTGATATATTGCAAGTATATGCCATCACACACACTGGCATTTAAAGGGTTAGAATTATAAAATTAATATGTGGTGTTATGATCAGGGCTGAAGTTGAATAAAATATTGTATTTTTTTTCAATCTGACATTACAAAAAAACTGAAAATCCATCAAAATCAGTGTTGTTGCTAATCATACATATGCTAGCCTGTTTTTTAACAATAATTTGTGATGCCATCACAAACACTGGCATTTAAAGGGTAATTCCTGCACCAGAATGCAGGAAATGAAGTCTTTGTAACAAACAATTTCCTGGTGGGGGACCCCCAGACCCCCTGCTTAAAAAGTGGCCTGACTGGGCTATATTTTGCACTATATTTCCTGGCCTGAATGATTTCCCAGTCCGGCCCTGGTTAAAAGCCTCCAATGCTTATTAGTGTGTGTGCGTTTGAACGTTTGCATGTTTCAACCATACATTTCCATTTATATAAAAAAAAAATATATATATATATATATATATATATATATATATATATATATATATATATTAGAGGTGGGCATAGATACAAATTTTTAATCTAGATGAATCTATCTGCAATCCTGGATTTAATCTAGATTAATCTAGATTAAAATGGCAAAAAAAAAAAAAAAAAACCTGCCGAAGGCATTCAAAATATGTGTGTTCTACCCAAATAATAACCAGAAGTAAGTCCTTACTTTTTCTTTCCTCCTTATGTTTCTCAGGCCAGGTGGCCCATTACACCATGAGCCCATCTCCCGTTTCCAAAATGCATTACAGACTGTTTGAAAAAGCTGTTTTGCTATGATAATTGGTAATGAAATATCAAAATAATGTTCAATAAGATGTACTTGTGTTTAATAAGTTGTTTTATTCAGAAGTTAACACAAATAAACAATATTACCAGTACAGTACAGTATCTAGCACTCTCAGGAGCAAAACAGAAAGAATCATTTCAAACTTGAACTATGTGACACGGCTTAAATCAACTGCTCCAGTGGAGTTGCTCAGTGGCCAATGGTGTCAACTGTGGTTGTACTGGGCAGCTCCCAGGTGTGAATGGAACTGTGTGAATGTGAAGCAGGGCGTTCCTGAAAAAGAGCATCTGTGCTCAGCGAACCTACCCTGGGTAAATAAAGGTAAAAAAAAAAAATTTAGATGAATGCGTTAATTATATTATCGCGCAATACTAGTATAGCGTTAACGCAGCACGTTAACGCCGTTAACGCTATACTAGTATCGCGCGATAATATAATTAATGCATTAATCTAAAAAACAAAAACAAAAAAAAAACAAAAAAATTTACATTTTTTTTTTTTACCTTTATTTACCAGGGTAGGTTCTCTGAGCACAGATGCTCTTTTTCAGGAATGCCCTGCTTCACATTCACACAGTTCCATTCACACCTGGGAGCTGCCCAGTACAACCACAGTTGACACCATTGGCCACTGAGCAACTCCACTGGAGCAGTTGATTCAAGCCATGTCACATAGTTCAAGTTTGAAATGATTCTTTCTGTTTTGCTCCTGAGAGTGCTAGATACTGTACTGTACTGGTAATATTATTTATTTGTGTTAACTTCTGAATAAAACAACTTATTAAACACAAGTACATCTTATTGAACATTATTTTGATATTTCATTACCAATTATCATAGCAAAACAGCTTTTTCAAACAGTCTGTAATGCATTTTGGAAACGGGAGATGGGCTCATGGTGTAATGGGCCACCTGGCCTGAGAAACATAAGGAGGAAAGAAAAAGTAAGGACTTACTTCTGGTCATTATTTGGGTAGAACACACATATTTTGAATGCCTTTTTTTTTATTTTTTTTTGAGCCATTTTAATCTAGATTAATCTAGATTTAATCCAGGATTGCAGATAGATTAATCTAGATTAAAAAAATGTATCTATGCCCACCTCTCTATATATATATATATATATATATATATATATATATATATATATATATATATATATATATATATATATATATATATATATATATATATATATATATATATATATATATATATAATTTTTCTTTTCTTTTTCCCCTCCCCTCCTATAATAGTGGGGGTCGCGGCTCTCTGACACCATTATTTGGGGGTCGCGGCCTGAAAAGTTTGGGAACCCCTGCAGTAGATGGTTGGTCCTCCCTTGCAGAAAGGCGAGAGTTACATTGGCATCTGTTTCTATATGAAGCCATAATTGGAGATTGCCCAAATTATTATTTCTCTATTGGAGTGGACATCTGGACCCTACACAATCCAATGATTGGCTTACACTTAAAGCACCTAGAGTTTGTACTGAATTCGGGAAATCTACTTTTAGATCCTGGCTGCGCTCCTGACACGTGGAACATCATACAACAAACTATAAACCTCAATATTTTGGTATCCTTTGGTCAGTTTAAATCCTTAATCACCAATCATACCACCATAATCTGCAGTTGTTTTAATTATATTATGTTTTGCATTTATTGTATTTATTTATTATGTATGTATGCTCGACACCATTGAGAATGAGGGCTTGACCTAAATGGATTCTGGAGTTTAAATACAGATTGAATGACACAAATGTCACAGCAAACTATTTACTTCTGAAGTCACAAAAGTCTCAGTCCTGGTTCTGATGGGTCAGAACCAGCTTGATCGTCCTCTGCGTTGTGAATTGTCCCCCCTAAAAACCCTTGTACTTTCAAAAGACCAAGAGGTCTTGTTCGACGACCAGCTAAGCAGCAGGAGAAATGGAGGAAAAGGTGTACTGGCAGCTGTTTAATCAAAGTTCAGTGTGTATACAAATTACAATAAAGAACACTATAAAAGATTCAAGGTACCGGAGCCCTATGCCGCTCGTCCTCCTAAGAAAGCAGATTAAATAATGATAGTTGATAAGTTGTTGATGGTCTGTGTTCTCTGGCTGATGAACAAAGCAGTCTGTTTTTCCCTCCAAACGTTCTTTGTCTGTTGATCTCCTCTGTCGCGTCGTCCGCTGTGTGAAAAGGTGGGGTGTTGTCCTGGTGGTTTCGTTTCAGAGTCTCCCTCCACCGTCACAACACCCCCCTTATATCAAAAGCCTGGAGTCTCTGCGTGATGTCACCAGAGTGACGTCAGCAGATATGTTCCTCCAATCCCAGGCCTCTCTAAGTTTGAATTTGAAATAGGAGGTTGTCCTCAGCAAGCCAACCCTATATTTCCTTTGTTTTCCAGTCAAAGAACAAACACAGTCTAACTAACATAATACTTTGGTTGTTGATCTCAAGATATATATATTCGAATTGCGATTGATTACATAAACACAGAGATATCATAATTGAACAGTTTATCTTGATGCTTCATGAGTATCACAGTCTGTTACCATTAAGCCTAGTTTCAACCTAAGTAAAACTAGTCTTACTATGCAGGGGATTAAGTCTTCAACACAGTCTTTCTGGCTTTCATTGAATAGCTACAAACAGTTTATACTTAGCGTTCATTAATAATATGTTCCCTCATGATTTACCAAGATTCTTTAACCTAAAAACCACATTGTGTTGAGTGATTGCCTCTGAGCTAGTATAATCACATCATATAATCACACCATTCTATTCAGCCTCATCAGTCCAGCCTAACAGTCATATATGCAGGTATTTCACATTGATGGTAAACCTCCTACCTCAGTAAACACACATTTAAGTTATTTAACTCAACTTTAAACGGTCTAGGTATTTCTTTAACCTCTTTATTCTTTTCTATGTGGGATTATTACTTGGAGACCAAATAGTAGTCTCATGTGTTTAACTAGGGCTTATCTGAAATCCTTCCTGTCCCCCACCCTGAAGAAACCAGGTGGCTCTTTTGTTCTAGAACCCCCGAAGGGCTTATTCAAACAGTTCTTTATCTTTTACAGCCGGCTGTTGAGTGGCCCGACACACAACCTTTTGTGAGGGTTCTTGCGTTAGTAAACAACCCTATCTATTTAGAGAGACAGGGCCAAAGGGCAGAGTAATTTAATCGCCAGAAGAATGTAACTTCCCCCTACTGTCCCAACTGCTTTGGCCCTTTGGTTGACTGACTAGGACAGCTGTTTTCTGATCAAAGCTTAATCTTATGACCTTTTCTATTAGGAAATTTTTTCCAATACAGTTTAGGATTTATGTTCTATCAAATAATACTACAGTCCACACTTGGATAGAGATTAACTATCCTTAATTAGCTAGTATAATATGTTAAACATAGATCCTAACTTCTGCTTACTACTACCTGGATAAAAATTAAGACATTTTAAATCATACTTGGATAAAATACATACGGCATCCCACACTCGGATCCTAAAAATCAAAACAACATTCTTTTTCTACATCCCTTTCCTATGTATAATTATAAGCTCAAACATCTTTATTTGCAGTCCATTTTCATTATTGTGTGCAGTGTGCAGTCTTTGACACTCTCTTTCGTACCAGGATCAATTTCCCACTGGTTTCCAATGTGGGTTGTCAAATTCTGACTTGGAGCAGGGAGAAGGGGGGTCAATGTTTTCTGGATTGACCTGGCCCCCCTCCTCATTTCTCAGAGCTGGTGCAGTTCAAGACTGCTGAATGCTACAACCAACTCTGGGAGGTAGAATCAGAAAGCCAGTTGCCTTTCGATCCCACCCCGTCTTCTGTCGAGACCTTGTGCCTCGTGCTGTTACTCGAATAGGGGTATGACCCCCTGCTGTATTGCCGGTTCACCTGGAGCTCTTCCCTCGGGTGTCAGTTGCGTCGCTCTCAGGTGGGGTGATTAGATCTCCCCTCTGGCGCTGTCACGGCTGTGAGGAGGTTGTTGTTGTCTCCCGCAGTCGTCGCTGGCTCAACCCCCGTTGACCCTCGGAATAGTGGAAGAGGTTTGATTCTCCCCACCCTCCGCCTGGTCGTTGATAGGGGCGATAGCGGCTCCACCCTTTCGCTTGATGACACCCTGGTCAATTGCTAAGGCCTTGCAGCCTGTCTGTTGACAGCCGGAGCAGTTGATGAGGCCTAGCAGCCTGTCTCCCCGTAGATTGCCTGTCGTTTGGCCTCTCTCGTTCCCCTCCGAAGCCTCAAGACCCGGTCACTGCGTTGGCCGGAACTCTCAACGCTTGAGAGTTAGGCTTCTCCTGGATCTCTTGGTACCCGCAGTGTTGTGATTCCCCATGGAACCTCTGGGTAGACACTAGCCAGTGTCCTGGATCACCAGTACCGATGGAGTCCTTGGTCTGCCTCGTACCACACTCTGATGACTGCTGACTCCCCAATCTCCCAGTCGTATCCTGCAGTGTATATATCGCTTCGGTGGACAACGCAGGTTACTTCTACCACAACAATTGATTGAGAATCCATATTTTTCCTCCCTCAGACACTCTTTACTGGTCTGAGTTTGACAACTTTCTTTTCCAAATCATTTATCTATATATTCCATGGCTTCTAGATCGTTAATATTCAAAATTCAGAAAAATTCACATGGCTCTCATTATATTATGCTGTCAAAACAGTATAACCCCACCACCCGTTGATGTGGAATAAAATTCTAAACATCATACCTTCATTCCTGGACAGCTGCCTCCGGGCCCGGACAGCCAGTACTGACACGACCTCTCCCCCAGTAGTCCTACACGTACGGCAACAAATCACAGTCCGCCTTAAACACACAACTTCCACATGCTCTGCCAGCCTCTACTAAGCCGTCAGAGTCCCCCACAAGCCAATTATCAATTGCACCCGTCCACACCCTACACAAAGGCTATTCGGCCAATAGCGACCAAAACCTACTGAGCTTATCAATGTACAGAGAATCATGTTTCCCAACACTTCATCAAACGCGACACACCCCCCAGATCCTAGATCTGGATTTTTTTATTTTTTATTTTTTTTATCTTTCTTCCCCTCCTTTTTCCCGATTTTCTCTCCCCATCCCACCCTTCCTGGTTGTTGCATACTTTCCCCTACTGTTGGTCCGGGAGACCGGAGACTGTCACATGCTTTCCTCCAACGCATGTGCAGCCTGGGGCAGGCCAACCTGGCCGCGCAGGCTCTCACCGGGGAGAGTGTAGCGTGTGGGAGGCCACACTATCTCTCCTCAGTTCCAGCCCTCGCTGAGCAGGCGCCCCGACCGAACTGTAGGGGTCGCTGTCCACAACGCCCAGGACCCACCCTTCAGCTTTCCCACCCTCTGATACGGCCAATTGTATCAGTGTGAGGGGCCAGCCAAGCTGATAGCAACGCCGGGGGCTGGATTCGAACAGGCGAATCCTAGTGTCTCCCGGTGTTGGTGACGGACGTAATCTCCGTGCGCCACCTGCCCCCCAGATCTGGATTTTTAATGAGCGGAGAACAAAAAACCATGAACCAGTTCTAGTCCATTCACTTTGTTCTTAGTCCATTATATAGACATATACTACCCAGTCCTGATGTGTCGAGATCACTCCCAGCCTGCCAGGTTTCCTAAGAAAAATATAGAAAAGAAACAAAACAAAGAAAAACACGCCCAAAACAATAATTGAAAACAATAAACAAAACTTGTGAGCATTCCTTTTTCAACTCACTCTCAGAAACAAAATTAACCTATTTTCTAGGGGCGTATCCACCCTCGTATATACTAAGAAACAAAATGAAAACTTCCGGCCTGAGGCAGAAATTGCTTATATACAAAAACCAGGAAAGAGAAAAATAAACCGAACTACACTTCATTATTCATGATTGTTAATCTTCATCTATCAATATCATAAAAACCTAGGAACGCCTATGGGTCTTTTTATCATGCAGTCCACCCGTTGACCAATCTGAATGTTGATCAACCATGGATAATCTACTGACCACTAGCTGCCGCAGTGTCACATCATTTCACTGTCTAATATTGTATAGCTAATATTAACTGTTTAACATTTGATTTGATGTTATTGTTAGTCCGATTAGTTCACGCATCCGTCAGTTACTCCATCACGCCATTATTAATCACACATCCATTTTAGTAACTTCCACTCATAACCTAATCACCTAACCCCTCTATTTATTTTTTATTCTATTTTATTCTAATCAGTAGTTTATATTTTTTATTCAATTTATTCTATTTTTATTCTAATCAGTTGTATATATTTTTTATTCTATTCATTTTCATTTGTAGTAACCATCTATATCCTTTATTCTGCCGGCGGCCTCTGCAGACATGCCCTTTGAAAATGACCTATCAGTCCACAGATCCAGCAAACCTGTCTTTGTTCCCTCGGTTTTGGGGCCCGGTGGGCCCCCCGCCTGTAATCGGATGGCCCTGGGTTCATCGGGCCCAGAGTCTGTCCTTGCTCTCTGCCATTACCGCCATGGCTCTGACCTCTGACAGTCCCTTCCTGGTCTCGCCCCCCTTGAGCCTGTTCTGGGGAGAAAACCATGTACCTATTTTGTCCAGTCACAGTTCTTTGAGCCTGTTGTTGGGAGGGGTCTGGAAACCTACCGCACCCGAGGCTTTCAACACCCTGTCGAGGCCCCGCTCCCTGTCTGGGCAACGCGGCACAGGGCATTGCTTGATCACGGCAGCCTAACTCCGACGCCCGAAGCATGATCTCAATAGCTGTACCATCTAACGGTGCAGTCTTTCTCGCCAGTTCTTGTTCCAGTCTCTGAGTCTCGTGTGCGGCTAATTCCGACGCCCGAAGCATGACCCCAATCGCTGTACAATCTCGCAGTACATTCTTTCTCGCCCATTCTTGCTCCAGTCTCTGCGTCTCGTGTGCGGCTTGACCAATCTCCAGTTGTGTCTTCATTAAGTCTCGATGAACTGCCTCGTGTCGTTCGAACGCTGCTATAAACGCTCTCTGTTGTCTATAGGACGACGGCCCTTCCCCCATCTCAGCGCTGGCGGTCTGACTTCCCATCGCTGGGCCCCGCCTCTCATCTTGGCTCTGGTGCTGAGGGGGTCCTGGACAGGGGGAGCTTGCGGGCCGTGGACACTGTACTTGATACCGACCTTGGTTTTGCCCGTATCCACCTCTCCTGTTCCCCCATCGAGGGCCTCCTGTTCTGGGTAGATAGTCCCACTCACAGTCTCGAGAAATATGTCCGAGATTCCCGCACAACCAACACACAATCGACTGTGCTTTGGATCCATTCGCACTCCCTCTTTTGTTTCCACCTCGTCCCTGTGACTGCCAAGGTTTTCCCCTTGGCTTTTGTTGTTGTCCTGGCGCAGGACCCCCCTGTGGCCCCAACTGGGCCCGTCTCTGGTCATTTGGTTCCCCATTGGAGCCCGTCTCCCCTCTTGGCTGTGCGGACTGGACTAGGGCTTGGAGGTATTCCACTACCTGTCCTGCCTCGGTTGGCTGTTGTTCTTGAGGGAGGCACGTCCTCCGCTCTCCCTCCACCCTGGCCCTCGCTGACTGGCTCCTCATCATCGGGCCACGACTCTCAGTTTGGTACTGATGGTGCGGGTGGGGGAAACCTAGGCAAATGACACTGGTGGGCTGTAGACACTGTTCATGTATTATATCATACCTGCTGTCGGTCTCTATTCCAGCCGTACGGCCAGAGTCAACTCCCTGGGACTGCTGCAACAACATCGCTCTCCTCAGTTGCTTGCTTTGTCTCTTGGTTAACTGGCAGTCACCTGCAACGGACACTTCAGCGTGGATCGGCTCGGGTAATACAGTTGTCTCTGGGTCGCTCTCCTCAACGACCCCCTGTGTTGGAGTTAAAGACATTATTTCCAGTCCCTCCGTCACACTGGTCTCAGGAGGGGCGTCAGTCACATTCAAGTCAATCAGGTTAAATTCACTGTTCAATTCGGTCAATGAAATGTCTGCAGAAGTTATCGGCATTACCCCACTACCGGCATTATTTCTTTTCATCGCCTTTCGTAATCTCTTTTTCTGTTTTTTTATTTGGGTATGCATTCTATACCGGCCTCCTTTCCTATACTTAAATACAAGGTTTTGTAAAGGCCTGAATATCTTTGGCCATTGTTTCTTCACTTTTATTGTGACCTTTCCAGTCGTTGAAATAGACAGATTGTCTACCCTTTCTATGGTTATTGCATCTAACCCTCCAGTTGCTCCTATCTGTTTTGGTGTCTCTGCTCTATATTAATCATTCACACGTGCTCTCATACACTCAAATTTCACCGTTTGGAAAGCAAGTTTCTCTGTATTTAAACTATTTTTACAAACTTGAGTTAATATCACTCACACTGTCAGAGTTATTGGTGCAAACAGGAATTGACAAAACGCTTTGTGTGATACTGCACCCAGACTTTCAACAGTCACTTTGATCCCCCGTTTGGAGTTTGGAATTGTCAGCACTGCCTCGGTCTGCCCTGGAGCAGCTGTGAAGAAAGAAAGAAAAGCATACACTTAATTATCAGTGGCATTTCCCTTTCACAATCCATCATTATCTTTAAGCATGGAATGTCGGGCATCTTCTATACTAATATGACTTTAGAGAGCGTTAGTGCAATTTTCTTTCGAATCTTAACGACCCGGCCTTAGTTGTGTTCTGTTCTGTTGTCTCCATCGGAAAACTGGATCTCCCAATCCCTTTGTCATGTTCCTGCTTCGCATGACTCTGGGGAACCCTATTTCGCATCAGCCTTATCCGTCTGTTGATCAATCAGACATTTGTTATTAACAGCCTATCATTTCTAAACATTTGTGCTGGATATGGTAATTTAGGTGAATCACTTCAACTCTTATTGGTCTGCAAATGACTATGTGTATCTTTAATTCTAACCTTTTCTTCTATGTGTAGCTTTATTTATTCCTATCTGAGAAAGCCTAAAAATGTATTCCTCGCTCACATCACATTTTACATACCAGTAATACACATATTTCACACATAATTTTGCACACAATTTCTACACATTCCCCCGTAACACCTAATCCCTAGGTGTTAGACCCACTCCTCACGAGAAAAGAAATTCATTTTCAGTGACTCATGTCACCGAATTCTCGTGGCTTGGAACAGTGTCGCACAACCTGTTTATTAAACCACAGGCGCAGACACCACCCCCATTTTGAAATCCCTGCAGACCAATGACATCTCACTGGTCCGCCGACTCGCAGCCCACGGCGTCCCCCCCAGTTTGCAACCTGGAACGCGAAACCCCGGGCTTCCTACACAAGGATATCCAAAGTCCATACAACTCTCAACCACTGCTGCACACACACACAGCACCTTAGACTCAAATTAACCACCTCAACCACCTCCACCTAAACAACCACACATAATATGACTCAATGCGCGCAGTGTGGCAGCGAGCTTTGACGAGCGCACACATGGCGCATCCCCGTCAATGCACGGAGGCAGACAGCGAGCTACGACGAGCTGTCTACCACCTCACGCCACGACGTCCGCAGTCCCCCATAGGGGAGTTGGGAGCTTGCACCCCCGTTAAAATGAAAATAAAACGTACACGCCTCGTCCATCTACCAATACCGCCATCGCAGGTGCAGCCGAACAGAGTGACCCCTCACACGCAGGTCCATCTGCGTGGAGAGTCCCTAACCTGTCCTCAAAGCATGCTCCGACTTACGGCCCACCATCATGAACGCAACACCCAAACCACTGGCACGGAGACCTGACGAGAGCCAGAGAGTATGGTCCCACCGCTGGCTGCTACAACATCATCGCCCTGACGCCGGCCAATACCACTACCAGCACTAGAAACCCCCAAAAAATAACAATAAACTGCATTTGAAACCTACAGAGAATAACAATAAACAAGTCCAAATAGGAGAGAAAGAGAGAGCGTAGAGAGCTCATACCATCATAAACTCACACACCTGACCCAGCCTAACCCAGCCGCACACACACCCCGCATGAGTCACCAGGCCCACCTAACCATAAAGGTGGCTTCCTCAAACGCTCTGACTCACAAGCTCCAGCAAATACACACTCATATAGTCAAGCTTAAAATACCCATTAAAACAACATTATACATAACCAAACCACCAACAATAAGCCACCCTAGCTCCCAACATGACAAGGTAACGAAAGAGAGCGAGAGAGAGTGAGAGAGAGAGTTGGGGGGGGCGAGGGGGGAAGAGAGAATGGAAGAGAGGTGGAGGAGGGCAGGGAGAGAGAGCGAAAGAAGGGGGGGGTGAGTGAAGGAGGGAGGGAGAGAGAGAGGGGGGTTGAGGGGTGGGGGGGAAATGGAAGAGGGGGTTAGGGAGAGAGAGAGGGGGGTTGAGGGGTGGGGGGGGGAATGGAAGAGGGGGTTAGGGAGAGAGAGAGGGGGGTTGAGGGGGGGACAGGGAATGGAAGAGAGGTGGAGGGGGGTAGGGCGAGAGAGAGAGATAAGGGGGGGTGAGTGAAGGAGGGAGGGAGAGAGGGAGAGAGAGAGGACTTTAAGAGAGATTCCTCGTCCATATAACACCTCATCGGCCGAAACTACACTAAATACAATATAGCTTATGCCGCATAAACGGCCAACCCTCTCGTCAAATAACCCCACTCTTAAAGAATGACCTCCTAACCAGGACGGGAGCATTAAATTGCCCCATAGAGAGAGAGAGAGAGAGGGAGAGAGATAGAGGGGGAGGAGGGGAGAGAGAGGGAGAGGGAGGGAGAAATAGGGAGAGATGTGGGGAGTGAGGGGGAGAGAGGGAGAGGAGGGGAGAGAGAGACAGGTGGGGTGAGAGGGGAAGGGAGGGTGGAGGGGAGAGAGAGGGAGAGGAGGGGAGAGAGAGAGAGACAGGTGAGGTGAGAGGGGAAGGGAGGGCGGAGGGGAGAGAGAGAGAGGGTAGGGAGAGAGAGGGAGAGAAGGGGGGTGAGTGAAGGAGGGTGAGGGGGAGGGGGGGGCCTGGGCCCCACATTCCACCACCAGATTAGACTATTCCACCAAACTATCACAGCCTAACAATCTAACTCTATTATCAAACTAACCTCTAAAAGAAAAATCTCCTGTGTGTAGAACCACATAAACCCAAAAACAGTTTCGAATGGAAACTTACCCTGGCCTCTGCTGCCCCCTACTGCATTCCTAAACAAACACCATCTTCCTCTCAAACATGGCCGTCTGGCGCCCCTACTCAAGATGGCCGCCTCATCGCGAGATATCCCGAGAGTCTCGTCATGCTATGTCGTTAGTGTTGTGAAGGGCCAGATTAAAGCTGAGAATCTACCTTTATTGTTTTATAGACATTGTATATTATTTATATATACACGTTATATCCCTTTAAGCCTGCGTGTAAATCATAGTAATATTCACTTTCCTTAGGGATAATGCCCCTGACGGTGGCGCCAGGCAGTCTCGCACTCAGACAGGTGCAATGGGCGAGTTTGGGGCATGTCGGGACATGCCCTTGGCAGTGTATTGATTCCGGGCAAGTGGTTAGGTTTGGAACTAGAAAGCCACTTAAGTATATATATCGGCGCAGGTGCGCATAGCAGCAGTGTGACAAGTTCGGTAACAGTGAAGTGAGCAGCAGTGCGTCTAACAGAGTGTTGAGAGCCACGTGCGAATATAATAGTAAAGTGTCAGAGTTTAATGCAGTAACGTCAAGTTCGACCTAGTTTAATGTGAAGTAAATAGTCGTTAATTTATTGTATATCGTGCAACCACAGTTCGTTCGTGTGTACCATTGGACATGTGCACAGGAGAACCAGCGTCGGCGATTGCAGAACCATTACTGGTTGGATTATATTGATTTGGAACGTGTTACCCGGAGAAGAGCCTCGTTGATTTCCACTATCGTTTGGGATTCAACCTCGTGAGGATTACACTCGGGCTGGCCTCATGGACAGAGGCTGGCTAGCTATCATCGTTTGCTATCGAGCACTTGGATTACAGTTATTGCTTTGGCTGCTGATCGTTGGATTTACAAGGACCGACTCCTGTACGTGGAGTCTCTTTATTCTTCATTGAATCAGACTGAGTATCCGAACATTCCTCTACCCTCTAGGCCTTACACCCCGGAGGGAACCCAGTGTCTCCAGGCGGTACGAGCATTGCCTTCTATAGTTGCTATTATACGACCGGTGGCATCAACTTAGACCCATCGTAGGATTCCTGCTATTCCCAGTGACTCATGCTACTGACTGACTTTATGCATATTCTTCGCCATACAAGCGCGACCCTAATTCTCATTCTGTAACCTAATGTTGCATAATAATAAAATACCCTCAAATACTGGTTCTTTGTCAATGCCGTGTTCTTGTGAGTGTTCACCATCTATATTTGATGTACTGTCTGGCCAGTAATTAAAGTACATACCTAGCAGTGGTTTAATCTATCACAATCTTTAATACAGTCAGGGTTTTGTAACCCCTCAGTTACAATTGGTCCTTCGAGCCGGAGGGTATCAGTAATATTTAATATAATATTAATATTGACATGGCCAGCGGTGGACACTCTCCAAACGGCTCCCCCAAGCTAGAACGCCTGCAGCGCAAACGTCAGCCACCTCCTTACCTGGAGGACTTCGCTTTCGTTTTACCCCCTAGCTTATCTAAAAAGACGTTAAATACGGATAAAACGGATAGTTTAAGCATGCCCAATCCTATCGACTTGTCGGCCCTTCCAGTAGAGACCCCAGTGGGTTCAAACGAAACTGACTTAGCTCACAGGGGGGACCAAGCGGGACATGACGTGACTATACCTCCAGACAGCGTCACCGGGATAGACCCCGGAGCGCTCCAGGATAAAGAAAGCGCTCCAGGGATAGACCCCGGCGCACAACCAACCCGAGAGCGCGCACCCGAGACAGACCTCGGCGCGCAACCAAGAGAAGAGTACCGCGCTCAAGAGATAGACCTCGGGGCGCGGGAGAAATCAAGAAGCAGCGCTCAAGAGATGGACCTCGGAGCGTGCCAAGAGAACAGGTCTCCACCAAGCCCTGTCCGCGCCCGATCACCTCCATCAGTGTCATCCCCCAGCAAGGCTGACCAGAGACTAGCGCAAGCCTTCATCGCCACGCTGACAGCTTCAACCGAAAGAGACCGTATCCAGGGTGAGCGCGACCGCCTCCAAGCGCAACAACAGAGTGTGCGCGAACAGTCTGCAGTGGAGCGCGAACGTCTCCAAGCGCAACAACAGAGTGAGCGCGAACATTCTGCAGTGGAAAGAGAACGCATCAGACTGGAGGAGAGGCGCCTCCAGACTGAAGAGAACATCCAGCGAGAACACGCCAATGCACAGCGCGAAGCGGAGCGCGACCGGCTGCAGGCGCAAATGATAGAGCAATTGATCCAGAGGGCGACCCCCCACTCCTCCACACGGAGCTCCCGGAGATCATCACGACACGGGTCGAGGGCACCTTCCCCTCGCCGACCGATCTACACGGGACCCAGCCAGCAGGAAGAACCTGCCCACGTCGCCGAGCCCCCTCCCCGACCGATCTACACGGGACCCAGCCAGCAGGAAGAACCTGCCTACGTCACCGAGCCCCCTCCCCGACCGGTCTACACGGGACCCGGCCAACAGGAAGAACCTGCCTACGTCGCCAAGCCCCCTCCCCGACCGGTCTATACGGGACCCAGCCAACGGGAAGAACCGGCCTGCGTCGCCGAGAGACTAACTAGAAGACTCCAAGACCTAGCGGAGGAAGAGGAGGGATATCAAGCCCACCAGCACGAACCTACTTTGGACCAGGAGGCCCAGTACAGCCCCGACCTCAGCCCCGAGTCACTGCGCTACAAACCCCCGACCCAACTCAAGGGTGAGTTTGATGTAGTTTTGATTTTAAATTGCATATCATCATTCATTTATTTATTGTCACACAGAGCAGAAGAATTTTGCCAAAACAAACCAATAGTATCCAGCTGCAGAACAGCAGACCAGCCACACTTTCAGACCCAAACGCATTTCCTTTGATTTAATTATACATCAAATGATTTATGAAGTTAACTTTTCACCTGGATAACGTCAACATTCAGGGTGAATGTAATGTGAGAAATTGGGATTAAATTTTTTTTTTCTTTTATTAAAAAATTATTTGTGTCTGAGAGTGTGCCTGGTCTGCTGTTCTGCAGCTGGATACTATTGGTTTGTTTTGGCAAAATTCTTATGCTCTGTGTGACAATAAATAAATGAATGATGATATGCAATTTAAAACCAAAACTAAGGCCTCAGTATGAGTTTAAGACGTGAACATGGTCATGTTTGTTGAATAAAAAGAAAAAAGTTAAAAAAAGAAAATGGCAGATTTTATTTTTTTTTTGCCGATCCCGATCTTCGGAAAATCACGTGATCGGCCCCGATCCCGATCACGAGATCGGATCGGGACATCCCTGGTCTCTGGGTTACAGCGCATAACCTGGGTGCATCACCTCTCATTGTGCTCAACAACTGCCTCTGAACTTCCCATAGTGCTGTAAACTAACCAGAGAGCGAGCACGCTGGCTGCCACACCCTCTTATACCTTTGGTCGAGGCCAGCCCCTGCACTCTGTTATGTTTGTTGTTTCCAGTATTCCTAACTAGGAATAAACAGGCTAGGGTTTCTTTACTGGCTTTTATTCACACGTTGTCTATCCGTACATCAAGGCACTCTCCTTTTACTCCAGTCCTCGGTCCGGGTACTACAACAACAGGGCGGAACCAATATCATGTATTATAATAACAACACACACTCCAGCCTCTGTCACGCCGCGGCTTAAGCGACCAATAGCGTCAGTGCTAGCCCGGAATGGCGGAGAGCTGAGTGACAGCCCGGCTGACCAATGATCCCCAAACTCACTCATCCAACTCTACTATACCTACAGGTCACAATGGTGACCATAACCATCACCAGTGATAAATCGAATGGCTGAATGATGTACGGAATCGAAGGGCATAAGAGCGGAAGTCTGTAAATTACATCACCCTAGTCGAACACAGACATGAAAAGTGCTTCAACCACCCTGCGAATAATTGGGAATGAATGAAAACTTTTATTTAAAATGGACACCACAGCTACATTGGACCAGTCACAGTGGACAGACCAGATGTGTTGTTTGCGTGTTTATAGCACGGGTGCTAGTTTTCAACACCAGTCCATTGAGGCTTTTCTAAAAGATAGAATAAAATGAACGGTATAATACAGAATTAAAATCTCAAATCAGAACAAATAGTCCATGATCAAAACAACAAAACCAGTCCACGTCTACACATGTGAACACTGCTGATTTGATTTCAGCCATACTTTTCTGTTGAAGACGTTGGCATTGGACTCCAGTTGTGTTAGGAATTGGCACCACTGACCGTTGTTAGCGGGTCAATGTTGACCCGGGGTCTAACTCAGTCCTGACCACTAAAAAGAAAGGAGTATCACTCAATATAGTTAATACTACATCCTAACTAACATTATATGCATTCATATTGTGACTCCTATTGTTCTGGATTTCACACCTCCACTGCCTGCCACAGGCTGGGGAGATTTTTATCTTACATTTTTATTCGTCCCAAATGTCCCAGCCCCATCCAATTTCTTAGCTTTTTTCACTGTTTATTTATCATGCATTGCAACACTAATATATGGTACAGTAGCCCAAGTCAGACTGCCCATATACAAATTATCTTGGGGGTCTGAGGGCAGTAGCCCCCGACCCCCTCCCTGGGGAAGCACTTAAGTTAAGTACCCTCGCTTTGTTTACTGCAGAAAATTAATACCTAGTGCTAGTTCTAAAGTGACATCGAAGTGACATAGGAGTGGCAGAAGGGACCTGATTCTGAAAAGATTCATCTGTAGCCTAGTAGCTAACGTGAGCTCGCGCTACAGTGTATGTAGTCTACACTGTAAGATTTTTCACCGTAAAGTTACAATAGCTTACAGGCAATATTTTGCATGACTTTTACAGTAAGATTCACTATAATTTACTGTGAATGGCTTCACAGCAATGTGTTGTAATTTCACAGTAATGGTAGTACAATACATTGTTGTAATTTCACAACATCATATTGTAAGAAATGACTGTGATATTACAATACTTACTGGCAATGTGTTGCATGACTTTTACAGTAAGATTCACAATAATTTACTGTGAATGGCTTCACAGCAATGTGTTGTAATTTCACAGTAATTAATTTCACAACATCATATTGTAAGAAATTACTGTGATATTACAATACTTACTGGCAATGTGTTGCATGACTTTTACAGTAAGATTCACAATAATTTACTGTGAATGGCTTCACAGCAATGTGTTGTAATTTCACAGTAATGGTAGTACAATACATTGTTGTAATTTCACAATTTCTTACAGTAAGAAATTACTGTGATATCACATTATTTTGTTGTATATATATTACAACAATGTATTGTGACTTCACAACATCAAATTGTAAGACATTTACTGTAATATCACATTATTTTGTTGTATATATATTACAGCAATGTATTGTGACCTCACAACATCATATTGTAAGAAATTACTGTGATATTACAATATTTTGTTGTATATATATATTACAACAATGTATTGTGACTTCACAACATCAAATTGTAAGAAATTACTGTGATATTACAATATTTTGTTGTATATATATTACAACAATGTATTGTGACTTCACAACATCAAATTGTAAGAAATTACTGTGATATCACATTATTTTGTTGTATATATATTACAACAATGTATTGTGTATTTACAATAGCCTACATGTATTTTTGTAGTCCAGCTCCAGTACACTTCCTGAAGGTCACACTTTGGTTTCCTGTCGTGATTAATCACGTCATCCTATTGTATCTTGACATGAAACTATTGTATGAGCTTCCTCCAGAAGTATACTGGAGCTGGGGACTATAGAGTTATGCATGTCTATCATTGTAAATTGACTGTTATTTTGCCAAATTAAAATTATATAATATAATAATTATTATTTTTCAATTATTTTGTTGGCAAGTCTTTTGCATTACTTTTCAGACTTGCCAACAAAATAATTGAATAATAATAATTATTATATTATATAATTATAAATAATTTGGCAAAATAACTGTCAATTTACAATGGTATGCATAACTGTATAGTCCCCAGCTCCAGTATACTTCTGGAGGAAGCTCATACAATAGTTTCCTGTCAAATACTATTGGATGACGTGATTAATCACGACAGGAAACCAAAGTGTGAGCTTCTGCCAGGAAGTATACTGGAGCTGGACTTCAAAAATGCACGTAGGCTATTGTACATTAAAAACAGTCCAAACGCACAAATGAGGTAAGCCGGAATTTATTGTCAAAAGACAGAATTATTACAAATAATTATATACAAAGAATTACACGAGGTAAGCCGGCATTTATTGTCAAAAGACAGAATTATTACAAATAATTATATACAAAGAATTACAAAGAATTATATTCTTATTCTTGAAATGGTAAATGGCTGTTTTCTTTTTTACAATTTGTGCACATTTTACCCATAGGAAAATCCTGCTCGTTGTACAAGTATCGCAGAGAAAATTCAAAGGTACTCACAGTTGCACGAGAGTTTCGGACAGAGAAACGCAATGGTTTGAAAGCTCGGCGTTGCTAATAAACATTTTAAATATTATTTTATAAACTGCTGGTCAACACTGCTCAAAACGGCTTTAGCTGACTGATGCACCTTGCACATCGAGCGTTTCACCAGTTCTTCAGAGTTAATTATGGGATTTTATTGTCAAAAGACAGAATTATATTACAAAGAATTATATTCTTATTCTTGAAATGGTAAATGGCTGTTTTCTTTCTTTTTTTTTATACAATTTGTGCACATTTTACCCATAGGAAAATCCCATATTAACTCTGAAGAACTGGTCCTCTGCGAAACGCTCGTTGTACAAGTATCGCAGAGAAAATTCAAAGGTACTCACAGTTGCATGAGGGTTTCGGACAGAGAAACGCAATGGTTTGAAAGCTCGGCATTGCTAATAAACATTTTAAATATTATTTTATAAACTTCTGGTCAACAATGCTCAAAAAGGCTTTAGCTGACTGATGCGCCTTGTATGACGAGCGTTTCGCCAGTTCTTCAGAGTTAATTATGGGATTTTATTGTCAAAAGACAGAATTATTACAAAGAATTATATTACAAAGAAGTATATTCTTATTCTTGAAATGGTAAATGGCTGTTTTCTTTTTTACAATTTGTGCACATTTGACCCATAGGAAAATCCCATATTAACTCTGAGGAACTGGTCCTCTGCGAAATCCCGCTCGTTGTACAAGTATCACAGAGAAAATTCAAAGGTACACAGTTGCACGAGAGTTTCGGACAGAGAAACGCAATGGTTTGAAAGCTCGGCGTTGCTAATAAACATTTTAAATATTATTTTATAAACTGCTGGTCAACACTGCTCAAAACGGCAAAACTAAGACAAAGTAATAATATTCGTAAGTAAAATGGTAAATGGCTGTTTTTTTTTTTTTTTTTTTTTTACAATTTGTGCACATTTTACCCATTCACACACCGACGGCAGTGGCAACCATGCAAGGTGACAACCTGCTCATCGGGAGCATGTAGGGGTTAAGTGTCTTGCTCAAGGACACATCGACACGCTGCCCGGGGAGGAGCGGGAATCTCCGGATTGCCAGACGACTGCTCTACCTCCCGAGCCACTGTCGCCATGAAACTAGTAGGGGAAAGTGGGGTGAGTAGTGCCAAGGGGCATGTAGTTCCACCCTTGTTATCTAGAAAACCATAGAAGAAGTTGGTCATGTGACAACATATTTTTGAAGAGGCATCCATTTCACTCAACCTGCGGAGAAGGGAGACACCTGGCTTGAGAGGTAAGCACATTTAAGTTAAAAAAACAGTTTTTTGCCCTCCAAAGTAAAATTTGTATGATCAAGGTATTTTTATTGCTGTGTTTGAACAATTATAGACAACTTTGAAAACAGTTCACACATGTTTTAGTGCTTTAGTAAGCTACACCATGAGTCTATACAGTTAGCATGATGCTAGCTCAAAACAGCTGGGGGATGCATTTTTTTCAAAATGGTAGGCTTGGGGTGATTTGTGCCAAAGGGCCTGGGTTAAGTTGTGCCAGATATTCTCTTTGTTAAGTTGCCCCAACTTATTTTATTAACTATATATATTACTTTATTGTATTTTATTGTTATTGTACATTGCATTCTTGCATTTGATCACTAAAACTATGTGATATTCTTAATTTTAGACCAAAATCCATCATGCCACGCAGATTTACAAACGGAAGACAGACAGGGTTTCAACTCCTCTTGAGAAGTTGGAAAGAGCAGTGAAAGAGGTGCAACAGGGGAAGACTATATGTCAGGTTGGAAAGGTGATGAAGATCTGCAGGATGCTTTTACCGCTTTTGAGATTAAAATGATCTGTTTTACGTAAAATTATCAATGGCACAATTTACCCCAGTGTATTCTCTCTAATGTCACAACTTACCCCGCACCGGGGGAAAGTTGTGCCACAAAACCACTTTTTTTTCTAAAGCTATATTTCTGAAACAGTTTATTTAAGATCCAAAGTGATTGTCCCCAGGGATGCACAACATCCTAAACGATATGTACATATTTTAGTTCGGGGCATTACTGTAATCCCCTTGCTTTAAAGGCACTTTAAGTAAAAAGTGGAACTACTCACCCCACTCTCCCCTACTTCCAGGTCTTACCCGAAAATGGAACTAATGAATACACTTTATGAACATGACGACGAACCAGATAATCGGCACATCAACTGAAGGACAGGAGCACAGAGTATGTAGCTGTGGCTGGTCCAAGGTAACATCCATCAGAGGCCTACGAATACATCAAGGCCGGATGAAGTGCTTGAAGAAAGTGAGGCCGGGACCTCGCATTGACCATTATCTTCTGAGAGAAAGGTCAAGTCAGGCGAGTGAAGCTCAGCGGCAGGATTTACCCCACAGTCCACCGAGCATCAGTACCCCAGTGGCTGAAAGTAATTCAAGCACATCAGAGAACTTGGAACCAAGTCACTTGCAACCTTCTTTGGAGAAGAACATGCAAGGCCACAGACCTCATGTGAAGTGGCCAAAGTCCAGCAGCAAGAAAGAGTGGGCGACAATCGATGCAGACCTGATCAAAATCCTGGACGGAATCAAAGGAACAGTGGAAAATAAACTGGATAAAATGGGAGATCTGATCTACTTCTATGGAGCAGAAAGGTTCGGAACAAAAGAGACAGGAAAGAAGGACATGACACCAACAACCCCTCCCAAGTCCAGAAGGCAGCAAGAAATCCAGCGCCTTGTCAAAGAGAGAAGGGACTTGAGGAAGCAATGGAAGAGAGCCTCATTGGAGGAAAGAGTGGGCATCGACCTCCTGCAAACAGACCTGAAGGGACGCCTGGGAAGACTGCGGAGAGCTGAAAACCTCAGGACTCGACGCAAGAGGAAGGAAAGAGCGAGAACATCCTTCTACAAGGATCCCTTCAGATTTGTGAAAGGACTCTTCACAAAGGAAAAGAGCGGGTCACTTAAGGTGCTAAAGAGGGAGTTTGAGGACCATCTGAAAACAACTCACACAGACCGCAAAAGATATGAACAGAGGGAACTACCACCAGACATGCCACCAATTCCTCAACCAGAACACCAGCTGGATGACTGTCCTCCAAGGTGGAGGGAGGTTGAGGAAGCAGTGAGGAAGGCAAGGGCAGCTTCAGCTCCAGGACCAAATGGAGTTCCATACCGGCTATATAAAAACTCCCCAAATATCTTATGCTATCTGTGGAGGAAAATGAAGGTGATGTGGACAAAGCAAACCATCCCAAAAGCGTGGCGAAGAGCAGGGGGAGTAGTAATCCCCAAGGAGAAGGATGCCTCAAACATTGATCAATTCCGGCAGATCAACCTGCTAAATGTTGAAGGGAAGGTCTTCTTTAGCATTGTTGCTAAAAGGATGACAACATACCTGAAGCAAAACAACTTGATTGACACATCTGTGCAGAAGGCCGGCATTCCTGGTTTCTCAGGATGCTTGGAACATACAAGCATGATATGGCACCAAATCCAATCTGCCAAAAGGGAAGGAAGAGACCTGCACGTCTTATTCCTGGACCTAGCCAACGCTTTTGGATCCGTCCCCCATTCTCTCATCTGGACAGCCTTCAACTTCTTCCACATCTCAAATACCATCACAAACCTGGTGAGAAATTACTTCCAAGATCTGCAATTCTGTATCAAAACAACAGAATACACAACATCATGGCAATCTTTGGAAGTGGGAATAATGGCTGGATGTACCATCTCCCAACTAGCCTTCACCATGGCAATGGAAGTGGTCATTCGAGCTTCCAAGTGGGTTGTGGGAGGAGAACGTCTGCAATCTGGACAGCGTCTACCTCCTATTCGTGCCTACATGGATGACATGACCACCTTGACCTCAACCATAGCATGCACCAAACGTCTGCTGGGAAAGCTTCATGCCAACATTACATGGGCACGGATGAAGTTCAAACCCAGCAAATCCAGGAGCATATCCATCGTCAAGGGAAAACTCGTGGACCAGAGGTTCCACATCAAGGATACACCCATTCCTTTGGTGTCAGAACTGCCAGTCAAGAGCCTAGGGCGATGGTACAACGCGAGCCTCAAAGACTCAGACCAGAGTGATCAGCTGAGGGAAGAAACCATCAAAGGCCTTGTCAGCATAGACAAGACCTTGCTCCCTGGAAAGCTGAAACTCTGGTGCCTGCAGTTTGGATTGCTCCCCCGCCTGATGTGGCCTCTAGCGGTCTACGAGATCCCCATGACCAAAGTCGAGAAGCTGGAGAGGACAGTCAGTTCATACATCAAGAAGTGGCTTGGCCTCCCGCGTTGCCTCAGCAACATCGGCTTGTATGGACACGGGGCCCTGGAATTGCCTGTCTCTAGCCTCATAGAGGAGTTTAAATGCACCAAAGTGAGGCTGAACATGACCCTGACCGAGTCTCAAGATGAAGTGATCCGAGCGGCTGCTCCCAGACTGGCAACTGGGAGGAAATGGATCCCATCTGAGGCCGTACAGCAAGCAAAATCTGCTCTCAGGCATGGAGACATTGTAGGACAGGTGCAGCATGGAAGAGGTGGGTTTGGACTTGGGACAAGTCGACCCACATGGCACAAGGCAACATCAACCCAGAGGAGAAAGCTGGTGGTGGCTCAGGTTCGGCAACAAGAGGAGGCAGACAGATGCGCAAAGGCAGTCTCACAGTCCAAACAGGGCCAATGGACTAGCTGGGAAAACCTGGAGCATCGTAAGCTCACATGGAAGGATCTTTGGGAGATGGAAGGAAGCCAAATCAGCTTCATCATCAGAGCCACCTATGATGTTCTCCCCACGCCCAAGAACCTAAACCAGTGGTTTGGAGAAGATCCTTCTTGTGTGCTTTGCCAAACCCCTGCAACACTGAGGCACATCCTCACCGGCTGCAAAACCAGTTTGTCCCAAGGGCGCTACACCTGGAGACACAACCAGGTCCTAAGACAACTGGCAATCACCCTGGAAGGAAGGAGAACTACCAACAATGCCCTCCCTCCCCCAATGCCTAGACACTCAAACACCACTTCTTTTGTAAAAGCAGGACAGCTCCCAGCAAAGCCATCTGCAAGAGTGGAGGCAACCTTCCTGGACACTGCCCGGGATTGGAGAATGCAGGTTGACTTGGACCAGAAACGAATCTTTCCGCCTGAGATAATTACAACTAACCTTAGGCCGGACCTGGTCTTGTGGTCAACCTCTCAGAAGTCTGTATTCATTGTGGAACTAACTGTACCATGGGAGGCTGCAGTTGGTGAAGCATATGAAGGTAAACGACTGAAGTACTCCGACATAGCAGCCGAGGCAGAACAACGCGGCTGGCGTGCCCAGGTGCTTCCGGTGGAGGTTGGTTCTAGAGGATTTGTTGCCATGTCCACAACCAAGCTTCTTAAGGGGATGGGAGTGCGAGGACAGGCATTCCGACAAGCTGTCAAAACACTGTCAGAGGCTGCCGAACGAAGCAGCAGATAGCTATGGATTAAGAGAAAGGACCCCAATTGGGCTGCAAAATGACCATCGAGGGGTAAAAGCAGAGGGGGGCACATCTGGGATGCCAGGTGTTGCCGTTGAGCCCTTCGGAGGTGTCGTGGGCCTGTCAACGAAACACCAATGAAGGAGGGTGCCCACCTGAAGACCCCAGTGAAGCTTTTACCACTACCCCATTCAAAAAAGTGCTGATTATCTAAGGGATTGTAATATCTAGTCCTATAAGCTCAACTATGCACTCACTCAAAAGAACAAAAGAGGCACTCAAAATAACAAGAGGCGCAGGGACGACAGGAGCATGACAATTGTCTTTGCAGACCATTCAAAGTCTATGAGCTTCCGAAGAAGGGTGTTCACGTGAGGGGACGACAGGAGCATGACAATTGTCTTTGCAGACCATTCAAAGTCTATGAGCTTCCGAAGAAGGGTGCTCACGTCAGGGGACGACAGGAGAAGGACAATTGTCTTTGCAGACCATTCAAAGTCTATGAGCTTCCGAAGAAGGGTGTTCACGTCAGGGGACGACAGGAGAAGGACAATTGTCTTTGCAGACCATTCAAAGTTTATGAGCTTACTTATGAAGAAGGGTGTTCACGTCAGGGGACGACAGGAGAAGGACGATTGTCTATGCAGACTGTTGTGAAGGGCCAGATTAAACCGAATATATATATTTATTTATATATATTTAATTGTATTTGTATATTCTCTAATATTCCCTGATATCCCTTGTATATTCCTTGTACAATATGCATTGAATATCCATTCTAGCCTACTGAACATCCCATAATAGTCTCCATTCGACTATTGGTCGAGACCTTGGTGCCAGGCTGCCATACCCCCCAGACCCAGTTCAAACGTACCGCTCAACATGTACGAACAAGTCCTAGTTCCGCGTAGGAATCTGGCTACCGCACCACTAACGGTACTATTTGTTCATAGTGTGTATATATACTGCGCTACTAAAGTAGGACTTCCTTTTCAGTCCAGTTTTCTTACCCTCCAATAGAGTGACAGACGTAAAGCCTCCCCGCGACGCCACGTGTGGGAGTAAGGCCAAGTTCGGCCTACCATCGGTATTGAGACATCGTGTATATTAATATTTGAATAGTCATATTTGGCACTATATCGTCGAGTTGGACGTAGTCTATTAAGCTAATAATAGTCTGTTAAGATATAGTGCTTCGTGCGGTGAGAATACTATCGTAGTCAGTACCCCATCGTTTCAGGCAGAGAACTGGCTGCTTATCCAGGGTGGCCTACCCCATGTGAGGCTGCACCCGAGGAGCCCCAGAGCCGACGAGCGAGTGGACCTGTATACCGGATTATTCTACCGACGACAGCCCGCCTTCCCAGGCACGGATTATGCTTTGTGTACAGTGATTATTCCATGGATAAAGACCCCCGACACTGCCGTGTGTTGGAACCCCCCCCCCTGGAGAGGACGCAAGGTGAGGAGACGCTCTGCAAGACGAGGTCGCTTCACGTCTCTCCCCCGTGGACCGGAGAGAGCCGGCTCACAGAGAGTCCACCTGCTTTCATCTGTGGTCCAAGGATCGCTGGCGCACCGAGCTGCACAACTGTGGGTTCACCCAGGATACCCTTGGCCGGACGAGGCAGCCAGACTCTACCCCCCCCCCCCCCTCCTACTCCTGTTGTCTTACAAGCGACCGGATTACCCCCCTTAGTGTATCCAGTCTTATAATCATTAAAGTATTATTGCTGTTATTCCTTAACTATTCCAGGTCGTATATTTACCGCCTGCGCCATCAGAGATTGGACATTCTCTATTGATATACCAACGAATACTCTTTGCCATAAAAGTGCATACTATTTCAATTCATAAATGTAATTAAGTGATTAAGTGCTTGCTCTACACACCATTGCTGTGTAGTAATAAACGCATACTTCGACTTCGTACATTTGTGTTGGATCCGTTTCATCTACGTGAGAGTGTTTATCATAATATATTTATGCAGAGTACTGGGTGGCCGAATATAAAGTACAAAGGTAGTGGTAGTAAGTATCATATCTAGTAATACAGTCAGGGAATTGTACCCCTCAGTTACAATTGGTCCTTCGAGCCGGATGGTAATTAGTGTAATATTAATATAGTGTTATTAATATTGAAATGGCCTATGATGAACACTCCACGAAACGATCCTCCTAACCAACGCCCGCAGCGCGAACGACGGCTCCCTCAGTACTTAGAGGCTTACGCTGTCAGTCAACAACCTAGTCTTCTACTAACAGTAAACGCGGTAAAACTAGAAAGTAAAAGTATGTCTAACCCCAACGCCCAGACTACCCCGACCATAGAGGCCCCTACGGGTTCTAATGTAACTGACCAAGTTCATGGTGGGGACCAGTGGGAACCAGACATGACTTCACACCCCGCCAGTACTGAAGAAGTAGTCCCCGATGAGTCCCGGGAGGAATACAACGCTACCGAGAGAGAACTCGGCACGGAAGAAGACGGGGAGAGCACCGTGGAGATAGAGCTCCAAGGCTCCGCAAGGAGTACCCCGAGGGAAGGCTCCCCTATACAACCGCCTTCTCCCAACGAGGCAGAGAGGACCCTACAGCAGGCCTTCCTCATCAGCCTGAACGCCGCTGCTAAACGCGACCGACTGCAGATCCAGCAGCGGAGCGAAGAAGAGCATATACGTCTAGAAATAAGACGCATTCAGAGGGAAGAGAATGTGGCCCGAGACCGAGCAGACAGCCAGCGAGCAGCTGCTGGTGCTCTACGGGACGCAGAGCGCGACAGACAGCAAGCGCAACTAATAGAACAGCTGATCAGACGGACAACACCCTCTCCCTCCGCCAGAGGCTCCAGGAACTCGTCTAGACACACCTCCAGGGCGGCATCCCCTAGCCGAGTAAACAACCCTGAACTTGACCAACAGACGAGGTCTATACCCCCCACAGACCACCTCCCCCCACCGGTCCAAGCAAGACCTAGCAACCGGGAAGGAGCAGCATATCCTGTGGAGAGGCTAAACCAGAGACTACAAGCACTGGATGACCTAACTGAAGACGAAGAGGAAGAGGAGGAGAACCACGCCCGACGACAGCACAGTACTCTACCGGACCAGGAGGTCCGGTACAGCCCAGGCTATACTCCCGCGGAGCTGCGCTACAGACCCCCGACTCTATACCTGGGTGAGCACGACGCACGACCCGCACCGAGGAACAGCACCTGGACAAGCGGGCCATGGTACACTGCCGGTACCAGCCCATACCAAGGAGCGGGAGGAGACTCGCCTAGGAGGCCTCTCCCCCAACGCTCGCCGATGTATCCACAGTCAGCGTCATACATTGGCACGCCTATGGTACCCGACTTCACCCAAGAGAACCGGGCCCAGTATACAGAACTCCGCATGTGTCTGGAGACCATGTTGGTGGATGTATTGGATGAACGCCATAAATACGCCATCCTACTGAAGCACTTAAAGGTACCCCGCGCACATAATATAGCGCTCGCCTACGCGACTTCCACCACCCCATACACAGCAGCGCTGGTAGCATTGGACCAGAGGTATGGGCGCATATGGGATTACGTGATCCAGGAGATCCGACACATCGACCGCTTACCCCCAGCAATAGACAATCGAGCACTGGACGACCTGTCCATCAGAGTGCAGTCCCTGGTAGGGATGTTGGGAGCGCAGAGAGAGAAGGGGAGGCATGAACTTTACGCCAACTCAAATGTGGAAAGGATCTTGGAGAAGCTGCCGCCCGCTCGACAGGAGCGTTTTAGGCGGCAGAGAGACCACCGAGACCCGAATGGCCCCGAACCGAACCTCCTCGATCTAGCAGACTTCCTGGCGAGAGAAGTCAGCAGCCTACGGCTAGATACATTCGGACGGAGCACCCCTGGCTCCAGAGAAGGAACCAGACGACTAAATGATGGAAGAAGATCGGTGACTGTGATGCACCAATCGGAGTCAGTACCGAGCAGCAGGAGCCACAGTACCCCCTCCAGAATGGAGAAGTGGAAGATAGTGTGCCCCTACTGTGAGAAAGAACACTGGCTAGCGCAATGTGACTCCTTCCCCAAGCTGAACGCGGAGGAAGCAAGTCAATGGATAAAGTCCAACAAGCGCTGTTTTCGCTGTGCGCGCTCACACATGGCAGCCGAATGCCGCTTAAAGAAAAGGTGCACCAAGTGCGATGGAGCCCATCTGGACATACTTCACGACAGTAACAGACGGCGCCCTTCACCCGCACCATCCAGCAGCAAAGCGAGCGTCATGTACATCGATCCCGCCAGCAGCAGTGGAGCCCGAGTACTCCTAAAAGTAGTGCGTGTGACACTAAGCTACCAGAATAAAGTCCTGGACACTTACGCCGTCCTCGATGACGGGTCAGAGAAGACCCTTCTGCTCGCCTCCGCTGCGGCCCAGCTAGGGCTGCGGGGAAGCGAAACCCAAATGACAATTCGGACAATAAGACGAGATTTGAAGACGATAAAGGGCGAGAATGTCTCATTCTCTATCGCAGCAAGCGGCCAGCCTGAGCGACGGTACCAGATTACAGACGCTTTCACCAGCCAAGAAATAGGACTGTCGCGGTACACATACCCCGTCGCCAAGCTGATGGAGAAATATGCACATCTGCGCAAGTTACCGATCCCGCTCATAGACAATGCTATGCCGACCCTGTTGATAGGCTCCGACCATGCAGACCTCATTGTCCCGATAGACCGGGTTCATACCGGACCCCGAGGCTGTCCTGCAGCAGTCGAGACCCGTTTGGGATGGACTCTCCAAGGCCCGCTCGCCAAATCTCTCAACCGAAGTACAGCCACTAGATGTCTCCACTCCCGAGTCACAGAGGGAGAAACCGCACTCCTGCAACACGTAGAGCGGCTATGGACCTTGGAACAAATGCCCTTTAAGAACGGAAAGAAAGACATTCGCTCTAAAGATGACATTTACGCCATTCACCTCCTCGAGACAGGGACCAAGAGAGTCCCGGTCAACGGCGTGTTGAGATACGCCACGCCACTCCTGCGGCGAGAAGGAATGCCTACTTTCCACGCCAAGACAGACGCCACAGAACGGTACCTGCTGAACACGGAGCGGCGCTTAGCCAAGAACCCCGCCCAAGAGAGTGTATACCGCGCTGAGATTGAGAAGCTCATCACAGCGGGACACGTCACAAAGATGGACATTAAAGAGGCTGACCAGACCACTGAATCGTGGTACGTGCCTCACCACAAGGTCCATCACAACGGTAAAGACCGCATAGTATTTAACTGCAGCTACCAGATAGGATCCCAAAATCTGAATAAAGAGTTACTGCCCGGTCCCACACTCGGCCCCTCCCTACTCGGCGTTCTACTCCGCTTCCGCCAGGAAAAGGTGGCCATCAGCGGGGACATTAAAGGAATGTTCCTGCAGGTGAGATTAGTAGAGGAGGACAAGCCCCTGTTACGGTTCCTATGGAGAGAGAAGCCAGGAGATGAGCACCCAGCCATCTACCAATGGGAAGTCCTCCCCTTCGGAACGACGTGCAGCCCCTGCTGTGCTACATTTGCACTACAGAAACATGTAGCAGAGGACCCAGCAGCGGACGAAGAGGTCCGACACAGCGTAAAGAACAGCTTCTACGTAGACAACTGTCTACAAAGCCTTTCAACCCAGGAAGAAGCCGAGGCTCTCCTGATTAAACTCCGCGCCTCATTGATCAAAGGCGGCTTTGATCTCAGGCAGTGGGCCAGCAGCGATCCGCAAGTACTGCGCAGCCTCTCCTCCGAGGACAAGGCAGCCAGCAGCGAGACCTGGATGGCTACAATCCCGGGAGAAGCCCAGGAGATGACCCTGGGATTGGTGTGGCGATTCAAAACAGATTCGCTTCACTACAGACACAAGCCCCTGACTACGGAGCAGGGAAGGCCGGCGGCGGCGCCGACCACCAGACGGAGTGTGTACACAACACTCGCCCGACAATATGACCCGCTAGGATGTATTCTACCGTACACCACCAGGGCAAAAATGATTGTACGAGCATTGTGGGACAAGGACCAGGGCTGGGACGACCCCATTCCCGCACACCTTGCATCCACCTGGAGAGAGTGGGAGATGGAGCTCCACTCACTCCCAGGCGTTAATATGCGCCGAAGCTACTTCCCACCCACGGTGAGGCCAGAGACATGTAAAATGGACTTACACGTCTTCAGTGACGCCTCAGAGGTCGCATACGGATCAGTAGCCTACTTGCGGGCCCAAGAAGAGGGGGGAGAGATCTACACAGCATTTGTCCTCGCCCGCTCGAGAATAGCCCCACGCAAGCAACAATCTATCCCACGTCTAGAGCTCTGCGCAGCCCTAGCCGGAGCGCACCTAGCCACGCTCATCCAACGTGAGCTCACCATACCGGTGTCTAGAACAATCCTGTGGTCAGATTCCACGACAGTACTCGCCTGGATCAAATCGGACTCATGCAAGTACAAAGTCTTCGTGGGAGTCAGAGTCACCGAGATTCAAGACTCAACCGAAGAGTTGACCGGAGAAACAGAGTGGCGCTACGTTGATACAAAACAGAACCCAGCTGACGTCATCACCCGGGGAATGCCCCTAGATGACCTCACCCGTCGCAATGTCTACAGTGACGGCCCAGCATTCCTAAAGCTCCCGGAAGGAGAGTGGCCCACGCCTATCCCGAGGGAAGCCAGTCAGGAGGAGGCTGAGAATAAGAAGCCTGTGTTCTGTGGATTGAGCACTGTTATCTCCGCAGACCCCAACATAGATGATTGCACTACCATAGAGAGTGCACAACAAAGGACATTCCTGCGGCACCACCCGGAGTGTAAGTCCCCCGCTGAAATGTCAGCAGCTAACTACGAGGAAGCAGAATTGCTTCTACTGCAGCGAGCCCAGAGAGACTCGTTCCCCGATGAATTGGCCTGTCTACAGGGAGGAAAGCCCGTCCCATCCGACAGCAGATTAATTCATCTGGCCCCCGAGAGCGACGCTCATACCCTCATCAGAGTGGGTGGTCGCCTACGCAGAGCCCCCAATCTACCGGATGACATTAAATACCCGATCGTATTGGACAGCCGACACAAGGTCACAGAGCTGATTATAAAGAAATACGATGAGGATGTACATCACGCAGGAGCAGAAAGAGTCTTCGCGGAAATCAGACGTCGTTACTGGATCCTACAAGGAAGAGAGGCGGTACGACGCTTCCAGCGAACATGTCTAGACTGCCGCAAGTGGCGCGCGCAGCCCAGCATACCAAGGATGGCTGACCTTCCTCCATGTCGCCTCCGAATCGGTGACAAGCCATTCCACTCAACGGGTATGGACTGCTTTGGCCCGCTGCACATAAAGAAAGGAAGAGGAACCGAGAAGCGGTGGGGTATTGTATTCAAATGCATGACCACCAGAGCGATACACATCGAGCTTCTCCCGACCATGAGCACAGACTCATTCCTTATGGCCTTCCGTAGATTCACATCACGGAAAGGAAGACCGTCTACACTATTGTCCGATCATGGGACAAACTTCAAAGGCGGCGAAAGAGAGCTGAGAGAGAGCTTCCAAGCTATGGGCCCAGAACTTAAGACCCACCTCGCTCCAGCACAGATTGACTTCCAATTCAACCCCCCAAACGCACCCCACTTCGGTGGTACTTGGGAACGGGAAGTGCGTTCCATAAAGACAGCCCTGTACGCAGTACTTGGGGCCCAGACTGTGGCGGAAGAAGTCCTAATGACAGTCCTCACGGAGATTGAGGGAGTATTGAACTCTAAGCCCCTCGGCTACGTCTCCAGCGATGTGGCGGATATCGACCCAGTTACCCCCAACACACTCCTGATGGGGCGGCTAGATCCCGCGTTACCCCAGACAATGTACCGGCCTGAAGAAGCGAACGGCCGACGAATGTGGAGGTACAGCCAAGTATTAGCCGACAAGTTTTGGAGCAGTTTCCTACTGCACTACCTACCGTCTCTACAGACCCGCCAGAAGTGGGTAAAGGAGAAAGACAATTTGACAGAAGGAACAGTCGTCATGATTATTGATCAATCACTGCCCAGAGCTATGTGGCCGGCCGGCCGCGTAAGCAAAGTGATCACCGGTGCCGACGGCAAGGTCCGAGCAGCTGAAGTACTTGTCCAGGGTCGCACTTACACCCGTCCCGTGGCGAGGCTCATAGAACTGCCCCGACTCCCAGACACAATCGATGATGACCATGACCCTATAACCCTATGACTTTGTGAAGTTGACTGACCCCTACAGCAAACCCTTATGTGTAAATAGACAACGCGATTAATCTGTCTCTGCTTAACTGATTAGGTCTGGGACCAATCAGGGGGTGGCTGTTGTGAAGGGCCAGATTAAACCGAATATATATATTTATTTATATATATATATTTAATTGTATTTGTATATTCTCTAATATTCCCTGATATCCCTTGTATATTCCTTGTACAATATGCATTGAATATCCATTCTAGCCTACTGAACATCCCATAATAGTCTCCATTCGACTATTGGTCGAGACCTTGGTGCCAGGCTGCCATACCCCCCAGACCCAGTTCAAACGTACCGCTCAACGAACAAGTCCTAGTTCCGCGTAGGAATCTGGCTACCGCACCACTAACGGTACTATTTGTTCATAGTGCGTATATATACTGCGCTACTAAAGTAGGACTTCCTTTTCAGTCCAGTTTTCTTACCCTCCAATAGAGTGACAGACGTAAAGCCTCCCCGCGACGCCACGTGTGGGAGTAAGGCCAAGTTCGGCCTACCATCGGTATTGAGACATCGTGTATATTAATATTTGAATAGTCATATTTGGCACTATATCGTCGAGTTGGACGTAGTCTATTAAGCTAATAATAGTCTGTTAAGATATAGTGCTTCGTGCGGTGAGAATACTATCGTAGTCAGTACCCCATCGTTTCGGGCAGAGAACTGGCTGCTTATCCAGGGTGGCCTACCCCATGTGAGGCTGCACCCGAGGAGCCCCAGAGCCGACGAGCGAGTGGACCTGTATACCGGATTATTCTACCGACGACAGCCCGCCTTCCCAGGCACGGATTATGCTTTGTGTACAGTGATTATTCCATGGATAAAGACCCCCGACACTGCCGTGTGTTGGAACCCCCCCCCCTGGAGAGGACGCAAGGTGAGGAGACGCTCTGCAAGACGAGGTCGCTTCACGTCTCTCCCCCGTGGACCGGAGAGAGCCGGCTCACAGAGAGTCCACCTGCTTTCATCTGTGGTCCAAGGATCGCTGGCGCACCGAGCTGCACAACTGTGGGTTCACCCAGGATACCCTTGGCCGGACGAGGCAGCCAGACTCTACCCCCCCCCCCCCTCCTACTCCTGTTGTCTTACAAGCGACCGGATTACCCCCCTTAGTGTATCCAGTCTTATAATCATTAAAGTATCATTGCTGTTATTCCTTAACTATTCCAGGTCGTATATTTACCGCCTGCGCCATCAGAGATTGGACATTCTCTATTGATATACCAACGAATACTCTTTGCCATAAAAGTGCATACTATTTCAATTCATAAATGTAATTAAGTGATTGAGTGCTTGCTCTACACACCATTGCTGTGTAGTAATAAACGCATACTTCGACTTCGTACATTTGTGTTGGATCCGTTTCATCTACGTGAGAGTGTTTATCATAATATATTTATGCAGAGTACTGGGTGGCCGAATATAAAGTACAAAGGTAGTGGTAGTAAGTATCATATCTAGTAATACAGTCAGGGAATTGTACCCCTCAGTTACACAGACCATTCAAAGTCTATGAGCTTACGAAGAAGGGTGGTCATTTGAGGGTTGATGGCGCTTCGCTTCTTTGCCCTGGAGCCTTTCTCTGGGTTGATGCCCAAGCAAAGATACGTTTCAGTTTTAAATAGACTCAGCATTTATCAAGGTGCTCACCTGTGTTTTTTCATGGTACCTCTAACATAATGTTTACTTATCCGAATTTTGAAGCCATACTATAATGTGAATTAAACCATTATGTCAATTTCTTAACAAGATAGCAGCAACATCAAGTGATGGTGTGGTCCCAATTCACATAGTTGGTTCCAGGCTTCATACTCAAAGCATTTCATCTACTTTATGGCCTCTGTAGAAAGGCATGGACTTAATAGCCGGATAGTCTTTGCATGATAAGTCTTACTGATGACATTGATCATGTGTTCAGAGTGTTAAAATACCTTTGGATGAACTCAAGTGTGGATGATCCAACGGAAGGATACTCCAGGTTGAAGACATAGTAGCTGGTGAATAAAGCAGCTACCCCATGCAAAAAGAATGGGTGTGGGCCCATCACAACTTCTCCCTCGATGGATAGCATCCATCGAGAAGGCTGCATTGTGTCACCTGAAATAAACAGATACCCCGTCATGCGTTATTGTGGATAGGTATACATTCCTGCAAGGACATGACACAAAACTAGGGCTGTCTTAAATACTTCGAAGCTTCGTTCGATGGGCATGGGATTCGAATATGAAAATAAAATTCGATTATAAAAAAAATAAATAAAAAATGCATATTTTTGCCAAAACAACTCTGCCTCTCTTTGTTAATAACAACAAGCAATGCTGTCTGTTATTTAAGATGAGGTCGCACTGACAGATTTGTGTTCATTGTCCTGCTTTTATAAAGCCTCAAATGACGGCTTACAATATTTCATGAAAGCAAAGTGTTTTGTTTGTCTAAGATTTAAAAAGGTTTCAACTTTACAGCACTGACAAAGTTGAACATGAGACATGCCAGCTCAGGATATTATTTATAAGCGTCATATGTGTGCCATATCACAAACTGCCTTCTGTCAGATTTTCCCCCTCGATGCAAAGGAACACAAGCTCATCCCTGAACATTACATTACCTTGAATTATCAAACAGGGGGTGCTTGGGAGTGCTGCAGTATTCACATCAGCAGCAGTGGCACAGGTCTGCAACAAAGTAACACACAATAGCAGATTTAACATTATGAAAGGATGAAGATAAGCTAATCCACGCACTACAGCTCACCACACATCAGCTCGGCCCATTTGGAGCAACTTGGGGGTTAAGTGTCTTGCTCAAGGACACTTCCGACATGCGGACAGTCAGAGCCAGGATTCGAACCACCAACCCTACGGTCGATGAACGACCATCTCTACCAAGTGAGCTTCAGTCGCCCCTAATGTAATCACTCGCATTTCAAATATTTTAATATTTAAATAAATAAAACTTACATCAACTTCGAGCAGTAGTTTCTCCGTAGGCTCCTTGAAGTACACCATAAGGAGCAGGACGATGCAGGCACTGATCTCCGAAACCTCTGGATCATATCTGGCCAGAACATCCCTGATCTTCGTGTTGTCCAGTTTCTGGCAGAACTGCAGGATGGTCCGTCCTCGATGACACAGGGCATCTTTGATCTTTTGAAGGACATCGGTGTCTGTCAGGAGGCCAAAGTGGGAGAAAAGCCCCGTCTGAGAGAAGAGAAAAGGCCATTCTTCTTTGACCTCCACCATCGTTGGTGGAGGCATTTTGTTCAAGTAACGCCGCAGGATGACGTAGGTCCTCTCCATCAGAAGTTCTGCTCTCGCTGTCCCACCCATCCCTTCCTCTGTGTACAGACATACAAACCAAGTAACAACAATTAGATTTGATGTTGCCACATCTGGGAAATTGAGTGGCAAACCTTTAATTGTATGCTCTCTCATCATTACTCATTCTGAATATTAAGGTGGCCTTTTTGCTTAATGTGGGATGTTTATTCAGGTGTCAATTCACCAAAAGTAAAGTAGATTGCATGCCTGAGTAGATGTTCCGCAGATCCCTTTTCAAAGCCGCCAAGGTTTCCTCTGTCTCCCCGTCCGGTAAGCTTGCTGGGCCCCACCTCACACACCTAGGGATAGGAAGGAATCATAGCCAACCTCTTAGTGGAATACATACAAAAAAAAAATATAATATATATATTTTTTTATCATTCTTTCCAAAAGAAAAAAGGCCTCTAACGCTAATGGCACGCATACCAGAGGCTAACTGCCTACGAAAACAGGCACAGAAGCACTGAAAGAGGATTTCACCCATCTAATGAACACACTAGACCAGTGGTTCTCAAACTTTTTACACCAAGTACCACCTAAGAACATAGCTGGCTCTCCAAGTACCACCATATGACCGGCGTTAAAATACAGTCTATTCAGCTATGCACAGTTCACGCAGGAGGCAAATGTATTCCTAATACCATTATTTATTGTTAACTTTTGTCAGACACAGCCACAATGTACAAAGGGATACCACTAGAACTAGCAAACGCTAAGGGCGGTCAGGTGGCGTAACGGAAATTGCGTTCGTCACCAAACCCCGGAGCGGCTAGATTCGCCTGTTCGAATCCAGCTCACAGCTCCGGGGTTGTCACCAGCTTGGCTGGCCGTTCACATTAATACAATTGGCAGTATTAGAGGGTGGGAGAAGCTGGCGGGGTGGGTCCGGGTCGTTGTAAACAGCGACTCCTACAGTTCGGTCGGGGCGCCTGCTAAGCGCGGATAGGACTTGAGTGGGATAGTGTGATCCTTCCACACGCTACGCCCTCTCAATGAGAATCCGCACTGCCAGGTGAAAAGAAGCGGTTGATTGGCTGGACGTGTGTCGGAGGAAGCACGTGATAGCCTCCACTCTCCCAGACCGACTGTGGGGGGTAAGTGCGCAGCGACCAGGAAGGGGATTGGGAATTGGCATAACGACTAACATTGGGATGGGAGAAAAATCTGAGGAAAATGGAGGGGGAAAAAGATAAAAAAAAAAAAAAAAAAAAAAACTAGCAAACGCTTCCACACAACTCATACAATGCAAGGGGCATTGAGAACATAATAACTAACATTCTCACATAGCAAGTGAGAAAATTAACAACAACTGTATTTCAGCAAAGGTGTCTTTCTCTCTCCCTCACTCTCTCTCTCTCTCTCTCTCTCTCTCTCTCTCTCTCTCACACAGCAAGCAATTGTCCGTCATTCTCACACACACACACACACACACACAATTATTTTGTTACAAAAACTTAATTTCCTGCATTCTGGTGAAGGAATTTTTGAAATGTTACCCTTTAAATGCCAGTGTTTGTGATGGGCATCACAAATTATTGTAAAAAAAGAAAAGAAAACACATATTCAATACATTTTTTAATGTTTACCCTTTAAATGCCAGTTTGTGTGATGGCATCACACATTATTGTTAAAAAAACACACAAAAAGTAAAATATTTTCAATATATCAAATTAGGGATGCTCGATATTGGCTTTTTTACCGATACCGATATTCCGATATTGTCCAACTCTTAATTTCGATACCGATACCGATACCGATATCAACCGATACCGATATATGCAGGGTTTCCCCCCAAAAAAACTGAATAATTTCAGGTAATTAATAATTTCACTGGATGCATTCAAAAGGCTTTCTAAATGTAAGCATTATCTGTGCAAAATATGATAATTAAAAAAGTAAAAATTAACATTACATATCTCTTGTTGTTGAATTAAACCAACATGCATACTTTTGACAATAAATAAAATAAGAATTGGTTCTTACTTGCTTGCCTGGGTAAATAAAGGTTAAATAAATGTAAAAAAAAAAAAGGAAAAAAAAAAAAAAAAAATTCTTTCGATACCGATATTTTCCGATATCACATTTTACTGCCGATATCGGCCGATAATATCGGTCGGCCGATAATATCGGACATCCCTATATCAAATGCAAAGTACATTTTTCTGGGGGGGATTATTACAGGCTAGGCATGTGTCAATGATTAGCAGCAAAACAGATTTTGATGGATTTTTTGTAATGTCAGATTTAACACCAACTCTTTTCAGAAAAGTGGGAGTATTACATTTTTTTATATGACATTACAAAAAAATCTAAAAATAAATAGTTATGATCAGGGCTGAAGTTGAATTAAAGATTTATGACTGTTTAGACTGCATTACTCTCTGTCACAGTGATCTCCTGGTTGTTCCCCACTTAGGTTATCTAACTATCGCGCCGCCGCAACCAGAAACACTGGCCTGGCCTGCTTCTAAGTTCAGTGGCCTGACTGCAAAATATATATATATATATATATATTTTTTTTTTTGCTTTTTTGTAAATGTTTTCAAGTACCACCAGCAGTACCACCAAGTACCACTAGTGGTACACGTACCACAGTTTGAGAACCACTGCACTAGACTAGACAAATATCAAGATGTATCCATCAGTGGACCAATTGCATGCTTTTGCAGAGGACAAGAAGCCTTCAGTCGACTCCTTCAGACATTAAGCACCCCCCACAGCCCAAATGGAATGATAAAAAAAAAACTATATATAAATATATATATATATTCGACTTTTTATTTATTTTTGTCGACTAACTGCACATTTTGGCCAATCATAGTCGACTATCCAAATCCTTAGTCGGGGACAGCCCTAGAAATTATATTAAAAAAAAATCTACACATAATTTAAACATTCAAACCTAAATTAGTCTAGCATTGGCAGTGCCACTTTAACCCCTAATTGCTGCGAGTGTGAATGGAGAGGACACTGGCGCCGTTTGTTTTGCCACCCCTACCCGTATTGGTCAACAGGACCTCTCGTCAGCCTGGACTCTCCTGCCACACCAGTGGGCCGTCTTTCCTCTCTGCCTCTGCGGCGTCTAGCCAGAGTGTTGTTCCTGCTTTTATACTCCACTCTTGTTTTTACTTGTTGGAGAAGAGAGTGGCATCCGTCTCCAACAACTTCACCTCACCTGCTAATGTCAGCAAAGGTGTCAGGATGGCTCCTGACAATTGTTTGGACGATACTGAGGCACGTGGTTCTGGTTGGGTTGTGCTCGTGCTCCATCATCTGATCCACCAAAGCGTTCACAAAGGCCCTTCTCTCATCTGGCTTTGGTCTCTCTTCTTTTTCCACTGCATGTTGAATGGCTGTTGACATCCGGTTTCAGTTGACACAAAAGTGTACATGCCATGCGCTGCCAGGCTGTGAAGATTTTGAAGTGCTTGGGGGGCTGCACAACAGAGAGTGCGGGAATGATTGCATAGAGGTGTTCGGAGAGGACAGAGTGTTCACAGAGCTCGTTGTTGGGGAACTTGAAGTAATTGGATGGGGAGGGAGCACCTCCATATTAAGGGTTACTAACCCTAGAAGGGACAAAAACAGTTATGCCAATGTTCCAAGGGCATAGTTCTAAGTGTCATGTGAGTCTAAATATGAATTTACCTTTATTAAGACCATCCATCAGCTTCCGACACTGGATTGGTTTGAGGTGTCGGACCAGATCCACCCTCTCCATTAAGGCCAGATCTTCGACACTCTCCACTCCAAGATCCTCAAGTAGGGTGGTCAGTAAGTCATCAGGGAGGCCCGGTAAATATGACCAAACTGCTTCCTTTATAGCTTCCATTACCTAGTCTCATTGATTAGGGTCAATCATGAATCAGTTTGTGGATATTCCCTACTTGTCTGTTTGCAGTGCACTATATGCGGTTAACTGCCAACATGTGCTCGCTATACAATCAACAATACAAATTTAAATACAAAATCAACTATCTTAAGGTTACTTGATATCCTGCTCCACTTACGTCTGTCCTCACGTCTGTCATATCCTCCCTTTCCTGTTTAAACTGCTCCTGGAAAAGAATGGTGGAGCGCAATAAGCATCTGATCGTGCACGTTGTATGCTGGAAGAGGATAGTAGTCCAGTACATCTTTGTGCTTAATGCACACGTAATCCTCTTGGGCCATTCCTAAGTCACCGTACACACCCATGTCAATCAACTTCACACAAATGTGTTTCTCCGAGACAAAGTGGACAGAGTTTTGGGCAACAATGACCAGCATAATCTTCCCCATGTGAAGTCCTTCATCACTGTTCCCAAACAAGATGAACATCCCCTTTCTGTAGTCTGTGCCTTTGACTGTAACATTGTTACAAGCCACTGCAGACTGAGGCTCAAATTGACAACTGGCTACAGATGCCCTGATCTTGTTGTTGTAATCATCCAAATAAAAGGCAGTCCCCTTCTCTATCTGTATAACAGGAGGAAACAAGTTTCCCGCACTCAGGTAGGCCTGGAGGAGTTGGTGTCTCTCTGCTAGTGTTTTGCACAGATTTTTGAAATTGTGCAATTTTCTGGCACACTGTTTGAAAAAAGTGTATTTGCTTTCAAACCGCAGAGTCCACAGGCGAATAAGGGGGGCAAAGTGGATGATTAGATCTGGATAATGGCCAATATAGTGATGCTTTGGCCTCAGGGGAGCATTGTGGAAGAACCTTTTCCTGTTGCATATGTACTTCTCTGTGATGACTTTCAGATAAGCCATGACTCCCTCAAATAAATCATGGCCTAGACATGGTGGGAGGCCAGGCTGGCAAACATGGAAATCTGGTTGAAAGCTGGTTGAAAGGAGAGTCAAACTTGATACCGCATACAGAGTCTGTGGCACTAGTTTCCAGGTCTTGCAAATTACTTGTGTATGATTGGACCGTTCTTGTGGCACCACACAACACTGGATTCTTCACAAAATCCTCTCTCTCTGTACCTGACAGTAGCGACAAAAATAATTAGACCGACTGAAGTTTTCTAAAAATCCCCCAATAGAATGGGATCCTAAGTTGTCTCCTGCAATGGCAACCAAAGAGCCCTTTAGTACAGTGCCATCAGATATGACTACACCTCTCTCCTCCAGGATTTTGAGGTCCTCAATCAGATGTGCAAAAACCTTTTTTAGCCCAAAATACTTAAAGTCCTGCTCCCTACATAAGAGAACAAGTTGCATCTGATCTATAGAATATCTATTGTGAGGCAAGATGTCAGTCAGGGTTAGGTAAACAGCTAAGACCTTGTGCTTTTTTTCCCCTGAGCCCAGTGGATTAACAACCTCGAAGGCATCTTGGTACAGTATCAAACCAAGTGAGGAAGGGTCAGCTTTCAACATTGGATTACTTTGAAATCCTTCTCCATCCTTGATATCCTGATAGACAGCATCAGTAGATTGCTGCAAACGTGTCATGTTATACTGTTCTCGTAGAGACACATTTTTTAACAGTGTCACCAATGTCTCATGTATAGGTACATACTGAGCAAAGCATTCTTTGTCATTTTCATCATTGCCCAAGAGCAAAGGCACGGGATGAACATGGTTGAAACACTCTTTAAAAGCAGACTTCCTCTTTGTATCTGTACTGAGTATTCCCTTGTTATAGAGTGTGAGTAGATCCTCTCTGTTCACTTCATCAACCATGCTGCTTATAGTGGCCTGAGGGATTCCAAGTTTCTTCAATTTCTCACTCAGAACGTTAAGTGAATGAGACAGGCCAAGTTCATGAGCAATTTGAAAGTCCTCAATAATGGTTTGTATGGTGCTTGCCGGTAAGAGTAGCTTAGATTGCAATTTCAAATAGAAAAGTGTAAGGTTCTGTAAAAAAAGGGTTTTGTCCATAGCTAATGGCACTTCTGGTTCATCATGTTCACCAGCAGCTTCTGAATACGTCTGACTGGGTTCTGTCTAGTACCAAGTCATCTAAAACTGAATCCTTGTGTTTCCTGGAAATATGTGAAGCAAAAGTCATTACGTTTGTGAACCTGCAATCACAACCTCTAAATGGACATGGCGATTCCATTCCTCCCTTTATGTGTGTCTTCAAATGCTTGATAAGAGAGGCTAAAGTGTCACACTTAAATGCACAAGCCTCAAGCACACATTTCAAGGATGTGTCAGGTGGTAGAGCTGATCTAGGTCTAGGCGGCTGACCAGCTTGCAGGTAGCACCTATGCAGCCTATATATATGAGATCTCAGTGCTGCGTGTTTTCTGAACCTCTGTGAGCAGTCAGGTACCCCGCACTGATAATGATAATTGGGGGCATTACTGTGGAGCTGCGCGTGCTGGACAAAGGTATGCACACTCTCAGACACATGCTGACATCGAATATATTTACAGTGGAACATTGTTGTGCATGCTATAGTTACCTACCCAATCATTACATCTGCCTCACACTGAACACTGGTTAGCCTGGCTGCCTCACTGAACAAGATGGTTATTGGCTGCCACTGAACAGGATACTGTATGTTAAAGACCTCTCTGATGACCTAGAAAAAAAGAAACCAGAGAAAGGAGAGATTACAGTTTGCATGCAGATTATGAACGTATACTATAGGCTAATCTCAGGTGTACTGCACAGGAAACAAATATAGTCTATAAACTACGATCTGTGTTGCATATACGCCTACCTATACAACCAGGAATCAATCCGTGCATGGATCTGGGGAGAGGTTGAACCCGTCAGTGCAGATTACTGTCCTGTACGCCTTGTCGGCCGGAAAATTCAGGCAGGCAATCAGTAGGCAGGCCCTAGGACAAGGGAGGGAGGCAAGGCAGTAAGAAAAAAAACACAGGGAACGACGCATAAATTCATGTCAAACAGTACTGGATGAGGTGATTAATCTCAGGTGTACTGCACAGGAAACAAATATAGTCTATAAACTATGATCTGTGTTGCATATAGGCCTACCTATACAAGTTTCAAGTTTCAAGTTTATTTAATAGTTGTCATACAGAAGTACAGAATACTTTTGTACAAAATGCTTCTTACTGTTGCGCTCCAGAGACTGTGCATGACAAGATAAGTATGAAATAAAGACATAGTAAAAATTAGAAGTAAAAAAAGAGGTCACAGTGTTCAGTTTAGACATATGTACAATGTTCGTAGACGTAGTTACCATACAATATACAATACTGTGCAGTGTACTAATATACAATACTATATAGTGCAAGGCATAAATGGACGAGGTGCAGTTTAGGTACAATTCACAGTAGGTGTACGAGTTGTAGTGCAAATCCTTTATCAATAAATATAAAGTGTAAGTGTGTTTGTGTGATCTAAAGTGTGGAGAGTGGGTGCTGCAGTGTGTTGTTTGTTTGAGTGAGTGTGTGCGTGTGGGTGTGTGTGCTGTGTGCATTTGATGGTTGTTGCATAGTGATTATTGTTCGTTTAGCGATTATTGTTCGTTTAGCAGCCTGATGGCCTGGGGATAGAAGCTCCTTCTGAGTCTTTCTGTGCTCGCCATAAGACTCCGGTATCGCTTGCCTGACGGCAGCAGTTCAAAGAGGCAGTTGTTCGGGTGGCTCGAGTCCTTAATAATTCTCTTAGCCTTCCCCTTGCACCGCTTGTTGTAAATGTTCTGGAGGGTGGGAAGCCCCCCTCTAATTGTGCGTTCGGCTGAACGTGTCACTCTTTGTAGTCTGCTACGGTCTTGTGCAGTGCTATTCCCAAACCAGGAGGTGATGTTGCCGGTCAGGATGCTCTCTATTGTACATGAGTAGAAGTTCCTAAGGATCTTCTGACTGACTTGGAACTTCCTTAGGCGCCTGAGGAAGTAGAGGCGTTGTCGTGCCTTCTTCACAACACTGTCAATGTGTGTGGTCCATGTCAAGTCCTCGGATATGTGGGCTCCGAGGTACTTGAAACTGTTCACTCTCTCAACTGGTGCCCCGTCGATGCTGAGGGGGCTGTAGTCCTTGACCCCCGACCTCCTGAAGTCCACAATCATCTCTTTTGTTTTGCTGACGTTCAGGGAGAGGCAGTTCTCCTGACACCACTGTGACAGGTTCTCTACCTCTTCCAGGTAGGCCCTTTCGTCGTTGGCAGAGATCAGGCCCACCACTACTGTGTCATCAGCAAATTTGATGATGGTGTTGTTGTTCCGCTGTGCTACGCAGTCATGTGTGTACAGGGAGTAGAGGAGGGGGCTCAGAACACAGCCCTGGGGGGCCCCTATGTTGAGCGTGATGGATGAGGAGGTGCAGTTGCCGGCTCTTACCACCTGGGGTCTGCCCGTCAGGAAGTCCAGGACCCACTGGCACAGGTCATAGTTCAAGCCCAGGTCCCTGAGCTTGGCTATGAGTTTGGAGGGGACTATGGTATTGAATGCTGAGCTGTAGTCGATGAACAGCATTCTCACATAGTTCCCCTGCCTCTTGTCCAGATGTGATGCTGCTGTGTGCAGCACATGGGCTATGGTGTCCTCCGTGGACCTGTTGGGGCGATATGCAAATTGCAGAGGGTCCAGGTTGATGGGGAGGGAGGAACAGATGTAGCCCTTCACTAGCTTCTCAAAGCACTTCATGGCTATGGAGGTGAGGGCTACAGGGCGGTAGTCGTTGAGGCAAGCGGGCGTAGATTTTTTGGGTACAGGGATGATGGTGGACTTCTTCAGACAGGTGGGGATGACGGCCTGTTCCAAGGACAGGTTGAAGATGTCAGTGAATACCGGGGCCAGTTGGTCGGCACAGACTTTTAGGACGCGGCCGGGGATGCCGTCCGGTCCTGCTGCCTTCCTGATATCCACTTTTTTAAAGATCCGTCTCACCTCATGCTCTGTTACCCTGAACACTGAGTCTCCATCAGCAGACCCCCCCCCCCCCATTGCCGTGGTTTGTAGGCTGGTGTTGTTATTCACAGCCTCAAACCTCGCATAGAAGGAGTTGAGATCATTTGCTAAGGAGATGTCACTGTTCAGTTTGAGGGGGGTTCCTTTGTAGTCTGTCATTGTTCTGAGGCCCTGCCACATGCCTCTAGAGTCAGCCTGTTCAAACTGAAGTTCAACTTTATCCCTGTAATGCCATTTTGCCTCTATTACTGCTCTCCTGACGTTGTATCTTGCCATCTTGTGTTCTTCCATGTTGCCTGTCACCAGCCCGGTGTTGTATGCTGATGTGCGCACTTTCAGAGCCTCACGGACGGATTTGTCTACCCAGGGCTTTTGATTTGGGTAGATATTAATTTTGGTGGTGGGGATTATTACTTCTACCTGAGTACAGACATAGTCAATCACCGTTTCGGTGTATTCGTTAAAACCAGGAAGCAATCCGTGCATGGATCTGGGGAGAGGTTGAACCCGTCAGTGCAGATTACTGTCCTGTACGCCTTGTCGGCCGGAAGATTCAGGCAGGCAATCAGTAGGCAGGCCCTAGGACAAGGGAGGGAGGCAAGGCAGTAAGAAAAAAAACACAGGGAACGACGCATAAATTCATGTCAAACAGTACTGGATGAGGTGATTAATCTCAGGTGTACTGCACAGAAAACAATAGTCTATAAACTACGATTATACCCCCCCCCCCCAAGCACCTTTTAGCAAGCAAGCATATATGGTATAGCAATGCTAAGTAGGCTTGGGCGGTATCATTTTTAGTTAGCCAGCGTCAGCCAGCTACTACAGTTAGCTCCCAACGATACATTTACATTTAGTCATTTAGCTGACGCTTTCATTCAAAGCAACTTACAAATTGTGTACAACAAGTCAGCAGGAGTGGTACATATCTAGCAGCCAAGGATAAGTAGTATTGTTTGTCTAGCAGTGTCGAGCTTGAGTGTTATACTCTGAGTACATACTGTAGTATAGACAGCATAGTTGGTGGTAGTATAGACATGGTAGCATAATAGTAAAATTCAGTAAGACAGTTATTATTAGTTAAAATTCTGATATTGAAGAAGTGTGTTTTTGGTTGATAAAGTGGGCAGTTTATCCTGTGCTGAAAAGTCTCCATTCCAATAGAGAGAGTATATATTTTAGTGTTTATTTGATTGATTTGGCCTTTTATTTATTACGTTTCCACAGTTATTTCCTCATACTTTATTAACATTTTGTACATAATACAAGTTCATGTTAAAATAATGACACAAAAAGCCAGACCGAGGGCTTGTTTCATAAACAATCAAACTGAACTTTTTTTTGCCTGCCTACTGTATTTGTTTGGTGGAAACTTGATCATAAAGTAAAGTAAAAAAAAAAGTAGTGTGCTATTTTTGCCATGTTCTTGTAGTGTAGCTTGCTACATTTATCTGGGGATAGAATCCATTGTAGTTGAGCTATATTTAATTGAGAGTAACTTGTAGTGTAGCTTACTACATTTTCCAAGTAGCTTGCCCATCACTGGCTAAATGCTGCATGTAGCTAGTTAGCTGAACTGGAGCTAGGTAGCCAGGTAGCTAAATGGCTGGCTACCTAGCTCCAGTTCAGAACAACACTTTTTCACTGGTAGTTTGTGGAAATGAACCAACTTTCCTCTCTTTCACACGGTAAAATTAGTTTGAACAGCCAGGAGCAATACAAAAAAAAACACTGTGGTCCCGTTGTTTGGTAGGCAACGTTGCATTACCCAGCAGGAGCCAGACATAGCTAACAGCTAACGTATAGCTAAATTAGCAGCAGGCACGCATAAATTGTAAAAACGCATAACCATGTAAAAAACGAACACAGCACTACTCCGCTGGCATTTGCAATCGAAATCATAGATACAACATAATATCCACCATCGACTTTATCATGCACTACTCACGTATTATTGTCGATTAACAATGCAGAGACACGCAATGATACAGCAATGGAGGAACGTTGCAGGTACATTCTGGGAGGCGGGGCACAGGTGTAGTGCATTCTGGGAGGCGCCCGCCCAGGAAGCTGGTGTGTGTGCAGGCAGCCTGGACAAGTCTCAACATGTCTCCTAATCATGCATTATATAGTGGCCCCCAATACGCAGGTGCAGAACGGGTACTGATTGATTGATTGATTGAAAACTTTATTAACAGATTGCAGAATGGGTACAATACAGTACAGCTCAATACACACAATTGTTAAGGGGATGCAGACCAGAGAAAGACTTTCGTCTTGTTTACATCAGGGTCCCCCATTTTCAATTCATCAGGATATATGACATACATCATCATCATCATCATCATTTATTTATTCGTACATGGAATTACCACAGTCCAACAGTACATATTCATATAATTCACCAAATACCATGGCCGAAAGGAACAGGAAGAAGAAAAAATCGTATATATACCTGCCGCTACACACACAACACACCAATAAAACCAAACAGAATATACCCATTTTGCAAAATGGAAACATCAACACAACCAAATTAAATCAACATAAATAAACCCATTTTGTGTATCTATCAGCAAACTACATATTTCGGTTCATTCATTTACACACACACACACACACACACACACACACACACACACACACACACACACACACACACACACACACACACACACACACACACATACATGACATACAGATAGACAGTACTGCTACATCTATACATTTATGAAACCGTACATTAGGTGGGGTGGGGTGGGGGGGGGGCTGTGCATTGGAGGTGGTTGGGTGGGCGGGGTGGGGGGGTTGCGTAGGTTGGGTATAGGAGGAATGGGTGGACACTGTACAACTGTACAAGCACAACTGTACATTGGAATATTGACAAAACCATGTTTGGTAATTTACTGTACATTGGAGGGGGTTGGGTTAGGACATTTACAGGAGCCAGTTTCGAATTGCAGTCTCCCGTATAGGTGTTCTTTGAGAGTGGTTTTGAAAGTGGGTAGTGATTCACATTCCTTTACAGCTTTGGGTAGGGCGTTCCACATTGATGTGGCATAATTGCGAAACGTGTTTAGTCCCTGATTGAGCCGAATCTGGGTACCAGGCCCATTGCAAGTTGCTGTACTCTGTCGTCTACTCTAAGCCATCCTAGGTTGTCAAAGTGGGCAGGGGTGAGGTGGGTTCTAGGAGTAAGGTCAAGCATGTAGTCTGACCAGTTTGTTGTGAGATGTTTGTGTAGCAGGGTGGATTATCCCTACTTTATGAGAGTAGATGTACACTGTCACCAGGTAGGGGGAACGCAGCATGCAGATCTGAGTCCAACTGAATCCCCGACTTTAGTGCAGGAGTAGAGTGGAGCTTTAGCAGAGGGAGTGGATGGGGCCTATAGGATTTACTAACCTAGGGGTAGTGCGCTGGTCCTTCTTGCCCTCCAGGGCGACTCGCAGTAATTCCCCACACACCCACACTTCTCCTAATACTACCCGCACCCTCCCACACCCGGTGGCAGTAGTGATAGATGATATACTTTCTCCCCAAAGCAGTACCTTTCCTTGCTGATGAGCAGAGACCTGTCCCAATGATGCCTAGGCTCCCCTGTGGGTTGAAATGCTGGGCTATCACACAACAATCATGTGTACTTAACCCAGGCTGGCCTGCTAGGCCTTAGCGCCTTTGAGGTGCTTTGTTACCATGAGATGCAAGTAGTGATAGATGATATACTTTCTCCCCAAAGCAGTACCTTTCCTTGCTGATGAGCAGAGACCTGTCCCAATGATGCCTAGGCTCCTCTGTTAGGGAAGTTTAGGCTGCAGAGGACTATGATGGTCCAGTTCTACACTGCCATCATCCAGTCCATCCTCACCCTCTCCACAAGGCCAAGCTGCAGCGGGTGATACGATCAGCGGAGAGTGTGATCGGCTGCCCCCTTCCCTCCCTCGAGTCCCTACATTCCTCCAGGGCCTTGAGGAGGGCGAGGAAGATCATGGCAGACCCCGCCCACCCGGGTCACGACCTCTTCACCAAGCTGTCCACCCTAGCAACCACCTAGAAACACCCTAGCAACTACCTATAACACCCTAGCAACCGCCTAGAAACACCCTAGCAACCACCCATAACACCCTAGCAACCACCTAGAAACACCCTAGCAACCACATATAACACCCTAGCAACCACCTAGAAACACCCTAGCAACCACTTATAACACCCTAGCAACCACCTAGAAACACCCTAGCAACCACATATAACACCCTAGCAACCACCTAGAAACACCCTAGCAACCACTTATAACACCCTAGCAACCACCTAGAAACACACTAGCAACCACATATAACACCCTAGCAACCACCTAGAAACACCCTAGCAACCACCTAGAAACACCCTAGCAAACACATATAACACCCTAGCAACCGCCTAGAAACACCCTAGCAACCAGCTATAACACCCTAGCAACCACCTAGAAACACCCTAGCAACCACTTATAACACCCTAGCAACCACCTAGAAACAACCTAGCAACCACTTATAACACCCTAGCAACCACCTAGAAACAACCTAGCAACCACCCATAACACCCTAGCAACCACCTAGAAACACCCTAGCAACCACCTAGAAACACCCTAGCAACTACATATAACACCCTAGCAACCACCTAGAAACACCCTAGCAACCACATATAACACCCTAGCAACCACCTAGAAACACCCTAGCAACCACTTATAACACCCTAGCAACCACCTAGAAACACCCTAGCAACCACATATAACACCCTAGCAACCACCTAGAAACACCCTAGCAACCACTTATAACACCCTAGCAACCACCTAGAAACAACCTAGCAACCACATATAACACCCTAGCAACCACCTAGAAACACCCTAGCAACCACTTATAACACCCTAGCAACCACCTAGAAACAACCTAGCAACCATATATAACACCCTAGCAACCACCTAGAAACACCCTAGCAACCACTTATAACACCCTAGCAACCACCTAGAAACACCCTAGCAACCACCCATAACACCCTAGCAACCACCTAGAAACACCCTAGCAACCACCTAGAAACACCCTAGCAACCACATATAACACCCTAGCAACCACCTAGAAACACCCTAGCAACCACATATAACACCCTAGCAACCACCTAGAAACACCCTAGCAACCACTTATAACACCCTAGCAACCACATATAACACCCTAGCAACCACCTAGAAACACCCTAGCAACCACTTATAACACCCTAGCAACCACCTAGAAACACCCTAGCAACCACATATAACACCCTAGCAAACAAGTAGAAACACCCTAGCAACCAGCTATAACACCCTAGCAACCACATAGAAACACCCTAGCAACCACTTATAACACCTTATTGTGAAATAAGAATAATATAATGTGATATGTTGATATGCTACTGTGAAATTACAAAATGTGATGTGATATTACAGAGGATTTTGATTGCAATGTTGTATTGTGAAATAATAAATAAATTATGTGAAATATTCATATGCTACTGTGAGATTACAACATCTGATGTGATATTACAGAGACAGACTTTCGTCTTGTTTTGTATACAATTACAATATTTTAATGTAAAATAAGAATAATATAATGTGGTAAATTGATATGCTATTGTGAGATTACAACATCTGATGTGATATTACAGAGAAAGACTTGCATCTTGTTTTGTATAAAATTACAATATCTTATTGTGAAATAAGAATAATATAATGTGATAAATTGATATGCTATTGTGAGATTACAACATCTGATGTGATATTACAGAGAAAGACTTTCGTCTTGTTTTGTATAAAATTACAATATTCTATTGTGAAATAAGAATAATATAATGTGATATGTTGATATGCTACTGTGAGATTACAACATCTGATGTGATATTACAGAGGATTTTGATTGCAATATTGTATTGTGAAATAATAAATAAATTATGTGAAATATTCATATGCTACTGTGAGATTACAACATCTGATGTGATATTACAGAGGATTTTGATTGCGGTATCTTATTGTGAAATAAGAATAATATAATGTGATATGTTGATATGCTATTGTGAGATTACAACATCTGATGTGATATTACAGAGAAAGACTTTTGTCTTGTTTTGTATAAAATTACAATATTTTATTGTGAAATAAGAATAATATAATGTGATAAATTGATATGCTATTGTGAGATTACAACATCTGATGTGATATTACAGAGAAAGACTTTCGTCTTGTTTTGTATAAAATTACAATATTCTATTGTGAAATAAGAATAATATAATGTGATATGTTGATATGCTACTGTGAGATTACAACATCTGATGTGATATTACAGAGGATTTTGATTGCAATATTGTATTGTGAAATAATAAATAAATTATGTGAAATATTCATATTTATGCTACTGTTAGATTACAACATCTGATGTGATATTACAGAGGATTTTGATTGCGGTATCTTATTGTGAAATAAGAATAATATAATGTGATATGTTGATATGCTATTGTGAGATTACAACATCTGATGTGATATTACAGAGAAAGACTTTTGTCTTGTTTTGTATAAAATTACAATATTTTATTGTGAAATAAGAATAATATAATGTGATAAATTGATATGCTATTGTGAGATTACAACATCTGATGTGATATTACAGAGAAAGACTTTCGTCTTGTTTTGTATAAAATTACAATATTCTATTGTGAAATAAGAATAATATAATGTGATATGTTGATATGCTACTGTGAGATTACAACATCTGATGTGATATTACAGAGGATTTTGATTGCAATATTGTATTGTGAAATAATAAATAAATTATGTGAAATATTCATATGCTACTGTGAGATTACAACATCTGATGTGATATTACAGAGGATTTTGATTGCGGTATCTTATTGTGAAATAAGAATAATATAATGTGATATGTTGATATGCTATTGTGAGATTACAACATCTGATGTGATATTACAGAGAAAGACTTTTGTCTTGTTTTGTATAAAATTACAATATTTTATTGTGAAATAAGAATAATATAATGTGATAAATTGATATGCTATTGTGAGATTACAACATCTGATGTGATATTACAGAGAAAGACTTTCATCTTGTTTTGTATAAAATTACAATATTTTATTGTGAAATAAGAATAATATAATGTGATATGTTGATATGCTACTGTAAGATTACAACATCTGATGTGATATTACAGAGGGTTTTGATTGCGGTAATTGTGAAATAAGAATAATATAATGTGATATGTTGATATGCTATTGTGAGATTACAACATCTGATGTGATATTACAGAGAAAGACTTTCGTCTTGTTTTGTATAAAATTACAATATTCTATTGTGAAATAAGAATAATATAATGTGATATGTTGATATGCTACTGTGAGATTACAACATCTGATGTGATATTACAGAGGATTTTGATTGCAATATTGTATTGTGAAATAAGAATAATATAATGTGATATGTTGATATGCTATTGTGAGATTACAACATCTGATGTGATATTACATAGAAAGACTTTTGTCTTGTTTTGTATAAAATTACAATATTTTATTGTGAAATAAGAATAATATAATGTGATAAATTGATATGCTATTGTGAGATTACAACATCTGATGTGATATTACAGAGAAAGACTTTCGTCTTGTTTTGTATAAAATTACAATATTCTATTGTGAAATAAGAATAATATAATGTGATATGTTGATATGCTACTGTGAGATTACAACATCTGATGTGATATTACAGAGGATTTTGATTGCAATATTGTATTGTGAAATAATAAATAAATTATGTGAAATATTCATATGCTACTGTGAGATTACAACATCTGATGTGATATTACAGAGAATTTTGATTGCGGTATCTTATTGTGAAATAAGAATAATATAATGTGATATGTTGATATGCTATTGTGAGATTACAACATCTGATGTGATATTACAGAGAAAGACTTTTGTCTTGTTTTGTATAAAATTACAATATTTTATTGTGAAATAAGAATAATATAATGTGATAAATTGATATGCTATTGTGAGATTACAACATCTGATGTGATATTACAGAGAAAGACTTTCATCTTGTTTTGTATAAAATTACAATATTTTATTGTGAAATAAGAATAATATAATGTGATATGTTGATATGCTACTGTAAGATTACAACATCTGATGTGATATTACAGAGGGTTTTGATTGCGGTAATTGTGAAATAAGAATAATATAATGTGATATGTTGATATGCTATTGTGAGATTACAACATCTGATGTGATATTACAGAGAAAGACTTTCGTCTTGTTTTGTATAAAATTACAATATTCTATTGTGAAATAAGAATAATATAATGTGATATGTTGATATGCTACTGTAAGATTACAACATCTGATGTGATATTACAGAGGGTTTTGATTGCGGTAATTGTGAAATAAGAATAATATAATGTGATATGTTGATATGCTACTGTGAGATTACAACATCTGATGTGATATTACAGAGGATTTTGATTGCAATATTGTATTGTGAAATAAGAATAATATAATGTGATATGTTGATATGCTATTGTGAGATTACAACATCTGATGTGATATTACATAGAAAGACTTTTGTCTTGTTTTGTATAAAATTACAATATTTTATTGTGAAATAAGAATAATATAATGTGATAAATTGATATGCTATTGTGAGATTACAACATCTGATGTGATATTACAGAGAAAGACTTTCGTCTTGTTTTGTATAAAATTACAATATTCTATTGTGAAATAAGAATAATATAATGTGATATGTTGATATGCTACTGTGAGATTACAACATCTGATGTGATATTACAGAGGATTTTGATTGCAATATTGTATTGTGAAATAATAAATAAATTATGTGAAATATTCATATGCTACTGTGAGATTACAACATCTGATGTGATATTACAGAGAATTTTGATTGCGGTATCTTATTGTGAAATAAGAATAATATAATGTGATATGTTGATATGCTATTGTGAGATTACAACATCTGATGTGATATTACAGAGAAAGACTTTTGTCTTGTTTTGTATAAAATTACAATATTTTATTGTGAAATAAGAATAATATAATGTGATAAATTGATATGCTATTGTGAGATTACAACATCTGATGTGATATTACAGAGAAAGACTTTCATCTTGTTTTGTATAAAATTACAATATTTTATTGTGAAATAAGAATAATATAATGTGATATGTTGATATGCTACTGTAAGATTACAACATCTGATGTGATATTACAGAGGGTTTTGATTGCGGTAATTGTGAAATAAGAATAATATAATGTGATATGTTGATATGCTATTGTGAGATTACAACATCTGATGTGATATTACAGAGAAAGACTTTCGTCTTGTTTTGTATAAAATTACAATATTCTATTGTGAAATAAGAATAATATAATGTGATATGTTGATATGCTACTGTAAGATTACAACATCTGATGTGATATTACAGAGGGTTTTGATTGCGGTAATTGTGAAATAAGAATAATATAATGTGATATGTTGATATGCTATTGTGAGATTACAACATCTGATGTGATATTACAGAGGATTTTGATTGCAATATTGTATTGTGAAATAATAAATAAATTATGTGAAATATTCATATTTATGCTACTGTGAGATTACAACATCTGATGTGATATTACAGAGGATTTTGATTGCGGTATCTTATTGTGAAATAAGAATAATATAATGTGATATGTTGATATGCTATTGTGAGATTACAACATCTGATGTGATATTACAGAGAAAGACTTTTGTCTTGTTTTGTATAAAATTACAATATTTTATTGTGAAATAAGAATAATATAATGTGATAAATTGATATGCTATTGTGAGATTACAACATCTGATGTGATATTACAGAGAAAGACTTTCGTCTTGTTTTGTATAAAATTACAATATTCTATTGTGAAATAAGAATAATATAATGTGATATGTTGATATGCTACTGTGAGATTACAACATCTGATGTGATATTACAGAGGATTTTGATTGCAATATTGTATTGTGAAATAATAAATAAATTATGTGAAATATTCATATGCTACTGTGAGATTACAATATCTGATGTGATATTACAGAGGATTTTGATTGCGGTATCTTATTGTGAAATAAGAATAATATAATGTGATATGTTGATATGCTATTGTGAGATTACAACATCTGATGTGATATTAAAGAGAAAGACTTTTGTCTTGTTTTGTATAAAATTACAATATTTTATTGTGAAATAAGAATAATATAATGTGATAAATTGATATGCTATTGTGAGATTACAACATCTGATGTGATATTACAGAGAAAGACTTTCGTCTTGTTTTGTATAAAATTACAATATTTTATTGTGAAATAAGAATAATATAATGTGATATGTTGATATGCTACTGTAAGATTACAACATCTGATGTGATATTACAGAGGATTTTGATTGCAATATTGTATTGTGAAATAATAAATAAATTATGTGAAATATTCATATGCTACTGTGAGATTACAACATCTGATGTGATATTACAGAGGATTTTGATTGCGGTATCTTATTGTGAAATAAGAATAATATAATGTGATATGTTGATATGCTATTGTGAGATTACAACATCTGATGTGATATTACAGAGAAAGACTTTTGTCTTGTTTTGTATAAAATTACAATATTTTATTGTGAAATAAGAATAATATAATGTGATACATTGATATGCTATTGTGAGATTACAACATCTGATGTGATATTACAGAGAAAGACTTTCGTCTTGTTTTGTATAAAATTACAATATTTTATTGTGAAATAAGAATAATATAATGTGATATGTTGATATGCTATTGTGAGATTACAACATCTGATGTGATATTACAGAGACAGACTTTCGTCTTGTTTTGTATACAATTACAATATTTTATTATAAAATAAGAATAATATAATGTGGTAAATTGATATGCTATTGTGAGATTACAACATCTGATGTGATATTACAGACAAAGACTTGCGTCTTGTTTTGTATAAAATTACAATATCTTATTGTGAAATAAGAATAATATAATGTGATAAATTGATATGCTATTGTGAGATTACAACATCTGATGTGATATTACAGAGAAAGACTTTCGTCTTGTTTTGTATAAAATTACAATATTTTATTGTGAAATAAGAATAATATAATGTGATATGTTGATATGCTACTGTAAGATTACAACATCTGATGTGATATTACAGAGGATTTTGATTGCAATATTGTATTGTGAAATAATAAATAAATTATGTGAAATATTCATATGCTACTGTGAGATTACAACATCTGATGTGATATTACAGAGGATTTTGATTGCGGTATCTTATTGTGAAATAAGAATAATATAATGTGATATGTTGATATGCTATTGTGAGATTACAACATCTGATGTGATATTACAGAGAAAGACTTTTGTCTTGTTTTGTATAAAATTACAATATTTTATTGTGAAATAAGAATAATATAATGTGATAAATTGATATGCTATTGTGAGATTACAACATCTCATGTGATATTACAGAGAAAGACTTTCGTCTTGTTTTGTATAAAATTACAATATTTTATTGTGAAATAAGAATAATATAATGTGATATGTTGATATGCTACTGTAAGATTACAACATCTGATGTGATATTACAGAGGGTTTTGATTGCGGTAATTGTGTACAGGTATATCACCTGCAAGGCTGTTGTGCATAATTGTTAGGACATTTGGTCCTATGACCCTGCTGACCTCTTTGATAAGGTGAGGGGGGAGGACGTCTAGGGGGGAGCCTGTGTTCTGTGCCGTTGTGTCAATCGTCTGTCTGTGCGCTGCCTGCCATCCTCTGTCTGTCTGTGCGCTGCCTGCCATCCTCTGTCTGTGCGCTGCCTGCCTGCCATCCTCTGTCTGTGCGCTGTCTGCCATCCTCTGTCTGTGCACTGCCTGCCTGCCATCCTCTGTCTGTCTGTGCACTGCCTGCCAGCCATCCTCTGTCTGTCTGTGTGCTGCCTGCCAGCCATCCTGTCTGTGCGCTGCCTGCCATCCTCTGTCTGTCTGTGCGCTGCCTGCCAGCCATCCTCTGTCTGTCTGTGCGCTGCCTGCCTGCCATCCTCTGTCTGTGCGCTGCCTGCCATCCTCTGTCTGTGCGCTGCCTGCCATCTTCTGTCTGTGCGCTGCCTGCCATCCTCTGTCTGTGCGCTGCCTGCCATCTTCTGTCTGTGCGCTGCCTGCCATCCTCTATCTGTGCGCTGCCTGCCATCCTCTGTCTAAGAACGCAAAGGACACAAGCACAGGTGTCACAGTTCTTCATGACTGAAACATCTCCTGAGATTGATTCGGTATGGGATATTACATCTTATTTATCTGGTTGTGTTTTTAACTAGATGTCAGTATTTCTATTTACCTGCCCTGGCAGCCAGGAGCCTACTCTTCTTTGCACTTTATTTTTTATTAATCTTTTAATTTGGGTCACACAAGTGTTTCATTGTATTATTGTCCTCTTTCAGTAAAAGTGTTCCCAGGCTTTGTTTTTACAGCACTTTATATGCATACAGTATTATGCTCAAGTTGAGGCTATAGTTCAGCCAATTTATTTAAACAGCACTTTAAACTTTAAGTATGACTAAATGCTTTCTTGACTATAGTAACTGTTCCAAAATGCATAGATTTCTATGCATTTCAGGAGTTTGGGGGGCTGGCTCCCCAAAATAATTAAATAACATAACCCTAACCCTAACCCTAAAACCGAAATAAAGTAAAAAAATAAATAGTGACAAAATCCGCCCATTTTCGCCCAAAAAACTCCCCAAAACCGCCCAAAAATGTTCTCGCGCGGCTACAGACACGCTCGATGACAGGTGTCCCTTATTTCTATTGGTCAAAGGTGGCAACCCTAACCTGGTACCTTGGTCGTGTAGTGTATCTTGTAGACCAGGCCCATTGCAAGTTGCTGTACTCTGTTGTCTACTAAGCCATCCTAGGTTGTCAAAGTGGGCAGGGGTGAGGTGGATTCTAGGAGTAAGGTCAAGCAGTAGTCTGACCAGTTTGTTTTGAGATGTTTGTGTAGCAGGGTGGATTATCCCTACTTTATGAGAGTAGATGTACACTGTCACCAGGTAGGGGGGAACGCAGCAGATCTGAGTCCAACTGAATCCCAGACTTTAGTGCAGGAGTGGAGCTTTAGCAGAGGGAGTGGATGGGGCCTAGGATTTACTAACCTAGGTGTAGTGCGCTGGTCCAGCTTTAACAAATTATCTCTGTATCTTTTCAATGTAAATAATAAATCAGTAACCTCACAAAGATACTAATCTAATTATCTTTAAAGTGCACTATGCAGTGAGCTGCTGGTTAAAGGCATTAACCACAGTATTGTTATGTTAGCTACTGAGCTGCTGGTTAAAGGCCTTAACCACAGTATTGTTATATTTCGTATTGCATCGCGTCCCGCTCTGAGCCTTACGAGATACTCCTATCTCCTGTGATACCTAATGTATCTCCCACGAACAAAAACACATGCACCCCACCTGTATGGGGCCCCGCCCCTTATGGTGGTACCGCCCATATAACCATGACCCTGGTCATGAAACACCCTTCCTCTATTTTCGTCCCAGCGTATTGGATGCGTGCACCATACGAGCTAGCGGAATGAAAAGATTAAGGAAGATTAATAATGTTGGAAGCTTACCGGAGGTTGCTGGCCCCTGGCATCTTCGACGCATGTTTTCGGCGACACGACGGGCCTGTGATGTTCCTCGTTTGATGACTGCACATCGAGGTTCAGCTGTACAAGGCTGGCTGTCGGGCCAGCTTGTACTCAGGTAGGCCCTGTGTCTTCAGGCATGGGTATTAGTGTTAGTAATGCTGGTTTGTGTTGTTAACACAACCTTGTTGTGTGTTGGCGCCAGGGGCAAGATGGTTTGGTGAACGTTCTCTGCAGGGAACGGTTTCCAAGCTGTCTTGGGCGTGCTGCTAAAACATCTAAAGCTATGCTAACATGCTATCGCTACTGCCGCATGCTATCACTACTGCTAATTGCTATGCTGTTTTAATGTCTCCGCCGTGAGATGTTGTCACTCTCCCGCCTCTTGCCCGGTTCATCAATGAAGGTCAGTCGGTAGCTGTTGTGGGGTTTTGAGTTCTATTTACCTTTTTCGGGTAAATGGGTTGACAACGGGGTAGGTCGTGGCTAGGTTCTAGCCAGGTATTACCTTGTGTTCCGGCGGGGTTTGTTGAACGGTGTTCCCATCTGGGTTGGCGTCGGGTAGTGGGGCTATGGGTCCAGCCGACATGGTAAACATGTTGCGTGTCTGTGCACAGGCAATTGTTGTCTTGGGTTCCACATTGCCTGGCGTTAGGCTGCAGTAGTATAAGGGCAGGGCCGCTTGGGAGAAATGTGAGGCCCTGTGCGTTTTTAGACGCGAGGCCCCCCATCTCCTCGGGCGGCCCTGTGTAGGGGGCTATTGTTTCATTTTGTCACTCTGCTATGAGAAGGTCTGTCTTGCTACAGCTTTCTCTCCTCTCAAACCATTCATACTGACGGTCAATCGGTATACTGGGGGAGTAGTGCGGGGGGGGGGCTTTGTTTACCTTTTTTGGTAAATGGGCTAAACTAGGGCTGGTGTTCTGTTGTGAATATTTTGAATGAAGACGGGTCTGGTCCGTCTCCCCTTAAACTTTGTGTGTATGGGTTTGCTCATTCTACAGTTTTTGTGGTTTAGCTCTTTTATTCATTTAACCTTTTCATGGTCCACACCACAGTGGAGGGTGCTGTTTGCAATCACCACTGGTGCTCCATGTTAACGTCAGTCCTTTGTTTTTGATATATTGAAACAATGCCCCGCCCGGCCGACACCATGGGTCGGCCTGGCGAGTGGCTGGTGGGCTGTTAAGGCTTGTACCGCCACGGTATGGAATTGGCAACGATTAGAACTGTGTTCGAATTGGTGTTTTTTCTATTAAAGAAATGGTGTCTGGTGGAGGGGCCTTGAGGGCCGGCCGACGTCGACACATCGCGCAAGGTTGTTGACGTTATTAGCTTTGACCCAGCCGCAAGCTATAACCGCTCAGGGTTCCCCTCTCCGCAGGGGATTTTGGTCTTCTGCTGGAGCGCGGGCGGTATTGTCCTAGGCCCTACACCGCCTCACACCGCGCAGCCAGAGGAAGAGAGAGCACGGCCTCGTCAGCGGCGATGACGGGGCCCTCGACAGGCGGCCATGTTTCCCCCGCCAGTGGTGCCCTGGTTGGAGAATCGACAGGGTATCGCGAGGCCGACAGTCTTGGCGGCCGAGGGATCGGCCATTTTGGGTGATTTCGGTGTTGGTAAACCACTCCGTCGTCATTTTGCCGCGAGCAGCCCGCTCCCCGCTCAGTCCGCTTTCTGTTACCCTCAGAAGCGGGGCTCTGGGTGTGTTCCTTTGGCTGCGGGCCGCGAACCTTCTTGAAGCGTATGCGGCCCCATTCTTCGCTTCTCATGGAGACAGGGGCTGACACCCAGTTGATGGCTGAGCCTGGGTCTGTCCGTGAGAATGTTGTGCTGTCAAGCGGCTCCCACACCTTGAACTGTGTTGGTTGAGCCTGGTGTTACGTCTGTCAACTTAAGTGTTGTCAGCAGGGGGGCTCGAAACCTTTTGAGGCACACAGTGCGGGCTTCCCCGGCCTCGCCTTCGCCAGGCCAGGTATCATGTTGGTGCTCCCACTCCTGGAATATTGGCAGGTGGTCGCAGCTCACATGGTTTGGGGTGGTAGTGATATCACTGCAGGGCTACGGTGTGTAGGAACCCATGGGGGCCTTACACCTTGCATGTCCGGCTGCAGAACAACTCCTTCAGCATGTTCTGGAGGGGTGTTCAGTGGGGGGGCTTTTTTGATCGGAAGCCCCCCGTATCAGACAGGCCCTTTTCTGTCGGGGTTCCCCCTTGGGTGCGATTGCCTCGTGGGTGGTGTCAGGGTCAGGTGTTCCGACACGGAACGCGCTCCTCGCACGATTCCAGGGTTGTCTTCGCACAGCGGGGGGGACCGGGCCAACTATCTACAGTTCCTGGCGGACCTGCGCCACGTGACGGCGGGTGCGTTGGGAGTGTCGTCACATATGACTACGGCAGTACCATATGTCGAGGTAGATGGAGAGAATGGTGAGGCGGGGACTTGTGTTTACACAACCCCACCCGTTTTCAGGTTTGGTACAGACCCTGTTGTCGGGGTCTCCAGCAGGGACAGCTCTGGTCGACGAGATCCAATCTCTGTGGACGAAGCAAGCCATCGTCGTGGCGTTCTCCTCCCGGTGTTCTCTGCCCGAGAAGTCGGGAGGGAGGGGTGTAAGACCCAGGCTGGACCTGTCCCATGGGAAGGTTCAGCATTTTTTGGATCGTCTCCTACCTGTTGAACACTGTCAGGTGGGGGTCTGGTTCTCCTCCATAGACCTGTAGGATGCGTATGCGCATCCCCGATCTTCCATCCTAGGGCTTACCTACGCTTCCTTTGCAGGGTTAGCGTATGAGTACCAGAGGCTGCCGTTCGGTTTTCTCTGGCTCCCCGCATCTTCACCAAGTGCGTGGAGGCCGCACTGGGGCCTCTGCGTCATCCGGGGTTACGGAGTGTTCTGCCCTGATGACGTTCTGGTCCTTCGCGGTCAAGGTGGATCGTCAGGTCTCGTACCAGGCAGGTCTCTACCAGCCTGGGGTTGCTGTAGACTGGATGTAGAGTATTCCTCTTCCCAGTCAACGGTTGGAGGGCTATGGGCATCCATCTCAGAGCGTGTTGTCAACACGCTCGGGAGGTTCCGTCCTAGGACGGTTACGGCGCTGTCTCACGTCGCGTTTTCACCGACGCCTCCCTCGCTGGTGATGCGTCGGGCCAGCGCAGTAGGGGGCAGCTGGCAAACCATGCTGCCCGGTCTGCGCTACGTTCAATGTGTTGGTGTTGAAAGCGGTCCTTCTGGTCCACAAATGGTGTTGATCAGGACGGACGATACGACGTCAGTGTCATGTATCGACAGACAGGGAGGAGTACGCTTCCCCTGTCTGCACCAGGCGGCGGGCGGCTGGCTATGGGCGTCCTCCATCTGCGCGGCCTAAGGGCTCCCCACATCCCCGGCAGGGAGAATGTGGGTGCAGGTGTACTGTCGCGGGGCGGCCCTCATCCTGACGGGTGAGGATTGCGTCTGGACATGGCCAGGCAGGTCTGGGACCGATGCCGTGCCGCCAGGGATTCTTCCCCATACATCTGTTAGGTCAGTTGTTGGGACGGGTACGTTGAGGGGCGCAGGTTCTTGATCCTGATGGTGTTACCATCTGGAATGCGCATGCTCCCTCCACTGTCGCGCTTACGCGGGCAGATGACGTATGTTCCAAGTGTGGTGTAAGGCGGGGGGCCAGGACTCAGTCTCCTGCCCCCTGGTTGCTGTCCTTAGTTACCTCCAGTCTCTCCTTGATAGACTGTCGGCTTCGACGGTGAGGGTATATGCAGCAGCTATATCCTCCTATCATGAGGGGTTTGAGGGGATGTCTTGTTCAGCCACCCTCTTGTGAAGCGTTTCCTGCTTGGCGCTCGACGCGTTAAGCCGGTGCAACGCTCCTTGGCTCCGACTTGGGATCTTCAATTGGTCCTCGGTCGGTTGTCCTTGGCCCCGTTTGAGCCGCTCGAGCGGGCGCCGTTGGGACAGCTGTCCTTCAGGACCGCGTTCCTTCTGGCTGTCACTTCCGCTAAACGCGTAGGTGAGCTCTGTGCTCTCTCGGTACATCCAGAGTGCCTGTCTTTTCGGACCGATTGCGGTGTCACTCTGCGACCTAATCCTGCTTTCGTGCCTAAGAATATCCGGAGTTCCTTCCGCTCCCGGGATATTGTGGTTCAGGCGTTTCGTCCTCCTCCTCACACTGGTGAGTTAGATGCGGGCCTTCACCTGTCATGTCCAGTCCGTGCTTGGGGATTTACCTCAGCCGTACTCAGGATTTCAGGGTTACCGACCAGCTTTTTGTCTGTTACGGTGGGGCTCGTGCTGGTAAGGCACTGTCGGAGCAGCGCCTGTCCCATTGGTTGTGCGAGGGTGTTACCCTCTGCTACACGCTGGCTGGGCAGGATCCCCCTGGGGGCGTCAGGGCGCACTCCACTCGTGGGGTGGCTGCCTCTGCCGCTCTCCTGGGTGGGGCCTCGGTGGAGGCCATCTGTGCTGCAGCTTCATGGTCCTCCCCGGGCTCCTTTGTAAGGTTTTTCCTCATGGACATGACCGGGGGTTCTGTCTCCCAGGCGGTTCTGGGGTCTGTGGCCTTTCCTGCTTCCCGTCCTTTGGTCGGGTAGCAGGAGTGTATGGGTATGGGCCGCAGTGTGTTGAGTCACACGTGGTTCCGCCTGTACGGTGTGTTCAAGGGGTTCTGGCTCCCTCTTGTTCGCATTCAGGTGGAGTTGACTGCGCCCCCCCTTCGTTAGGAAGGATGGGGTGACAGGGCTCCCCGCACCCCTTGATGTGGGCTTACGGGTCCTCAGGGGGTACATCTGTCGGGTCTCGCGCCCGCTCTTCCCCATTATCTCGTAAGGCTCAGAGCGGGACGCGATGCAATACGAAATATAACGATAGGTTATGTAGATAACCTAGTTATATTAGTATTGGCTAAGCGTCCCGCTCTGCGCGCCCTGAGTTCCCTCTTGAGGGATCTTTTCCTGGGACGGGTTTTGGCGAGGAAGGGTGTTTCATGACCAGGGTCATGGTTATATGGGCGGTACCACCATAAGGGGCGGGGCCCCATACAGGTGGGGTGCATGTGTTTTTGTTCGTGGGAGATACATTAGGTATCACAGGAGATAGGAGTATCTCGTAAGGCTCAGAGCGGGACGCTTAGCCAATACTAATATAACTAGGTTATCTACATAACCTATCGTTATGTTAGCTACTGAGCTGCTGGTTAAAGGCATTAACCACAGTATTGTTATGTTAGCTACTGAGCTGCTGGTTAAAGGCATTAACCACAGTATTGTTATGTTAGCTACTGAGCTGCTGGTTAAAGGCCTTAACCACAGTATTGTTATGTTAGCTACTGAGCTGCTGGTTAAAGGTATTAACCACAGTATTGTTATGTTAGCTACTGAGCTGCTGGTTAAAGGCATTAACCACAGTATTGTTATGTTAGCTACTGAGCTGCTGGTTAAAGGCCTTAACCACAGTATTACATTAGCCAATAAGCTGCTGGTTAAAGGCATTAACCACAGTCTTGTTATGTTAGCTACGTTGAGCTGCTAGTTAACAGCCTTAACCACAGTATTACATTAGCTAATGAGCTGCTGGTTAAAGGCATTAACCACAGTATTGTTATGTTAGCTACTGAGCTGCTGGTTAAAGGCCTTAACCACAGTATTACATTAGCCAATAAGCTGCTGGTTAAAGGCATTAACCACAGTATTGTTATGTTAGCTACGTTGAGCTGCTAGTTAACGGCCTTAACCACAGTATTACATTAGCTAATGAGCTGCTGGTAAAAGGCATTAACCACATGTTATGTTAGCTACTGAGCTGCTGGTTAAAGGCCTTAACCACAGTATTTCATTAGCCAATAAGCTGCTGGTTAAAGGCATTAACCACAGTCTTGTTATATTAGCTACGTTGAGCTGCTAGTTAACGGCCTTAACCACAGTATTACATTAGCTAATGAGCTGCTGGTTAAAGGCATTAACCACAGTATTGTTATGTTAGCTACTGAGCTGCTGGTTAAAGGCCTTAACCACAGTATTACATTAGCCAATAAGCTGCTGGTTAAAGGCATTAACGATAGGTTATAACTATAACCAAGTTCTTTTAGTAATGGTGACGCTCGGCGTCACTTCCGCACTGTACCTCGCTTGTGCACGCGCACTGAATAAAATTCCACAATGTACCTTTATATCCCAGTATTCGTCTGACCACACCCCCATCAGCTTACCTTCATAAGCAGGTGTGTGGCCACTTACTCGCCTCCTTCCCAAGCTTTCACCACAAGGTGAGATCAAGGGCTGCAGCGGCGTCGGACACCGAGCGTCACCATTACTAACAGAACTTGGTTATAGTTATAACCTATCGTTCTGTATTGTAACGGCTCTCGCTCTGCGTCACTTCCGCACAAAGGGAGGCCGAGCGAGAGCCATCGGCTGACAAATACACACCGCTGAGGCCCCCCACAACCATCAGATCAGGGAGGACCGAGGGAGGGTACCCCCCCCTATTGGAGGATCACGGGAGGGCGACGGACCCGACCGTGCGAAGAGGCACTCAAGCAACTCAACGCACAGGGTGACCTCGTTACTGCCCCCAGAAATCACGGGGTCAAGAGCAAACCCAACCCCGTGGCAAGGCCGTAGCAGCGGAGCGCGAAGGAAGACCCAGACCCACCAAGGGACTGGATCCCCTGGAAAACGGGGGCCCGGAGAGGTCCATGATGCCCAGCATCAAGACCCCACCAGGCGGTCACTTAGTGACAACGCCCCCCACATCGCCAGCGTATTCGGACAAGGCCCCTCACAAGAGCGGGCCCTGTCCCCCCAATAGCACACCGCCTGGCACACTGACCCTGCAGCACAGGTAGTCAGCATGGCCGTAAGCACTAAAAAAGGCTTACCACGGAAGCAGGCAGCGCACCGGGGAAACCAGGCAACAGGCTGTAACCCGAGCCTGGAGCACTGCGGACGAGACAGGTGCCAGAGGGGTCAGCTGAAAACAGCCGCCCCGGCGGAAGGGGGGTATGCTGGCGTTGTTGATCACCATGACAAAGCCTCCCTTAATGAGGCAGTGAAGGCTGACACGATTGGCAGACGTCATGAACGTGCAGGGGCACACTCAACCGGGCAACCCGGGAGTTGACTCTGCTCCAACACACCAGAGAACCAACCACCCAGTCGTTACCCTATGCAGTGGTTGGTCCCATAACCCCTCAAGAAAAAACTCCAAAACGTACCTGCAGTTTTCAACAGGGTTATCCCAGGCCTACGGGTCGACGAAACATTACTTCGGACCGGGCCCGGCGATATGGGGAGCACAGGGTCCCCCGAGGAGGTCAAAGACCACCCCAACAGGCCCCTCTTCGCCATGCGTAAGAGAAGAGCGAAAAGAATGGAGAACCAGCCCCAAGCACCCCGTACTTGGTATTCCCAGGAGGTCGCCCAACCAAGTACTAACCAAGACCAACCTGCGTAGCGGCCGAGATCTGACGAGATCGGGCGTGTACAGGTTGGCACGGCCGTAAGCCATTACGACAGTGCAGAGTACAACGTACCCAATAAGGGTCTCCATAGCGCCTCAGGGTACCAGAACAGCAGATCTGCATCCCCGGCGGACAACGGGTTTAACTGATCCGGACCAGCGTGACCAGAACCAGTCCTGTGCCCTAACCACGCCGACATGCCTACTCCAAGAGAAGGGGCAGATATGCGTGTTTGACCTTAAAACATGAAAAGAAGGCGCCACCCAGCCGTTCGGTGCGAACCGCGCCCGGTGGCCCACCCCCAGGGCGTGAGACCCCTCTACATATGTTCAGATCCATTCCATCATCATCCCCCAGATATGAACGAGAATCTGTCGACAACCAACATAGGTCGTCGGAAGAGAAAAAAAAACCCATCCCAGTTGCTTTATAAAAACGCTGTTTTAACCCCAAGCAACCAAGGCGCGCCAGTCAGTCGCCTGATGTTCAACAGAACACCCCGAGCTAGCACTATGTGTGCATCGGGCATATCCACATCAATAAACAGGCTATTTAGACCTTTCATTGAATCCCCAAGGCGCCCAGGGGAACGACAAGAGGGGTGTGATGCTCCCTAACCCCAACTCCTTTTAATAAAAAAGAAGGAAGCATCAACAGCATAAAACCGAATCTGCACAGCCGGGAGTAATAACTGTTTATATTTTTACATCCAGTCACCCCTTATTTAGAGGGTTTAGACCGAAAATCCCCAGAAAGCCTTCCCACATGAGTCGTAGTATGAAAAAGACATGGCAACTGTGAGTCACGTGACCAACTGACTCAAGTTTACACATAAAATCGAGCGTAGCAGACACGTAAGCCCTACGCTCTAACCCGACACTTTGACACCACAGACCTTACGTAAAGATCTAACTCACGGAAGCCGTTGTCATAGCAACATATATGCTATGACGGGGGGAAACCCCGCACACAACTCCTATTTGTAATAGGAGCCGCGTCAGTACAACCCTCCCCCCCCCCCCCCCCCCCTCCCCCGCCAAGTCGTTGAGCGGCTTGGCCATGACTGGCTCAACAGGAGATGAGAAAAAATCCCCTCGACCAATCAAGTGGGAAGGAGGGGTTTATTTGGCACCACCTCACAAAAAAACCTTTACCCCTACACACAATAACAACTGTAGCATTTGAGACCTTTGGTAGAACGCTAATGCATAGCGTAAGCTAATACAAGGCACGCTACCCACAGACTGTGAACAGGATTTATAACAAAACCAAGTCGTGTGTGTGTGAATCCTACACCCGCATTCTATGTTGTACATAGAAAAAACACTGACAGAGAGTATAACGGCTAGGCCGTGGAACGTGTGTATACGAGTATTACTGCAACTAACACAACAGTGTTGTGGATCAACATTACTTTGTGTAAGCAACAGATCATACAACCAGCTTCTACCTGCATATGGAGCGTCAGGCTAAGATAGAACCTTTCTATGACTTGTATGTGTATGCTTGCAGACCTTGCTTAATCTCATAACACGAACGTAACTCATCCCTCAATGTAAACAATGCAGATTCACATTTCGCAGCCTCATCATATGCATTGGTGAAGAAACACACAGTTTGTTTGGCCAAAAAATACAGTCCCCCTTTAAGGGGACTTTTTATTTAGGCACAAAATATGAGAGGGCCGGGGAGGGGTATAGAGGGGACCACAGGGGGAAAAAGTCACTAATTCAGCGGCGTCTGCTGCCTCGAGCCGCTCGGGTTTTGCCACCCCGAGAATCCCCGGAGGGACGGTAGACAATCGGCTGCTGGTCTCGTCGATCCCTACCGTCTCCTCCGGTCGTAGATGGGCCGTTGAGGTCATCAGCTGCAGGGCCTTCCCGAATAGTCCAGCATCGGAGAGGTTGGCCGTCAGAAGAGGGGTTCTCTTCTTCTCTGGCACACGGGCCTGCTCCAGCCAAAGGTGGCGCTGGTTCAGGGTAGCCAGGGCGCGCACTTTCCCAGCGGCTATGGCCTGCACCTGGGTAAGATGCAGGACAGCTCCTGCCGCCTGGGTGATCTGATCGTGTTGTACCTCGGTCAGTTCCGTGCCGCCCGTCATTATCCCCGATACAAATCTAGCCAGCTGTGCGATGTTAGAAGCAGCAGCCAGCGACTGTGTACCAGCGACAAATGACTGGTCACCCCAATATGCCAATCGCCTAGCCGATTTTCCCTGGAGAACTGGCTTGCATAACGGTTCCCACACCATATCCGGACAGAGGAGAGCGGCCATCGGCCTATCAAGCCGTGGCACACCCTCTCTCATACCTTCGACCAACCCCGCCACCCGCGTAACTGGTACGTAGGCGGGAGTAAGGCCCATGATGTGAGACACCACCTGGCCCCGACGAACATAGGCCCCCATTGAGGGGAAAAATGGGTAGACAACGTCCACCCCTCTCACCGGGCGACGCTGCCAGAGATGACCTATGAGATCATCGGGGGCAGGAGCAGGCAATGGCTGCGGCAGCGGCACGCCGTTTGCAGCTGCCGCTACTGCCATGAGCTCGGGGAACAAAGCCTGCAGTTCCCCCTGCTGACTTCCCTCCACCGAACCCGCATCCCTCACATGCAGCAGGCTTCGACCGGTTGAGGAGCCACAGTCTGATGTGGCTGATAGCAGGGCATCCTGCTGATGAGGCCGAGGTGGTTCCCCGACATCCTCGAACAAGGCGCCCCAAGGAGACATTTCACCCCCCTCCAGTGCTACCTGGATGGGTGGGATACTCGCCTCCACTGGGCCTTCAAACAAGAATCCGTCCGCCTCTACCATGTAATCCTCAGTTTCCATAGGGCATGCAGAGACCGACGCATCCTCGCTGGTCTCCAGCAATTCCCCAAACCCAGGCCGTTCGCGTCTGCAGGACACCATCTTGCGACGTGAACGGGCAGACGCGAAAAGTTTGCGTCGCAAATCCTCCGGAACCAAAGGAACCGGCCGCTCAAGAACGGACGATTCCCTGGAACCAGAGTCGGGATCAGGCCACCGCCGGAGCGACGGCACCGATGCACCGGCTCCTCGGAGAGGCAAACTACCCATCGGCTGTCTCCCGGGCTTGGCTGGCAACCACGAAAGTGGCAACAGCCCCGCACCAGAACGCACGACGGAGGCGGGAATGAAGAACCGCTGGTGAAGAGTGGGTCTACTCTCCGAGGTAGACATTATGACTTAGATTTTTCTTTTTGAATATTTATGTGAGAAGAAAAAAATAAGCACAATGTAAACACGTCTCAACTGTCTTCAACTTAGCAACCTCGTCAAGTGGGGATCTACCAAAAGCACTTACTTATGGTGAAAGCGAAGAAGGAGTCGAGTAGGTGGCCACACACCTGCTTATGAAGGTAAGCTGATGGGGGTGTGGTCAGACGAATACTGGGATATAAAGGTACATTGTGGAATTTTATTCAGTGCGCGTGCACAAGCGAGGTACAGTACGGAAGTGACGCAGAGCGAGAGCCGTTACGATACAGAACCACAGTATTGTTATGTTAGCTACGTTGAGCTGCTAGTTAACGGCCTTAACCACAGTATTACATTAGCTACTGAGCTGCTGGTTAACACTTTCTATGCCACTCACAAGTTTTCTCGGGTTTCCGATAGTTATGTTGAAAGCCACTCACGAGATTTCTCTGGATATTTTTATTTAATTTTTTTTAGCGATCTGAAATCATATTGCATCACGCGAGCCTACCCTAGTATACCCGAGCACCGCCGGCGATCAGATGTGGAAAAAAGCGCCCCCTATCGTCTCCCAGATGACATAAGGGATTTTGGAATGGACTCAATGAAAATGGATGGGGAAAAAAATCCTGTACTCCACATTTTCCAGTCCACTGATGCAGCCAGGGTTATCACAGTTCATTCTGGAGCCTCTGAGACCCGCGGAATCATGTACTGCACTGTACACACGTTGGATCCATACACTTATCGATTTTTTCGAATGGTGATCAGGAATTGGAATATACCAGTTGGATACCATCTGATGTCAAGTACGGAATCTATGTTATCAGTGTTAGGATAATCAGACTCATTTTGATGAAGATATAAGCTGTTTTGTGAAATGGGCTCTATCGGTTTCACTGTAAAGATCCAAGAGGAAATGAACACGGTGATTATCCGTGCGCGGCTCTAATGTGCGTGCGTGCACGTATAATATTGATCATCTAGCGTTTATTTGAAAACGATTCATAAATAGGCCGACAAATATCAACGTTCTGGAATATTCCAGTAAAAGACGATTATCATAGAATGGTCCAGAATGGACTGTTTTTTACCTCAAAACGGGTGCTTTTCAAAATGCTCTCAAACGGAAATGAAGCGATAAAAAACCAATCTGCCTTGACAGCACTGACTGGAAAAGGATTCTTTGATAAGCGACGGGCAGATTAGACACATAGCCATAATTTAAAACATAGATTAGGCGATATTAAGCGTAACATTGGCGCCGATGGTGGCATTCAAGAGCTAACTCTGGCGCCACCTCGTGGCACTGAAAGTGTTAAAGGCCTTAACCACAGTATTGTTATGTTAGCTACTCAGCTGCTGGTTAAAGGCATTAACCACAGTATTGTTATGTTAGCTACTGAGCTGCTGGTTAAAGGCATTAACCACAGTATTGTTATGTTAGCTACTGAGCTGCGGTTAAAGGCCTTAACCACAGTATTGTTATGTTAGCTACTGAGCTGCTGGTTAAAGGCCTTAACCACAGTATTGTTATGTTAGCTACTGAGCTGCTGCAGGCCTTAACCACAGTATTGTTATGTTAGCTATGAGCTGCTAGTTAAAGGCCATAACCACAGTATTACATATACTCTTGTTAGCTTTATGAGGCTACATCAACACGCTCCTATGAGTGCAGCTATGTTAGCTTTATGAGGCTACATCAACACGCTCCTATGAGTGCAGCTAATGTTAGCTTTATGAGGCTACATCAACACGCTCCTATGAGTGCAGCTAATGTTAGCTTTATGAGGCTCTGCCCCCCCCCCCTCCACTCCTCTAACACCCACCTCGCTCTGCCCCCCCCCTCCACTCCTCTAACATTTTATTTATTCATTTTATTATTATTATTTTATTTGTTGCCATTAAAATAATAGGCAAGCATAGGGCTAAAACATTTTCATAAACAATAATATAATTTTTTTGTTATTTGGTTATAATAAGGGCTTTTCTATGCATTTGTCTGATTGATTGATTGATTGATTGATTGAAAGCTTTATTGACAGACTGCAGAGTGGGTACAGTACAGCTGTATTCACTCATTTGACGGAAGTGGTCGCAACGGAACAATTTTGATTGACAGTCGATTCTGCCAATCACACCGTTGTTGTGTGTGGGGGCGGCGTCGCTTGACTGAAACTTCGGCTCTGGCCCGGCAACCATTACCGGGCCAGAGCCGGTTTATCTTTGGCGAGCCCGAGTCGGCTCTGGCACGGCAACCATTGCCGGGCCAGAGCCGGTTTATCTTTGGCGAGCCCGAGTCGGCTCTGGCACGGCAACCATTGCCGGGCCAGAGCCGGTTTATCTTTGGCGAGCCGAGTCGGCTCTGGCACGGCAACCATTACCGGGCCAGAGCTGGTTTATCTTTGGCGAGCCGAGTCGGCTCTGGCACGGCAACCATTACCTGGCCAGAGCTGGTTTATCTTTGGCGAGCCGAGATTTCTCTGGATATTTTTATTTAATTTTTTTTAGCGATCTGAAATCATATTGCATCACGCGAGCCTACCCTAGTATACCCGAGCACCGCCGGCGATCAGATGTGGAAAAAAGCGCCCCCTATCGTCTCCCAGATGACATAAGGGATTTTGGAATGGACTCAATGAAAATGGATGGGGAAAAAAATCCTGTACTCCACATTTTCCAGTCCACTGATGCAGCCAGGGTTATCACAGTTCATTCTGGAGCCTCTGAGACCCGCGGAATCATGTACTGCACTGTACACACGTTGGATCCATACACTTATCGATTTTTTCGAATGGTGATCAGGAATTGGAATATACCAGTTGGATACCATCTGATGTCAAGTACGGAATCTATGTTATCAGTGTTAGGATAATCAGACTCATTTTGATGAAGATATAAGCTGTTTTGTGAAATGGGCTCTATCGGTTTCACTGTAAAGATCCAAGAGGAAATGAACACGGTGATTATCCGTGCGCGGCTCTAATGTGCGTGCGTGCACGTATAATATTGATCATCTAGCGTTTATTTGAAAACGATTCATAAATAGGCCGACAAATATCAACGTTCTGGAATATTCCAGTAAAAGACGATTATCATAGAATGGTCCAGAATGGACTGTTTTTTACCTCAAAACGGGTGCTTTTCAAAATGCTCTCAAACGGAAATGAAGCGATAAAAAACCAATCTGCCTTGACAGCACTGACTGGAAAAGGATTCTTTGATAAGCGACGGGCAGATTAGACACATAGCCATAATTTAAAACATAGATTAGGCGATATTAAGCGTAACATTGGCGCCGATGGTGGCATTCAAGAGCTAACTCGTGGCACTGAAAGTGTTAAAGGCCTTAACCACAGTATTGTTATGTTAGCTACTCAGCTGCTGGTTAAAGGCATTAACCACAGTATTGTTATGTTAGCTACTGAGCTGCTGGTTAAAGGCATTAACCACAGTATTGTTATGTTAGCTACTGAGCTGCGGTTAAAGGCCTTAACCACAGTATTGTTATGTTAGCTACTGAGCTGCTGGTTAAAGGCCTTAACCACAGTATTGTTATGTTAGCTACTGAGCTGCTGCAGGCCTTAACCACAGTATTGTTATGTTAGCTATGAGCTGCTAGTTAAAGGCCATAACCACAGTATTACATATACTCTTGTTAGCTTTATGAGGCTACATCAACACGCTCCTATGAGTGCAGCTATGTTAGCTTTATGAGGCTACATCAACACGCTCCTATGAGTGCAGCTAATGTTAGCTTTATGAGGCTACATCAACACGCTCCTATGAGTGCAGCTAATGTTAGCTTTATGAGGCTCTGCCCCCCCCCCCCTCCACTCCTCTAACACCCACCTCGCTCTGCCCCCCCCCTCCACTCCTCTAACATTTTATTTATTCATTTTATTATTATTATTTTATTTGTTGCCATTAAAATAATAGGCAAGCATAGGGCTAAAACATTTTCATAAACAATAATATAATTTTTTTGTTATTTGGTTATAATAAGGGCTTTTCTATGCATTTGTCTGATTGATTGATTGATTGATTGATTGAAAGCTTTATTGACAGACTGCAGAGTGGGTACAGTACAGCTGTATTCACTCATTTGACGGAAGTGGTCGCAACGGAACAATTTTGATTGACAGTCGATTCTGCCAATCACACCGTTGTTGTGTGTGGGGGCGGCGTCGCTTGACTGAAACTTCGGCTCTGGCCCGGCAACCATTACCGGGCCAGAGCCGGCTAATCTTTGGCGAGCCGGAGTCGGCTCTGGCACGGCAACCATTAACTGGCCAGAGCCGGCTAATCTTTGGCGAGCCGAAGTCGGCTCTGGCACGGCAACCATTGCCGGGCCAGAGCCGGTTTATCTTTGGCGAGCCCGAGTCGGCTCTGGCACGGCAACCATTGCCGGGCCAGAGCCGGTTTATCTTTGGCGAGCCCGAGTCGGCTCTGGCACGGCAACCATTGCCGGGCCAGAGCCGGTTTATCTTTGGCGAGCCGAGTCGGCTCTGGCACGGCAACCATTACCGGGCCAGAGCTGGTTTATCTTTGGCGAGCCGAGTCGGCTCTGGCACGGCAACCATTACCTGGCCAGAGCTGGTTTATCTTTGGCGAGCCGAGTCGGCTCTGGCACGGCAACCATTACCGGGCCAGATCCGGCTCATCGTTGGCGTGCCGTGCCGGACATGTGCAGAGTGTGCCGACCGGTAGCCGGAATCGGGCCGAGTATGCTGGCCACCTGGGCAGCGGACTAAGCGTCTGTCTACCACCACAGAGACAGTGGGATCGAATCCAGCTGTGGTGCCTCCGGCTTGGCCGACCATCCACACTAACACAATTGGCAGTGTTACCGGGTGGGAAAGCCGGCGAGGGTGGGTCCTGGTCGTTGTAAAAATAGTAACTCCTACAGATTGGTCGGGGCGCCTGTACAGCAAGGTCAGGTCCTCCTGGGAGAGGTAGTGTGCTCCTTCCACACGTTACACTCCCCCAGTGAGAGTCCGCGCTGCCAGGTGAAAAGAAGTGGGGATTGGCTACACATGTGTCGGAGGAAGCATGTGATAGTCTCCGCCCTCCCAGACCGACAGTAGGGGGCAGAGCATGCAACGACCAGGTAGGGGATTGGGAATTGGCATAACGACTAACATTGGGATGGGGGAAAGATGGAAAAAGAAAGGGGGAAAAAGACAAAGTAAATTTAATTTTTTTTTAAGTACAAGTGAGAACTAACTCCCCTGAGTCGGTGAGTCGTCAATAACGTTGAACGTTACAGTATATAATCTTCACAAATTTTTTATTTAGTATATATTGTGTTTTCTATGCAAAATCCTTTTCGTCAAATTAACTAGTATCTGATCGAGTAAAAGTATATGGTTCCCTAAAATGAAAATACTCACATACAAGTAGCTCGAAATTGTAGTAAGTACAGTACAGTACTTGAGTAAAAATACTTAGTTACTTTCCACCACTGATTGTATGGGTATGTGAGGTCTCCTCGTTCTCTACGCTATACTTACTTACTTTTACTTAGGCCTTTTATTCCTTTCGGAACATAGGCCATTGATGAAAAGTTTCCACCCCGTCTGTCTTGAGCCATCCTCTCCAGCTGTTTCCACCTCAGTCCCCTCATCTTGAGTTCCTGCTCAGTGTCTCTTCTCCAGGTGTTTTTGGGTCTTCCTCTGCCTCGCTTGCCTTGTGGGTTCCAGGTTAATGCCTGTTTGGTTATTGCGGTTTTGTGTCTTCGAAGTGTGTGCCCAATCCAGCTCCATTTTCTCCTGGTCAGCTGGACCTCCACTGATTCTTGCTTGGTGCATTCCCACAGCTTGATGTTGGTGATTGTGTTTGGCCAGAAGATCCTGAGGATACGTCTCAGACAATGGTTGATGAAGGTCTGACGTTTATTGATTATGTTAGTGGTGGTTTTCCAGGTTTCAGAGCCATATAGCAGTACGGATTTGACGTTGGAGTTGAAGATTTTGAGCTTGGTGTTGAGTTTGATGTTTCAGGTTTTCCATATCTTGTTTAACATGTTGAATGTTGCTCTTGCTTTTCCTATTCTTGCTCTTACGTCTTCCTCAGTCCCGCCATCCACAGCTATAACACTACCCAAGTATGTGAATTTGTCAACCTCTTCCAGTGTCTGGCCCCCGATGGTTATGGGGTTCGTGCTTTTATTATTGACTCTGATTACTTGAGTTTTTGGTCCATTTATTTTGAGCCCAAGTCCAGCTGCAGTTGTTTCTAGCAGCTGGGCTTTGTCTTGCATCTGTTGATGGTTGTGTGAGAGTAGTGCAATGTCATCCGCAAAGTCCAGGTCTTCGAGGTGCTCCGTTAGACTCCACTGGATGCCAGTCTTTTTATTGGTTGTGGTTTGCCTCATGATCCAGTCGATGCATAGGAGGAAGAGGAAGGGGGAAAGTAGGCAGCCCTGTTTCACGCCGGTGAGCACTTTGAAGTGTTTGTAGTATCTTGATTTAGATACAATGTTCTATGTACTAGCGTTGTTCTGATCCCAAACCTATAGTCTTCTTAAAAATGGGTTGTCCAGACAAGCGCTCCTGGTTTTCTCTTGCAAGTTTATTAACCAAAGCATACAATAACAGCTTCTTAATAACTTCTTGCAGTTGCTCAAAAACACTGGATGGTTACAATATTCAAGGTTTGCGTTGGATCTCCAAACTACTGTTACAAGAATGTTCGTTGGTATGTGAGCACCGGTGTCCGTGATCTCCTTCTGTGTATAGCGCCGTAGATATGTAGAGTCGTCGAGGCTTTGTTCAATGTTCTTCTCCAATCTCAATCATCTCCTTCATTCATCTGCTCCTCACAGTCCTGGGGCCTCAGTTATAAAGGCCCAGATTGCAGGGTGATGACATCACAGAAAGTGACATCACAACCAGTTTTCCTCCAATCTCCAAACAGCTATTTTGAATTTGAAATGTAGGCGTGACTTACCCTTCACGGCTCTGCTTAAGACAGCATTTCTTACCAAATAATTTTAAGGCCTAAATCATTGTCACTATTATAGTTGCCAAACCTGATACATAGATATTAATTAATGTCTTTCAGAGACGCACATGTCAATATAAATTGTTACCAGAATATACCAGATTACAACATAATGCTTAAAAGTCTTTGTTCTCATTTCATGGTATACAAGCATTTGACTTACTCCAGTTCTTCACCTAGATTTCTTAAAACAGAGCTTTTCTAAATAATTATATTAACTGATACTAATTTACGCTTTGACCCTTTCAACCTCCGTCCAGTTAAGAGTACCCCTCTCCCGTTCGGATGCACTACTTCCCCTACTTAGATACACCTCTCCCCAAATGAGTTGAGGTAGCCCGAACGCCGGGACAACCGGCTTCTCAGGGCCGCCTTGTACCCGACGCAGGACCCCTTTCCCCCAACAGAGATACAGGCCTCCACTTCCGGGGCAAGGTCTCCTCTCGTGAACGGAAAAAGTCCCCTTCTTTTACCTTTGGGTGCAGTATTAGGCTGGGTCTCTTTCCACAACTCGGGCCTTACCCTCCAGATTCCTCTGAATAGACACTCGGCCTTACCCTTCAGATTAAATAATTTATCTCTGAATAGACACTCGGCCTTACCCTCCAGAGTCATCTGAATAGACACACCTTAGTCCTCTGCTTCCCAACATTTTCTTTTCAAAAACACTGATCACAGAAGCACAACTCGCCTACTAACTCAGTCGGTTAGTAAGGTTATTGTGGCCTGACTGTACATTGAGCCAGATGCATTTATGACCTCCTTGCCATATGCTTATCTAACCGGCTGGCAACCCAGTCGATATCGACCTCATAGTCCGTCATCAAGTCAGGACCCCAAGTGGCTAACTGTCATAGTCGTAGTACAGTACAGTACAGCTCAGTACATACAATTGTTAATTGGGGATGCAGACCAACTTTCGTCTTGTTTACATCAGGGTCCCCCATTTTCAATTCATCATAAATCATATGAAGCTCAACTCGTTATTACTTTGCGCAGACCGCAGAAACACGGGAACGTTTTGATTATATTTAAAAGGCTTTACGTTAAACGAAACAAGTGGAATTTCGAAGCTGTAAGCAGAATACAAGTCATATGAATATAGTGTTCTTCCCCCTTTTTACTGTATAAGAAAGAATAGAAAACGCATTGCAATGACACTATAGTGGACAGACTATGTATATGATGGGATTCAAGTTCGCGTTTTTGTTGATCATAGGCATGCTGTCAGAGTATGATATCTTAATCAAACATTCTAGAACATTTGTCGTCACAGATCATGTCCTAATAGAACATAGGCTATGGCATGGATCGTGATATTGTGTGGACTGTTATTATTACTGTACACCGGTACCACCCATTGTGACAACAGCCTTGTGAGTCCCGCACACAAACATGATGGAATTCAAGTTCATGTATTGAAAGGCAGGCTACATCATACATGCAGTGAGATTCATTGTTCTTGTATATGCTCTCGTATTATATTGTTTATATAGGCTACCCAATACTGACATCAAAATAGATTGTAGTATGCCTCTAGAAATCATATGCAGCAGGTAGAAAATTGACGGAAGATCCATCGCGATTTGGAATAGAATTGAGGAGAACTTTAATCCCTGCCCCTGGGTATTAATCAAACAACACGGGAAAAGGCAGTCATATTCCAGCGCGGTCTTTATTAGCCGACAACAAAATAGATGCCTCTAAAAATCATATAGCCAATCGAACACAACTAATAAAGGCATTCATATTACAGCACGGTTATAATGACACACAACCAACGCCAAACAGTGGTCAACGAACGGTCTTTATTAGTATTTTGAGCTGTCCAGGCAGAATTGCAGCAATGGTCTTAGGGAGCCGTTGATATCTGACATCACCGTTTACAAATCCGCCTTTTATTTATCCCATAATACGCGATAGTGTCTTCTTGGTTCGACAGCAGTGAATTCTCTGTGGAGTTTCTCAGAGTCCCGCTCGGGTCAGTCCATTATTTCACATCCCATGGGGGGTGTTTCCTCATTTTCATGACCATATATGGATAATCATGCACGAGCATTGACGGTAGAACAAAGTGGTATTCATCAACACGGAGGAGCATAGAGCCTGCTTACGCACCGTGTGATGAATCCCGACTTCCCTGTGCGTACACTAGTTCTACATTCCGTGCTTACGTGTGGAAATAGAAATGTTCTACGCACACTATTGATGAATGAGGGCCCTGGTGTTTTTGGGTCTTCCTCTGCCTCGCTTGCCTTGTGGGTTCCAGGTTAATGCCTGTTTGGTTATTGCGGTTTTGTGTCTTCGAAGTGTGTGCCCAATCCAGCTCCATTTTCTCCTGGTCAGCTGGACCTCCACTGATTCTTGCTTGGTGCATTCCCACAGCTTGATGTTGGTGATTGTGTTTGGCCTGAAGATCCTGAGGATACGTCTCAGACAATGGTTGATGAAGGTCTGACGTTTATTGATTATGTTAGTGGTGGTTTTCCAGGTTTCAGAGCCATATAGCAGTACGGATTTGACGTTGGAGTTGAAGATTTTGAGCTTGGTGTTGAGTTTGATGTTTCAGGTTTTCCATATCTTGTTTAACATGTTGAATGTTGCTCTTGCTTTTCCTATTCTTGCTCTTACATCTTCCTCAGTCCCGCCATCCACAGCTATAACACTACCCAAGTATGTGAATTTGTCAACCTCTTCCAGTGTCTGGCCCCCGATGGTTATGGGGTTCGTGCTTTTATTATTGACTCTGATTACTTGAGTTTTTGGTCCATTTATTTTGAGCCCAAGTCCAGCTGCAGTTGTTTCTAGCAGCTGGGCTTTGTCTTGCATCTGTTGATGGTTGTGTGAGAGTAGTGCAATGTCATCCGCAAAGTCCAGGTCTTCGAGGTGCTCCGTTAGACTCCACTGGATGCCAGTCTTTTTATTGGTTGTGGTTTGCCTCATGATCCAGTCGATGCATAGGAGGAAGAGGAAGGGGGAAAGTAGGCAGCCCTGTTTCACGCCGGTGAGCACTTTGAAGTGTTTGTAGTATCTTGATTTAGATACAATGTTCTATGTACTAGCGTTGTTCTGATCCCAAACCTATAGTCTTCTTAAAAATGGGTTGTCCAGACAAGCGCTCCTGGTTTTCTCTTGCAAGTTTATTAACCAAAGCATACAATAACAGCTTCTTAATAACTTCTTGCAGTTGCTCAAAAACACTGGATGGTTACAATATTCAAGGTTTGCGTTGGATCTCCAAACTACTGTTACAAGAATGTTCGTTGGTATGTGAGCACCGGTGTCCGTGATCTCCTTCTGTGTATAGCGCCGTAGATATGTAGAGTCGTCGAGGCTTTGTTCAATGTTCTTCTCCAATCTCAATCATCTCCTTCATTCATCTGCTCCTCACAGTCCTGGGGCCTCAGTTATAAAGGCCCAGATTGCAGGGTGATGACATCACAGAAAGTGACATCACAACCAGTTTTCCTCCAATCTCCAAACAGCTATTTTGAATTTGAAATGTAGGTGTGACTTACCCTTCACGGCTCTGCTTAAGACAGCATTTCTTACCAAATCATTTTAAGGCCTAAATCATTGTCACTATTATAGTTGCCAAACCTGATACATAGATATTAATTAATGTCTTTCAGAGACGCACATGTCAATATAAATTGCTACCAGAATATACCAGATTACAACATAATGCTTAAAAGTCTTTGTTCTCATTTCATGGTATACAAGCATTTGACTTACTCCAGTTCTTCACCTAGATTTCTTAAAACAGAGCTTTTCTAAATAATTATATTAACTGATACTAATTTACGCTTTGACCCTTTCAACCTCCGTCCAGTTAAGAGTACCCCTCTCCCGTTCGGATGCACTACTTCCCCTACTTAGATACACCTCTCCCCAAATGAGTTGAGGTAGCCCGAACGCCGGGACAACCGGCTTCTCAGGGCCGCCTTGTACCCGACGCAGGACCCCTTTCCCCCAACAGAGATACAGGCCTCCACTTCTGGGGCAAGGTCTCCTCTCGTGAACGGAAAAAGTCCCCTTCTTTTACCTTTGGGTGCAGTATTAGGCTGGGTCTCTTTCCACAACTCGGGCCTTACCCTCCAGATTCCTCTGAATAGACACTCGGCCTTACCCTTCAGATTAAATAATTTATCTCTGAATAGACACTCGGCCTTACCCTCCAGAGTCATCTGAATAGACACACCTTAGTCCTCTGCTTCCCAACATTTTCTTTTCAAAAACACTGATCACAGAAGCACAACTCGCGTACTAACTCAGTCGGTTAGTAAGGTTATTGTGGCCTGACTGTACATTGAGCCAGATGCATTTATGACCTCCTTGCCATATGCTTATCTAACCGGCTGGCAACCCAGTCGATATCGACCTCATAGTCCGTCATCAAGTCAGGACCCCAAGTGGCTAACTGTCCGTAGTACCTATCAGCCACCTAGTTTAGAAACCGACGGTCTTGTCCCCACCCCGCTTGCTTTGGGTATGGACATTTTGACCGTTTTCACCAGCCTCGCCTGTTCACAAAGGTGGATTGCCCCTCTGGCACATCGCCCCCTCTGCTAGGTATGGATTGTCATCCATGTACCACACAGTGCCCACATTTCCTTACATGCGACATCTGTGCCGACTAGACGGTACCACGGTGGTATGTTGATTCATACCTCATTAGACACGGAGGCCCTTCAGTATCTCCTCAGCACTATATGTTTGGTTTTACGTGCCCTCGGAATCTTGCGATTCCACCGCCTCCTGTTTTTGGATAGAGGTTCGGGGAGCCTACCCCCTCCCTAACCAATAGCAATGAGTACTCAACTCAAACATCAGTTCAATCATATCAAAAGACAAAATAAACAAATCATGTCATTTTTCATCAAAAGGTTTATCTTTGAAGTAACCGTGGACTTAGTGAACTTTGACTAATATTACACCACAGTGTGTATTGTTTGTACCTTTGATACACTTTGAAGATGTATTACTTTAAGTTATTTCCTAAAAGACTTATTCATTCAGCAGCTCAAGCCATGTGTTACTTCATGATTAGATTTTGAATGATTTTCGAGATCAGCTGTCTGCCCCCACAACAGCTGTTAACATTGCTGTTTATCACATAGTCATGTGACTTGAATGCTAGCCCTGTTTTCTGGCCAAACCATTGTTCTTTAGCCATCGGGGGTGACTCCCCTCTGTTCTGGATTCCTTTGAGGCTGGGCTAGGTGTTTAAAGTAATCAAGACATTCAAATCTGTTTCTATTCTCTTACTTTGGTTGCTTAGTAAGTGTAAGTGTTGTGATATCTTCATCCATTGTCACAGTATTTAAATTAATAATGTTTCCCTGTGAGTTCCTGTGAGACTTCCTGACTCAGCAGTTCAATTATTGACACTGCTCTGTCAGGGGTCACAAGAAGATCTACAATAACCATCTAAGGATATGTATATTTGTCCCAAAAATATACTACATGTTCTTGTGCACATCCGTTATGTAACACTTGGCATTTCATGTCCTGATACATGTTCTTGATTATGCTGATGTATTTTTTATGGATTCCATAGTGTGCCATGAGTTTCCAAAGCAGCTCGCGGTCTACATGCTATGTTCTCGCTATGAGTTTCCTTATTCTACTGACGTGCAAAAAATATTCATAACTGGTAGTCAGGCAAACGGAGTGGCCTAGCAGTGAGCAAACAGGCTGAACAATCATCAATATAATTATTTTTTGTAATTTTTGGTTTGCTGATTTCACAAACATGGCCACAATCCTAAACCCTTAAAACAGGATGAAACACGTTCTTAACACTTTGAATGCAGACGACGTGTATTGTCGTTTGATTTTTTTATTAGCGATCTGAATTCATATTTTATCAACCGAGTCTCCCGTTGGTATAGCAGCCCCTGTAGGAGCTCTGATGGGAAAAAACCGCCCCCTATCGTCTATCCCTGTGTAACTGCAGGTCAGTCGATTATACTGGGAGATCCCTGTGGGGGTGGCCAACTGGCTCCATTGTGCTGGCGAGCCGTCTGATGATGAGGGATCTGATCGCGAGTTGGAAAGCAGCCTGGAATATATATTTACAGCAGCCAATAATCAATCAATAAACCTGATCGATTTTTGGAATGGCGATCAGGAATTGGAATAATCTTTTTGGAGAACATCTGATCTAAGGTAAGGAGTCTATGTTACCAGTTTTAGGATAATCAGACCTGTATTCACTGAGATATCAGCATGTGCCGTGTGTGTGTATGTGTGTGTGTGTGTGTGTGATCTTGAGGAAATGGATAATAGATTTTTCAGCCCGCCTCTATAGCGTGCATAAGTACACATATACTATCGATAATCTAGCGTTTATTTGAAAACTATTCATAAATAGGCCGACAAATGAGAACGTGTCTAGTGTATTCGAGAATATTCCAATAAATGCTGTTTATGGGGAAATCTTTCAATTTTCAGAAAATTTTCGAGAGAACGATAGCTTTTCGAAATGCTATAAAAAGGATATGAACCGATTAAAAAACAATCCGTTTAGACAATGCTGACTGCAAACAAGTCATTGATAAGCGACGGGCAGATTAGACACAGCCATAATTTAAAACATAGATTATGCGTTTTTAACGCTAACATTTGCTGACAACCATTTCCTCTATAAGCAAGCAACATGTACCCACTTCAGCATCCTACATTCTTTATTGCTTGCCCTGTGATATTAATCTAAATAATGTGCTTCAGTTGTATTCTAGGGAGACTTTTACCATCAGAACTTGCAGGTTCCACTGAGATTTGCACTCGGATCGCAGGATTCAGAGTCCTGAGTGCTAACCATTACACCATGGAATCGCCTGGTAGTAGAGAGGAGACTGGTAAGATCTGAGGTAAGAGAGAGGGTATGTAATCCTGCCTATAGTGAAACTGTTTAGTGTTGTTAATTATACTATTTCTGGATAAAACAGTATTTTGAATGTCCATGCCCCCTCCCCACTATAAAGCAGTTTTACACATATCCTGTAGCCCCCAGGCTGCAATGGTTCCTTCTGCCCTGTGCCGTGTATTACTGTATCAATATTTCACAGGCCACAGTCTCGCCTTGAGTGCCAGAAATAGACTAGAGCTTGATCAGGATTCAGGACCTAGCTGACAAAATCGACTGGGAACAAAAAAAAAAAGGGGGAAAATCGCATTGATGTACTAACGTGTTATCCCACAAGGGGACATACTGGTATATAAAAACACCCCAGTATAGTCTTGAGACTATAATGTCAAAGGCTATCAGTTGAACCTCGTACCGTTTCCCAAAAATGACTTGATTCTTTGTTTCTTCACTTTGATTTGGTTAGGTCTCGTTGTATTCATGTCTCGTGTTGGAGGACCCATCTGGAAAAGCATCTTCCTGCCTCCAGACAGACGGTCACAATGCTCCTCCATGGCCACACCTGCAGGGAGGATCAATTAGCTGAATATCAAAATGTCTGTCCATGTTTTATCTACATTGTTTTTGTTGTTGGAATGTAAATGTTGGAAGTAAACCTGTATATATATATGTTTTTCTTTTAATGTATTTTTTTTTTTTTTTTATTGTGGGCCATTTCTCTTCCTTGACTACAAGGATTGTGGGAAACACCTTAATTAAAGGCCAGCATGTTTGCTTCAGTCTCCTATTACACTATTATGGTGATGTTTATGATTGAAAATGGGGGACGCTGATGTAAACAAGATAAAAGTCTTTCTCTGGTCTGCATCCCCTTAACAATTGTATGTATTGAGCTGTACTGTACTGTACCCATTCTGCAATCTGTTAATAACGTTTTCAATCAATTCAATCAATCAATGTTTAATAGGCTATTTCTTCAAATGTCTATATAGTCTTCTAGTCTAGGAGAGGGGATGTTGAAGCAGTGGTCCGATCTGATTTGGATTACGGAGATGTGATTTATAGACATGCAGCGGCTTTCACTCTTAAGCGCTTAAACTCTGTTTATCATTCAGCCCTTAGTCACCAGTGATGGTACTCACCATTGTATCCTATACTGTATAATAAGGTCGGGGGGGGCTTTCTGGCAGAGAGAGGCAAGTTGCATTGGAATCTGTTTCTTTATAAAGCCATGATTAGAGACTGCCCAAATGATATTACTTCTTTATTGGAATGGACCACTGAACCCTGTCGTACACGACCCAGTGATTGTTTTACACTTAGAGTGCCTAGAGTTTGTACTGAACTTGGTGGATCTGCTTTTGGCTTCTCTGCCCCTATCTCATGAAATACCCTGCAGAAAACTCTGAAACTAGACACTCTAGTGCCTATGGATCAGTTTAGAACATTGATGACCAATCAGGTCACCACAATATGTCATTGATTTTAAATTGTTACCTCTGGGTTTGGTTTGTATTATTATTATTATTATTATTATTATTATTATTATTATTATTATTATTATTATTATTATTATTATTATTATTATTATTATTATTATTATTATTATTATTAGTATTATTATTAGTATTATTATTATTATTTTAAATTGAAATATAATAATACATTTTTTAAATGTGCTCTTAATTGTTCTGATTGTCTGATGTTTCTGTATTTATTAACACACTATGACACTTGTGAATGTAACATCTCGACGACACTGTAAATGAGTTTAACTACTCATTGTATTTAACAAGTATAAATAAAGATTTAAAGAACTTAAAGGGGAACTATTAACTATTTCTTTCACTATTTGGGCACTTTTACACAATTCCTGTGAGTCTATGGAACACCTCTGTAATTTTTTTATTTTTTTCATTGTTTTGTATTTCTAATCAAGTCCTCAAAAACAGCATTTTTCTACCTCAAGATCTCGAGCCGTTTTGAGGCTGGGCTCCAACCACTGTGTGCAGCTCATCATGACCCTGATGCCACACAGCCACATCATCATGCAGCGGAGTCTCTCTGACATCACAGATCATCACATTTTCAGATGACTCAGTTCAGTGAGGGTGAATATTGTGAGAGGAGAATTGGAAGAATGCGCCAATATGAGAATTAGAGACATAGATCATATTAATATAAGTTCACATAGCTAGGAAACAATGCTAAACACTCAAAAAGGCCATTTATAAGATAGTTCCCCTTTAACATTTACTCACTGTTTAGATCCCTCCCAGGGCTGGCTCTGACCAATTGGCTGCCCTAGGAAGGATTTTATCTGTTGCCCCCTTGCATCACAGTTTATTCTGTTCCATACGGTAATATAAAGGGAGAGAATAATAATAATAATAATAATAATAATAATAATAATAATAATAATAATAATAATAATAATAATAATAATAATAATAATAATAATAATAATAATAATAATAATAATAATAATAATAATAATAATAATAATAATAACTTTATTTGTATAGCACTTTTGATACAGAGGTTGCAGTTCAAAGTGCTTCACAACAGTAAAAAATACAGGCATGAGCGAGCATAAAAAAGATAGACAGATAGCAAGGTATGGTAAATCACAGTGTTTCACATTAGGATCTAGCATCCCAATAGGCTCTCTGTTTACAGTTTCATTCAGTAATACAAATAATAAAAATAGTTTAAAATGATTCAGTTTAAAAATAGTCTAAAAATTATAAAATAGAACGGACATACAACAGGGTATTTAACATACAACAGAACAGTGCATCAGTAAGAAGTAAAAAGTGTGATAAAATAGTTATCTTAAAATTACAGTGCATACAGTAGGAGGTAGTGAGATAAAATTAGCATAGAACCGACACATGAATTTGATAGGCAGTGTATAAAAGTAGGCAGGGTAAGAATAGTGCAGGTAAGTACAACTGCATTACCGATCCTCTTTTGACTGTTTCTGGGAGCCTCTAGTAGTCCAGCAGCTGATGATCGCAGTGTTCTTGCTGGTGTGTAATTTATTAGAGTGTTGGCGATGTAGCTAGGTCCCTGTCCATTTAGAGCTTTGTATGTAAGGAGAAGGACCTTAAAGTAAATTCTAAATGTTACAGGAAGCCAGTGTAAAGCAGCTAAGACTGGACTAATGTGCTCTCTCCGACGAAGAAGTTGTTTGTTTGGAGAATCGTCCAAATGAATGAGCCACTTTCCATGGGATTGTTATAAATGTTGGAACTGTACTATAGATAAGACTTCAGTATTTCGAAATAACTAGTAGTATTAGTAAAAAAAAGTAAAAATTTAAATTTTCTTTTTTTTGTTGCTCCCTCTGGGTGGTGGCACCCTTAGCATTTGCCTATACTGCCTATGCCTAGAACCGGCTGTAGCTAAGGGGCTACACAACCCGGACTGTATTGAGATGTTAGATTGAACCACTACTGTAACTGAGGGGTACAATTCCCTGACTGTATTGATAAGTATGGTATCATTAAACCACTACCGCTTTATGTACTTTAATTACTGGCCATACAGTACATGATATATAAATATGATGAACACTTCCCACAATGAATCGGTTCCACACCAAGGTGTAATCAAGTATTTATTGCAGCAAAAGGTACATAATATACTTCTCTATTTTACTTTGGATGCGCTTATAAGGCAAAGGAATGTGCGTAGGCAAATCAATAATGAATGTCCATTCTCTGGTTACGCAGGAGGTAATTATACAACCTGAATCTTAGGGAATTATATCTATGGTACACTAGTAATATATAGCGGGAGATACTGGAAGGGTCCCCCCGGTTGTAAGCCAGCAGGGGTAGAGGATCTGTCGGTAGTAGAGAGTCTGGTCAACGATGACTAAGGAGACTCCAAGTACAGGAGACGGTGCAATAGTCTCTTGATCCACAGACGAATACAGCTGTTCTCCGTAGACTGTAGCTCCACAGTGAAGAAAGCTAGCCGGCCTCAGGCTCTCTGAGGCGCCGACTCGACTTGGCTCCTCACAGGGTAAATCCCACACGTGTAGGCGTCGGCGATTCTCCGCTCCATAAATCACAGGACCAAAACAAATATAATCCAGCCGCAAAGGGCTATGTAGTCGTCGGGTAGATTAATCCAGTGTACATGTCCACACGGTTCTCGTCTAGGTCTCCTCGGGTGAAAGCGCCATGAAAGCAGCCCAGCCTGGATAAGCACTCTAGCTGGTACGAGGAAGCGTTGGTGATGCTGGTCACTGTAGAACTTTAGCCGCACGATACACTATACACAAATAGACTATTACTGACTTAATAGAAATATGTCGCACTCGACGGTATAGCGCCAAACTCTGACAATTCAGTTATTAATTCGCACGCGGTCTCAATGCTCTATTTGGGGCCAAACAGGCCATACTTCACCGCACGGAGTATCGTGGGTGAGGCTTCAACTTATTGGGTAACTCTACTTCTGTATTCACCTGCGCCATATTTATATGCACGGCGAACAATCTAGTGCCAACCTCATTTCTGTCTCGTATCCCTGGGCAAGGCCGGGCATGTACAGACATGTCTTGACGGTGGCCTTGAACCTGACTCCGGAGGCATGGCTCTGGCGCCTGTGGACCGCTGTCCAATAGGAGAACGAAACATCATGGTCCGTACTAGGCTAAAGGGATATTCCGTGTATATGTACAAGGAATATACAAGGGATATCAAACGATATACAAATACTATGCAATATATATCAATCAATAAATATATATATTCGGTTTAATCTGATCCTTTGTAACAGCCGCCTCCTAATTAGTCCCACCTAATTAGCTAAGCAGAGACAGATTAACCGCACTGTCCACTACTCAATGTCTGTTGTGAGGGGTCGGGCAGTTCACAAAGTCATGGGGTCATGGTCGTCATCGATAGTATCGGGGAGCCTTGGCAGCTCTATTAGCCTCGCCACGGGTCGGGTGTAGATCCGTCCTTGGACGAGCACTTCGGCTGCTCGGACCTTTCCGTCGGCACCGGTGATCACTTTGCTTACGCGGCCAGCCGGCCACATAGCTCGGGGTAGTGACTGGTCGATAATCATGACGACTGTTCCTTCTGTCAAATTGTCTCTCTCTTTCACCCATTTCTGGCGGGTCTGTAGAGACGGTAGATAGTGGAGTAGGAAGCTGTTCCAAAACTTGTCAGCCAATACTTGACTGTACCTCCACATTCTTCGGCCGTTCGCTTCTTCAGGCCTGTACATTGTCTGTGGTAGCGCGGGGTCCAGCCGCCCCATCAAGAGTGTGTTGGGGGTGACTGGGTCGACATCTGCTACATCACTTGAGACGTAACCGAGGGGCTTTGAGTTCAATACTCCCTCGATCTCCGTGAGGACTGTCATTAGGACTTCCTCCGCCACGGTCTGGGCCCCAAGCACGGCGTACAGGGCTGTCTTTATTGAACGTACTTCTCGTTCCCAAGTTCCACCGAAGTGAGGTGCGTTCGGGGGATTAAACTGGAAGTCAATCTGGGATGGAGCGAGGTGGGTCTTAAGTTCTGGGCCCATAGCTTGGAAGCTCTCTCTCAGCTCTCTTTCTCCGCCTTTGAAGTTTGTCCCGTGATCAGACAATAATATAGACGGTTTGCCTTTCCGCGATGTGAATCTTCGGAAGGCCATAAGGAATGAGTCTGTGCTCATGGTTGGAAGGAGTTCTATATGCATCGCTCGGGTGGTCATGCATTTGAATACAATACCCCACCGCTTCTCGGTTCCTCTTCCTTTCTTTATATTCAGCGGGCCGAAACAGTCCATACCGGTGGAGTGAAAAGGCTTGTCGCCGAGTCGGAGGCAACAGGGAGGTAGGTCAGCCATCCGGGGTATACTGGGCTGCGCTCGCCACTTACGACAGTCTAGACAGGTTCGCTGGAAGCGCCGCACTGCTGGTCTCTCCCTTGCAGTATCCAATAACGACGTCTGATCTCCGCGAAGACTCTCTCTGCCCCGGCGTGATGCACATCCTCGTCGTATTTCTTTATGATCAGCTCTGTGACCTTGTGTCGGCTGTTTAAGACTATCGGGTACTTGACGTCATCCGGTAAGTCTGGAGCTCTCCGCAGACGACCACCCACTCTGATGAGACCATGGGCGTCGCTCTCGGGGGCTAGGTGGAGCAGTCTGCTGTCTGATGGGACGGGCTTTGCTCCCTGTAGACAGTCTAGCTCATCGGGGAACGAGTCTCTCTGGGCTCGTTGTAGTAGAAGAAGTTCTGCTTCTTCGTAGTCAGCTGCTGTAATGTCAGTAGTGAGCTGAACCTCTGGGTGGTGCCACAGGAATGTCTTTAGCTGCGCACTCTCTAGGGTGAGGCAATCGTCTATGTCGGGGTCTGTGGAGACGAGTGTGTTCAATCCACAGAACATAGATTTCTTGTTTTCGGCCTCCTCTTTACTCGCTTCCCGTGGGGTGGGTGTAGGCCACTCTTCTTCCGGGAGCTTGAGGAACTCTGGCCCGTCACTGTATAGGTTGTGACGGGTGAGGTCATCCAGGGACATTCCCCGGGTGATGACGTCAGCTGGGTTGTGTTTTGTGTCCACATACCTCCAGCTTGCTACTTCTGTTAAATCTTGAATCTCTGTGACTCTGACTCCCACGAAGACCTTGTATCTGCACGAATCAGACCGGATCCATGTGAGTACTGTCGTGGAGTCTGACCACAAGATTGTTCTTTGCACCGGAATGGTGAGTTCACGTTGGATTAACGTGGCGAGTTGCGCTCCTGCTAGGGCTGCGCAGAGCTCTAGACGCGGGATAGATTGTTGCTTTCGTGGGGCTATTCTTGAGCGAGCCAGGATGAAAGCAGTATGTATTTCTCCTCCCTCCTCTCGGGCACGCAAGTAGGCCACCGAACCGTAGGCTACTTCGGAGGCGTCGCTGAAGACGTGCAGGTCCATCTGGCACGTCTCCGGCCTCACTGTGGGTGGGAAGTAGCTGCGGCGTATGTTGACACCTGGGAGTGAGCTGAGTTCCGTCTCCCACTCTCTCCATGTGGATGCAAGGTGTTCGGGTATGGGGTCGTCCCAGCCCTGGTCCTTGTCCCATAACGCTCTTACAATCATCTTTGCCCTGGTGGTGTAAGGTAGAATACATCCCAACGGGTCATATTGTCTGGCGAGTGTTCTGTATACACTCCGTCTGGTGGTCGGTAGTGCAGTCGACCTTCCCTGCTCCTTGGTCAGGGGTGTGTGTTTATAATGGAGCGAGTCTGTTTTGAAGCGCCAGACTAGTCCTAATGTCATTTCTTGGGCTTCTCCTGGGATGGTCGCCATCCAGGTCTCGCTGCTTGCTGCCTTGTCCTCGGGGGAGAGGCTGCGCAATACTTGCGGGTCGCTGCTGGCCCACTGCCTGAGATCAAAGCCGCCTTTGATCAGGGAGGCGCGGAGCTTGAGTAGAAGGGCCTCGGCTTCTTCTGGCGTCGAGACGCTTTGCAGACAGTTGTCCACGTAGAAACTATTTCCTACACTTTGTCGGACCTCTTCATCAGCTGCTGGGTCCTCTGCGACGTGTTTTTGCAGTGCAAACGTAGCACAGCATGGGCTGCATGTGGTTCCGAAAGGGAGGACTTCCCATTGATAGATGGCTGGTTGCTCATCCCCGATCCTCTCTCTCCATAGGAACCGCAGCAGGGGCTTGTCCTCCTCCACTAGTCTCACCTGCAGGAACATCCCTTTGATGTCGCGGCTGATGGCCACCTTGTCTTGGCGGAAACGTAGTAACACGCCTAGTAGAGAGGGGCCGAGTGTTGGGCCGGGCAAGAGCTCTTTATTCAGATTTTGTGATCCGATCTGGTAGCTGCAGTTGAACGCAATACGATCCTTGCCGTTGTGGTGGACTTTGTGGTGCGGCACGTACCATGATTCGGTCGTCTGATCGGCCTCTTTAATGTCAATTTTCTTTATGTGTCCCGCTGTGATTAGCTTGTTAATCTTGAGGGTGCAGGCTTTCTTCTGTTACTGTCGTGTAGGACATCTAGGTGGGCTCCGTCACACCGATTACACCTCTTCTTTAAGCGGCAATCGGCTGCTATGTGACTGCGCGCACATCGGTAACAGCGTCGGTTGGACTTTATCCATTGACTCACCTCGTCGGCGGTCATCTTCTTGAACGTGTCACATTGTGACAACCAGTGTTCCTTTTCGCAGTACGGGCACACCATCTTCCACTTCTCTTTCAACGAGGGGGTACTGTGGTTCTTGCTGCTCGGTACTGATTCTGATTGGTGCATGACGGTCACCAATCTGCGGCCATCGTTTGCTCTCCTAGGTCCCTCTCTGGAGCTTGGTGTGCTCCGCATGAACGTATCCAACCGTAGGCTGTTGACTTCTCTCACCAGGAAGTCGGCTAGGTCTAGGAGGGATGGCTCGGGACCGTTAGGATCACGGTGGTCTCTTTGCCGCCTGAAGCGCTCTTGTCGGGCGGGCGGAAGCTTCTCTAAAATCCTCTCGACATTAGAGTTTGCGTACAGTTCGTGCATACCCTTTTCTCTTTGCGCCCCCAGCATCCCTACCAGGGATTGTACCTTGATAGACAGGTCATCTAGTGAGCGATTGTTTGTGGCTGGGGGTAGGCGGTCAATATGCCTTATCTCTTGTATTACGTAGTCCCATATGCGTCCATATCTTTGGTCGAGTGCTGCTAGAGCCGCTGTGTATGGGGTAGTAGAGGTGGCATAGGCCAGCGCTATATTGTGCGCTCGGGGCACCTTGAGGTGCTTCAGTAGGATAGCATACTTGTACGGTTCATCAGCTACATCGGACATCATTGTCTCTAAGCACATTCGTAGCTCCGTGTACTGTGCTCTGTTCTCGTGGGTGAAGTCCGGAAACGTCGGTGTGCCAATGTATGATGCCATGGATGGCTGGCACATCGGTGAGCGTTGGAAGAGAGGCCTCCTAGGCGAGTCTCCTCTTACGCCTCTTGGTGGGCTGGTACCTGCTGGGTACCATGGCCCGCGTATCCAGGTGCTGTTCCTCGGGGCTGGTCGTGCGTCAAGCTCACCCGTGAATTGAGTCGGGGGTCTGTAGCGCAGAGCCGCGGGGGTAGAGCCTGGGCTGTACTGGACCTCCTGGTCCTGTGGAGTACTGTGCTGCTGTCGGGCTTGACTCTCCTCCTCTCTCTCTTCTTCTTCCTCTGGCAGGTCCTCTAGATCCTGTAGTCGTCTATTTAGCCTCTCCGCGGTGTAGACCGTTTCTTCCTTGTAGCTGGGTCTCACTTGGACCGGTCGGGGAAGGGGTTCGGAGGGGAGTATAGGCTCTCTCTGGTGGTCGGGCTCAGGGTCGCTTGATCGGGTAGGGGAGGGTGCCCTTGACCCTTGTCTTGACGAGGCCCTGGAACCCCGTGCGGAGGGAGGGGGTGTTGCCCTGGTGATCAGCTGCTCCATTATCTGCGCTTGTAATCGGTCGCGCTCGGCTTCGCGCTTGGTGAGAGCGAGGTCGCGCTCTGCTTCTCTTTGGGCACCGGCAGCGGCGCGCTGGGCTTCGGCGGCGGCGCGCTGGGCTTCGGCCCGGTCCCTTACCATATTCTCTTCCGTCTGAAGGCGTCTAATCTCTAGACGTATACGATCTTCGTCGCTCCGTTGCTGCGCTTGAAGGCGTTCTCTTTCCATGGAAGAATGTTCGCGCTCACTAAGCGTCTGTGCTTGGAGTCGATCGCGCTCTGTTGAGGCTGCTAGGCTGGCGAGGAATGCCTGTGCCAGCATCTTGTCCGCCTCGCTGGGGGAAGACGCTGGTTGAGGTGATCCGCTCCTGGCAGTACTCGTTGGAGATCTGTTCTCCTGTGGCGAGTCCTGGAGATCCATATCCGGGGTGCTCTCCTCTTCTTGTAGCGGGTAGAGTTCCATCCCTGGAGAGCTGTCTTTATCCTGGAGCTCTCCGGGGACTACTTCTTCGGTCTTGGCGGGGGGTAAAGTCATGTCGGGTCCCTCCTGGTCCCTACCGTGAGCTTGGTCAGTTACGTTAGAACCCACTAGGGCCTCTATTGGCGGGGTAGCCTGGTCGATAGGGTCGGACATAATTTTACTATCTACTTTTTCCGCGTTTACCGTCTGTAGAAAGCTAGGTAGTATATTGGCAACGTAATCCTCTAAGTACTGAGGTGTCTGCCGTCTACGCTGCGGGCGATCTACTTTAGGAGAACCGTTTTGTGGAGTGTTCATCATAGGCCATGTCAATATTAATACCACTATATTAATATTACACTAGTTACCCTCCGGCTCAAAGGACTAATTGTAACTGAGGGGTACAATTCCCTGACTGTATTGATAAGTATGGTATCATTAAACCACTACCGCTTTATGTACTTTAATTACTGGCCATACAGTACATGATATATAAATATGATGAACACTTCCCACAATGAATCGGTTCCACACCAAGGTGTAATCAAGTATTTATTGCAGCAAAAGGTACATAATATACTTCTCTATTTTACTTTGGATGCGCTTATAAGGCAAAGGAATGTGCATAGGCAAATCAATAATGAATGTCCATTCTCTGGTTACGCAGGAGGTAATTATACAACCTGAATCTTAGGGAATTATATCTATGGTACACTAGTAATATATAGCGGGAGATACTGGAAGGGTCCCCCCGGTTGTAAGCCAGCAGGGGTAGAGGATCTGTCGGTAGTAGAGAGTCTGGTCAACGATGACTAAGGAGACTCCAAGTACAGGAGACGGTGCAATAGTCTCTTGATCCACAGACGAATACAGCTGTTCTCCGTAGACTGTAGCTCCACAGTGAAGAAAGCTAGCCGGCCTCAGGCTCTCTGAGGCGCCGACTCGACTTGGCTCCTCACAGGGTAAATCCCACACGTGTAGGCGTCGGCGATTCTCCGCTCCATAAATCACAGGACCAAAACAAATATAATCCAGCCGCAAAGGGCTATGTAGTCGTCGGGTAGATTAATCCAGTGTACATGTCCACACGGTTCTCGTCTAGGTCTCCTCGGGTGAAAGCGCCATGAAAGCAGCCCAGCCTGGATAAGCACTCTAGCTGGTACGAGGAAGCGTTGGTGATGCTGGTCACTGTAGAACTTTAGCCGCACGATACACTATACACAAATAGACTATTACTGACTTAATAGAAATATGTCGCACTCGACGGTATAGCGCCAAACTCTGACAATTCAGTTATTAATTCGCAAGCGGTCTCAATGCTCTATTTGGGGCCAAACAGGCCATACTTCACAGCACGGAGTATCGTGGGTGAGTAGGCCTGCCACGATAACACATTTTGCTGGGCGATTAATTGCCCCCGAAAATATCGCGATAAGCGATATTATTGCGACCGGTTAGAGAATTTTTTTGAGAAATTTATTTCCCAAAACTTTTATTTTGAAGCCCACCGCTCTGTCTTTTCCGGTTTAAGACTTTTATTTTGAAGCCCACCGACCGGACCGGAAGTATTGTTGTGATTATCCTAGCCGACAACTTGTCTCGTTCGGTTGTGTTTTTTAGTTTTAACGTTAGCTACTAACGTTAGATGCAGCTACTACAGGCAATCAACGATGAGGAGGAAGCGTCAAAGCAGTATATAATAGAATAGCTGTGGTGCGTAGGCACTGCAGCACGACTCGAAAACGACCCGTTATAATAAATTAATTCATGTTTAACTTGTCCCCGTCTCCAGTGCTTTGACTAGCCCCACCCGTTCATTGTAAACAATGATGCATGTAATTGTATTAACGTTATTCTGTGTTATTCTAACGTTACACTACAAATAACGCTACTTGGTTAAAAGGAGCAACACTATTGAGAAATGTATTAAGCTATATGTGGCGTTGCTACTGCCCCACGGAGCTCCCGTGCTGTGCTCTGTAGTAACGCCAGCGGCCAACCCACACGGAGAGAGACTGCAAGGGGCACTGGTTCCGCCTCATTAAAACAAACGCGCAAATAGCAATTAATCGCGCCCGTCAAAATCATTGCATTCATTTTAATTATTGCGGCAATTAATCGATTTATTGCATATCGCGGCAGGCCTATGGGTGAGGCTTCAACTTATTGGGTAACTCTACTTCTGTATTCACCTGCGCCATATTTATATGCACGGCGAACAATCTAGTGCTAACCTCATTTCTGTCTCGTATCCCTGGGCAAGGCCGGGCATGTACAGACATGTCTTGACGGTGGCCTTGAACCTGACTCCGGAGGCATGGCTCTGGCGCCTGTGGACCGCTGTCCAATAGGAGAACGAAACATCATGGTCCGTACTAGGCTAAAGGGATATTCCGTGTATATGTACAAGGAATATACAAGGGATATCAAACGATATACAAATACTATGCAATATATATCAATCAATAAATATATATATTCGGTTTAATCTGATCCTTTGTAACAACTACTAAAGAGTATTAATTAGCCAGACATTATAGGTACACAAAATGGCGGACACTTCATTAACTGCGAGGGGACTGTGAAACCAAGTTGAACAATCACTTTAATGTTAATAGCATAACATACATATTATATAGAACGCAGATCTCCTTTAATACGTTAATGTTGATGCAACAATGTCAGAGGTAACGATAGTCCTAGACTACTGGTACTCGACCGGTGATTCTCTGAATGGAGTGAGGCGGAGCGAAGCAGCACAGGGAAAAGCAAGATGGTGGATGGAGACGGTAATTCTCTCTGGAGCTCCGACTCCAGAGAACTGCAGACAAACGTGGGATAATCCTGTCGTCGCTGGGGAAGAGGGTCTCGTACGGACCGGGTCCTTGTATTCCTAGCGCCCGATGGCAGGATTAATAGCTATTAGTCCAAAAGCCCGTTGGCATGGGTGATAGCTAGTTAGCCCCTTTGTACTTAGGCTAACCCGCATGGAGTCTTCAATAGGTAGTTAGATCCAGAACGCCGCTGGGTTCAACTATAAGTCTCTCAACGTTACTTCGCTTACACAAGTCACTATACTGTGTCAATAGTGGCTCGACAATATTATGGTTGTATCTAATTAGCCGTCCGGCTCTCTATAACGATACGTTGCTTGCCTTCCTGTTAATGCTGCCAAACGTCTTCTCCACAACACACTCTGTCTCAGTTACCTGTGGAATGAGTCTGTTCATCCCCACAGATCAATATGCTCTCTCTCTCACTTGCCCGGGCATGTCCCAAGCAAAAACCGCGCATGCGCTCATGCTGCCTACGGCGTTAAGAGTGGAACATATACAAATAAACAAATGATGAATACTGTTAAGTAAATAGACGACGTGAAAATATATATCTTATATATATAAACAATATATAAGTTATACAAAATAATAAACGCAGACTCTATGTTTTAATCTGGACCTTCAGAACAGCCGCCCCCTAATTAGTCTGAACCTAATTAGCAAATAAAATTTGGGGCACAGATTAATATTAAGGGTCAAGTCAATTTCTCCATAATGGGCTATGGGAAGTTGGAAGTAACCTATAAAGTCGATGGGTTATCGTCGTCGTCAGGGGGGTCAGGGAACACAGGAAGCTCTATCAACTTAGCTACTGGTCTGGTATAAGTCCGCCCTTGGACGATGACTTCTGCCGCTCTGACCTTCCCATCCGAACCATTGATCACTCTGCTCACACGGCCGGCTGGCCACGTAGCTCGGGGTAGTGACTGGTCTATGATCATCACGACGGTCCCCACGGTCAGGTTGTCCCTGTCTTTCACCCATTTCTGGCGGGCTTGAAGGGAGGGTAAGTAGTGTAGGAGGAAGCGGGCCCAAAACTGGTCGGCCAGTACTTGGCTGTGTCTCCACATCCTCCGTCCGTTCATCTCGTCCTGTCTGTACACCGTCTGAGGAAGGGCAGGGTCCAGCCGCTCCATCAAGAGGTAGTTTGGGGTGATGTGGTCGACGTCAGCTACGTCGCTTGAAACGTAGCCGAGGGGCTTGGAGTTCAGAACTCCCTCAATCTCGGTGAGGACCGTAGCCAGGACTTCATCGCCCACTGTCTGGGCTCCAAGTACGGTGTACATAGCAGTCTTTATTGATCGGACCTCTCTCTCCCACGTTCCCCCGAAATGGGGGGCATTCGGAGGATTTAACTGGAAGGTGACCTGCACCGGAGCAAGGCGAGTCTTGAGTTCTTCACCCATGTTCAGGAAGCTCGCTCTCAGTTCCGTGTCTCCTCCTCGGAAATTTGTCCCTTGGTCTGACAATAGCACTGAGGGGGTCCCTCTTCTCGCTTGGAACCTCCGGAATGACATGAGGAACGAGTCCGTACTCATCGACTGGAGGAGCTCAATGTGAACAGCTCTGGTGGTCATGCATTTATACACGATGCCCCACCTCTTCTCTGTTCCTCTTCCTCTCTTGACGTTGAATGGGCCGAAGCAGTCCACGCCTGTGGAATGGAAGGCCCGCTCGCCGAGTCGGAGGCGGCAGGGAGGCAGGTCTGCCATCTTCGGGATAATAGGCTGTGCCCTCCACTTGCGACAGGTCGGGCAAGTTCGTTGGAATCGGCGTACAGCTTCTCTCCCTTGGAGTATCCAGAAGCGCTGTCGGATCTCCGCAAAGACTCGCTCGGTCCCCGCGTGGCACACCACCTCGTCGTATTTCTGAATGATCAGATCTGTTATCCTGTGTCGGCTGCTTAGGGCGATGGGATGCTTAACGTCCTCGGCCAAGTCCGGGGCCCGTCTCAACCGACCACCCACCCTGATGAGGCCCTGGGCGTCGATTTCTGGGGCTAAGGTGAGGAGTCGACTGTCTGAGGGGACTGGCTTTGCCCTTATCAAACACTCCATTTCCTCTGGGAAAGAGTCTCTCTGCGCCCTCTGCAGCACAAGAAGTTCCGCTTCCTTGTAGGCAGATGCATCGAAGTCTGTGGTGGGGGGGAGCTCCGGGTGGTGCCATAGAAATGTCCTTTTCTGGGCACTCTCCAGAGTTTGACAGTCGTCTAGGTCCGGGCCCGTTGGAGCCGGGGCTTGACTCAGCCCGCAGAACATGGACCTTTTTATTTCTGACTCGTCTTGGTTCGCCTCACGCGGTGTGGAGATAGGCCACTTCTCCTCCGGGAGCTTGAGGAATTCTGGGCCATCACTGTATGAGTTAGGACGGGTGAGGTCGGCTAGGTGCTCGGGTATGGGGTCGGCCCAGCCCTGCTCCTTGGCCCACAGTTCTCTTACCAGCATCTTCGCCCGTGTGGTGTAGGGGAGAATACACCCCATGGGGTCGTACTGGCTGGCGAGTGTTCGGTACACACTCCGCCGAGTGGTCAGTCTAGTCGTGGACGTCTCTTGATCCGTCCTCAGAGGTGTGTGTCGGTAGTGAAGCGAGTCCGTCTTGAAGTGCCATACGAGGCCCAGGGTCATCTCTTGCTCTTCGCCACGGGTGTGCGCCATCCAGGTCTCGCTGCTAGCTGCTTTAGTCTCTGGAGGGAGGTGCTGGAGAACTTGAGGGTCGCTACTGGCCCACTGTCGGAGGTCGAATCCACCTTTGGCTAACGAAGCCCGTAGCTTCATTAGGATGCTCTCTGCTTCTTCTGGCGTTGATACGCTCTGTAGACAGTTGTCCACGTAGAAACTTCGTTCAACGCTGTGTCGGACATCATCGTCAGCTCCGGGGTCTTCGGCCACGTGCTTCTGTAACGCGAACGTGGCGCAGCACGGGCTGCAGGTGGTGCCGAAGGGGAGTACCTCCCATTGGTATATCGAGGGTTGTTCGTTGTCGAGCCTCTCCCTCCACAGAAACCTCAGTAAAGGCTTGTCTTCCTCCATCAGTTGAACTTGTAGGAACATCCCCTTGATGTCGCCGCTGATGGCCACTTTGTCCTGACGAAAGCGTATCAGGACGCCGAGGAGGGAGGGTCCGAGTGTCGGGCCGGGCTGGAGTAGGTTATTCAGATTCTTCTGTCCAATCTGATAACTGCAATTGAACACAATGCGGTTCTTTCCGTTGTGGGTGACCTTGTGGTGGGGCACGTACCAGGACTCTGTCGTCCCTTTTGCCTCGTGGTCATCGATTTTCTTTATGTGGCCGGCCGTTACCAGCTTCTCGATCTCTGTGCAATAGATCGTTGCTTGTGGGGGATCCTTGGCGAGGCACCGCTCAGTGCTCTGTAGGTAGTGGTGCGTCGCTCCCTTAGGCACATGCAGAGTGGGCATCCCTTCCCGCCTCAAGAGTGGGGTTGCGTATCTTAGCACTCCGTCGACCTCGACCCTTGTAGTCTTCTGCTCTAGTAGAGCAATGGCATACTTGTCCTCCTTGGACCGAACCATCTTGCGTTCGTTCTTGAATGGCAGCGCGCCTAGTGTCCATAGCCTCTCAACATGCTGTAGGAGAGTGTTGTCTGTGTCGCTCGCCTTGGTGTAAAGGCAGCGTATGGACGTTGGTCGGCTGGGAGGCCCGGAGAGGGGGCCCTGGAGCGTCCACCCCAGTCGGGTCTTAACCGCGGCTGGGCATCCTCTGGGTCCGATGTGGACCGCATCAGTTGGGACAATGAGGTCCGCGTGGTCGGAGCCAATGAGTAGGGTCGGTGTAGCGCCGCTGATAAGCGGTATGGGCAGTTGGTGTAGGTGGTCGTACTTTTCCCTCAGCTGTGGGATGGGGTAATCGTAGCGTGACAAACCTATGTCGTAGCTTGTGAACGCCTTGCTGATGGCGTACCGCTTCTCAGGCTGGTCGATCGCTGCAATGGTGAACGAGACGTTTTCACCTTTGATTGTCTTTAAGTCTCGACGAATGGTACGGAGGGTCATGGTCTCCTCTGGGCCCTGCAGGTCCAACTGGGTCGCGGCGGAGGCGAGGAGGAGTGTCTTCTCCGACCCGTCGTCGAGGACGGCGTAGGTGTCGAGTACCTTGTCCCTGTGACTGAGGAGTACTCGTACTACCTTGAGGAGCACTCTGGAGCTCCCACTCTTCGCAGGGTCGATGTAGAGTACTTCTGTTCTCGAGTTGCTTTGTGGAGCTGGTGGGCGCTTGTTGCTCTCGTGCAGTGTTTCGAGGTGAGCGCCGTCACACTTGCCACACTTCTTCTTAAGGCGGCATTCTGCTGCCATGTGGCCGCGCGCGCAGCGGAAGCAGCGGCGGTTAGCTTTAATCCACTGACTTACTTCGACGGTGGTCAGTTTCTTGAATGCGTCGCACTGTGACAGCCAGTGTTCGTTGTCGCAGTATTGACATGCAATCTTCCATTTCCCCTTGGCGGGGGGGTTGTGACTCTTCTGTCGTGATACCGACTCGGCCTGGTGCATCACTGTGATGGGCCTACTTTGGTCTTTAGCCCTCCTCGGTCCCTCTTTACAGTTCGAGCCACCCCATGCGAAGGTGTCGATTCTTAGGCTGCTAACCTCCCTGGCTAGAAAGTCAGCAAGATCCAGCAGTGACTGTTCTGGTCCATTCGGGTCACGGTAGTTTCGTTGCCGCCGAAAGCGTTCTTGGCGGAATGGGGGGAGCTTCTCCAATATGCGCTCCACGTTGGAGTTGGCGTACAGCTCGTACCTCCCCTTCTCTCTCTGGGACTCTCTGAGCATCCCTACTAGGGACTGTACTTTGACGGATAGGTCGTCCAGGGCTCAGTTGTCTCTAGCCGGGGGGAGACGTTCGATCTCACGTATCTCCTGAATGACATAGTCCCACGTACGTCCGTAACGTCCGTCGAGGGCCGCCAGGGCGTCAGAATAGGGAGTTTGTGAATTGGAGTATGCCAGCACAATGTTGTGAGCTCTAGTTACCTTGAGATGCTTAAAGAGAATGGCGTACTTGTATGGCTCGTCCTGTACTCCTGACATGATTGTCTCTAGGCACATACGCAGCTCGGTATACTGCGCTCGGTATTCTCTTGTGAAGTCTGGGAATGTGGGTGTCCCAATGTAGGGTGCCATGGATGGCTGTGACACTGACGCACATGGGGGGAGAGGCATCCGCGGCGAGTCTCCCTGTGCGTTGGGTTGTTGGTTCGTGCTGGGCGGGAACCAGGGGCTGGGTTCCCAGGCACTAGTCCTCAGTGCTGTCTGGTGCTCGAACTCCCCACTGGGACGTGTTGGGGGTTCATGACGCAGCGTGTCGGGACTGAGACCGGGGCTGCGCTGTGCCTCCTGGTCTGAGATGGAGTAGTGCGGGTGGGCCCTCTGTCCTCCCTCGTCCTCAGTCAGGCTTTGTAGTCGCTCGGCTAGCTGCTCTGCAACGTAAGCAGGTTCTTCCCTTAGGCGGGTTCCCATGTAGCTTTGTTGGGGAGGGGAGGGTGCCCTCGACCCTTGGCGTGATGATCTCCGGGAGCTCCGGGTGGAAGAGTGGGGAGTCACATTCTGGAGCGCTTGCGCCATCATTTGTGCTTGTAGACGGTCTCGTTCTGCCTCGCGCTGCGCATTGGCGCGGTCTCGCTCCATGGTTTCTTTAGCCTGGAGGCGCCTCTCTTCCAGTCTGTGGTCAGCTTGGAGGCGTCTCTCTTCCAGTCTGAGATGTTTGCGCTCACTCTTTCGTTGCGCCTGGAGGCGGTCACGCTCACCCTGGAGGCGGTCACGCTCACTCTCTCTTTGCTCCTGGAGGCGATCCCTTTCCGCCGAAGCGGTTATCGTGGCGATCAGGACTTGCGCTAGCCTCTTATCGGCTACGCTTGGGGAGGACGCTGAGAATGGTGATTTGGAGCTGGCCGGGCTTGGCGGTGACCTGGTATTCTCACGCACTCCGAGGTCCATCTCGGAGGCGCTGTACTCTGTCTTCTCCCGCGCTCCGAGGTCCATCTCGGGGGCGCGGTACTCTTTACTTTCATGCGCTCCGAGGTCCATCTCGGAGGCGCGGTATTCTTTACTTTCATGCGCTCCGAGGTCCATCTCGGGGGCGCAGTGTGCTTTACTTTCATGCGCTCCGAGGTCCATCTCGGGGGCGCGGTGTTCTATGGGTACAGTCAAGTCATGCCCCGCTTGTCCCCCCCTGTAAGCTAAGTCAGTTTCACTTAAACTAGCTTGGGTCTCTACATCTAGGGTTGACTCCTCGGTAAGGTTGGGCATGCTTGGGCTACTAAGGTTATCCCTGCTTAGCATGCTCTGGGATAAGCTGTGAAGTAAATCTACAGCGTAGCCCTCCAAGTAGGGAGGGGGATGACGCTGGCGCCTAGGGCGCGGTGAGGGGGAGGGCTGGTTTGAGAGTGTCCGCCGCTGGCCATATTATCACTAATATTATTATTACTGATACCCTCCGGCTCGAAGGACCAATTGTAGCTAAGGGGCTACACAACCCGGACTGTATTGAGATGTTAGATTGAACCACTACTAAAGAGTATTAATTAGCCAGACATTATAGGTACACAAAATGGCGGACACTTCATTAACTGCGAGGGGACAGTGAAACCAAGTTGAACAATCACTTTAATGTTAATAGCATAACATACATATTATATAGAACGCAGATCTCCTTTAATACGTTAATGTCGATGCAACAATGTCAGAGGTAACGATAGTCCTAGACTACTGGTACTTGACCGTTGATTCTCTGAATGGAGTGAGGCGGAGCGAAGCAGCACAGGGAAAAGCAAGATGGTGGATGGAGACGGTAATTCTCTCTGGAGCTCCGACTCCAGAGAACTGCAGACAAACGTGGGATAATCCTGTCGTCGCTGGGGAAGAGGGTCTCGTACGGACCGGGTCCTTGTATTCCTAGCGCCCGATGGCAGGATTAATAGCTATTAGTCCAAAAGCCTGTTGGCATGGGTGATAGCTAGTTAGCCCCTTTGTACTTAGGCTAACCCGCATGGAGTCTTCAATAGGTAGTTAGATCCAGAACGCCGCTGGGTTCAACTATAAGTCTCTCAACATTACTTCGCTTACACAAGTCACTATACTGTGTCAATAGTGGCTCGACAATATTATGGTTGTATCTAATTAGCCGTCCGGCTCTCTATAACGATACGTTGCTTGCCTTCCTGTTGATGCTGCCAAACGTCTTCTCCACAACACACTCTGTCTCAGTTACCTGTGGAATGAGTCTGTTCATCCCCACAGATCAATATGCTCTCTCTCTCACTTGCCCGGGCATGTCCCAAGGAAAAACCGTGCATGCGCTCACGCTGCCTACGGCGTTAAGAGTGGAACATATACAAATAAACGAATGATGAATACTGTTAAGTAAATAGACGAGGTGAAAATATATATCTTATATATATAAACAATATATAAGTTATACAAAATAATAAACACAGACTCTATGTTTTAATCTGGACCTTCAGAACACCGGCCCTGATCCCTCCTTTATATTATTCTGTCATGTAGACTAATAGACACATATTTTACTTATCTAAATCAATAGATAGATCAGAGAGCACAAACTAGTATAGTGTATTCACATCCATAACATCAATACAGAAATAAAAAAAGTCAACCAACAAACTAGATTCTTGTACCGGATCTCCTCTCTGGTAAACAAGAATACCCTGAAGACTCTGGCAGGAGCACTCATTCAAGGGTACTACGACTATTGTAACTGAGGGGTACAATTCCCTGACTGTATTACTAGATATGATACTTACTACCACTACCTTTGTACTTTATATTCGGCCACCCAGTACTCGGCATAAATATATTATGATAAACACTCTCACGTAGATGAAACGGATCCAACACAAATGTACGAAGTCGAAGTATGTATTTATTCCTACACAGCAATGGTGTGTAGAGCAAGCACTTAATCACTTAATTACATTTATGAATTGCAATAGTATGCACTTTTATGGCAAAGAGTATTCATCGGTATATCAATAGAGAATGTCCAATCTCTGATGGCGCAGGTGGTAAATATACGACCTGGAATAGTTAAGGAATAACAGCAATGATACTTTAATGATTATAAGACTGGATACACTAGGGGGGTTAATCCGGTCGCTTGTAAGACAACAGGAGTAGGGGGGGGGGGGGGGTAGAGTCCGGCTGCCCCGTCTGGCCAAGGGTATCCTGGGTGAACCCACAGTCGTGCAGCTCGGTGCGCCAGCGATCCTTGGACCACAGATGAAAGCAGGTGGACTCTCTGTGAGCCGGCTCTCTCCGGTCCACGGGGGAGAGACGTGAAGCGACCTCGTCTTGCAGAGCGTCTCCTCACCTTGCGTCCTCTCCAGGGGGGGGGGTTCCAACACACGGCAGTGTCGGGGGTCTTTATCCATGGAATAATCACTGTACACAAAGCATAATCCGTGCCTGGGAAGGCGGGCTGTCGTCGGTAGAATAATCCGGTATACAGGTCCACTCGCTCGTCGGCTCTGGGGCTCCTCGGATGCAGTCTCACATGGGGTCGACCATCCTGGATAAGCAGCCAGTTCTCTGCCCGAAACGATGGGGTGCTGACTACGGTAGTATTCTCACCGCACGAAGCACTATATATTAACAGACTATTATTAGCTTAATAGACTACGTCCAACTCGACGATATAGTGCCAAATATGACTATTCAAATATTAATATACACGATGTCTCAATACCGATGGTAGGCCGAACTTGGCCTTACTCCCACACGTGGCGTCGCGGGGAGGCTTTACGTCTGTGACTCTATTGGAGGGTAAGAAACTGGACTGAAAAGGAAGTCCTACTTTAGTAGCGCAGTATATATACGCACTATGAACAAATAGTACCGTTGGTGGTGCGGTAGCCAGATTCCTACGCGGAACTAGGACTTGTTCGTACATGTTGAGCGGTACGTTTGAACTGGGTCTGGGGGGTATGGCAGCCTGGCACCAAGGTCTCGACCAATAGTAGAATGGAGACTATTATGGGATGTTCAGTAGGCTAGAATGGATATTCAATGCATATTGTACAAGGAATATACAAGGGATATCAGGGAATATTAGAGAATATACAAATACAATTAAATATATATATATAATAAATATATATATTCGGTTTAATCTGGCCCTTCACAACAGCCACCCCCTGATTGGTCCCAGACCTAATCAGTTAAGCAGAGACAGATTAATCGCGTTGTCTATTTACACATAAGGGTTTGCTGTAGGGGTCAGTCAACTTCACAAAGTCATAGGGTTATAGGGTCATGGTCATCATCGATTGTGTCTGGGAGTCGGGGCAGTTCTATGAGCCTCGCCACGGGACGGGTGTAAGTGCGACCCTGGACAAGCACTTCAGCTGCTCGGACCTTGCCGTCGGCACCGGTGATCACTTTGCTTACGCGGCCGGCCGGCCACATAGCTCTGGGCAGTGATTGATCAATAATCATGACGACTGTTCCTTCTGTCAAATTGTCTCTCTCCTTTACCCACTTCTGGCGGGTCTGTAGAGACGGTAGGTAGTGTAGTAGGAAACTGCTCCAAAACTTGTCGGCTAATACTTGGCTGTACCTCCACATTCGTCGGCCGTTCGCTTCTTCAGGCCGGTACATTGTCTGGGGTAACGCGGGATCTAGCCGCCCCATCAGGAGTGTATTGGGGGTAACTGGGTCGATATCCGCCACATCGCTGGAGACGTAGCCGAGGGGCTTAGAGTTCAATACTCCCTCAATCTCCTCTTGACTTGCTTCCCTCGGGATAGGCGTGGGCCACTCTCCTTCCGGGAGCTTTAGGAATGCTGGGCCGTCACTGTAGACATTGCGACGGGTGAGGTCATCTAGGGGCATTCCCCGGGTGATGACGTCAGCTGGGTTCTGTTTTGTATCCACGTAGCGCCACTCTGTTTCTCCGGTTAACTCTTCGGTTAAGTCTTGAATCTCGGTGACTCTGACTCCCACGAAGACTTTGTACTTGCATGAGTCCGATTTGATCCAGGCGAGTACTGTCGTGGAATCTGACCACAGGATTGTTCTAGACACCGGTATGGTGAGCTCACGTTGGATGAGCGTGGCTAGGTGCGCTCCGGCTAGGGCTGCGCAGAGCTCTAGGCGTGGGATAGATTGTTGCTTGCGTGGGGCTATTCTCGAGCGGGCGAGGACAAATGCTGTGTAGATCTCTCCCCCCTCTTCTTGGGCCCGCAAGTAGGCTACTGATCCGTATGCGACCTCTGAGGCGTCACTGAAGACGTGTAAGTCCATTTTACATGTCTCTGGCCTCACCGTGGGTGGGAAGTAGCTTCGGCGCATATTAACGCCTGGGAGTGAGTGGAGCTCCATCTCCCACTCTCTCCAGGTGGATGCAAGGTGTGCGGGAATGGGGTCGTCCCAGCCCTGGTCCTTGTCCCACAATGCTCGTACAATCATTTTTGCCCTGGTGGTGTACGGTAGAATACATCCTAGCGGGTCATATTGTCGGGCGAGTGTTGTGTACACACTCCGTCTGGTGGTCGGCGCCGCCGCCGGCCTTCCCTGCTCCGTAGTCAGGGGCTTGTGTCTGTAGTGAAGCGAATCTGTTTTGAATCGCCACACCAATCCCAGGGTCATCTCCTGGGCTTCTCCCGGGATTGTAGCCATCCAGGTCTCGCTGCTGGCTGCCTTGTCCTCGGAGGAGAGGCTGCGCAGTACTTGCGGATCGCTGCTGGCCCACTGCCTGAGATCAAAGCCGCCTTTGATCAATGAGGCGCGGAGTTTAATCAGGAGAGCCTCGGCTTCTTCCTGGGTTGAAAGGCTTTGTAGACAGTTGTCTACGTAGAAGCTGTTCTTTACGCTGTGTCGGACCTCTTCGTCCGCTGCTGGGTCCTCTGCTACATGTTTCTGTAGTGCAAATGTAGCACAGCAGGGGCTGCACGTCGTTCCGAAGGGGAGGACTTCCCATTGGTAGATGGCTGGGTGCTCATCTCCTGGCTTCTCTCTCCATAGGAACCGTAACAGGGGCTTGTCCTCCTCTACTAATCTCACCTGCAGGAACATTCCTTTAATGTCCCCGCTGATGGCCACCCTTTCCTGGCGGAAGCGGGGTAGAACGCCGAGTAGGGAGGGGCCGAGTGTGGGACCGGGCAGTAACTCTTTATTCAGATTTTGGGATCCGATCTGGTAGCTGCAGTTAAATACTATGCGGTCTTTACCGTTGTGATGGACCTTGTGGTGAGGCACGTACCACGATTCAGTGGTCTGGTCAGCCTCTTTAATGTCCATCTTTGTGACGTGTCCCGCTGTGATGAGCTTCTCAATCTCAGCGCGGTATACACTCTCTTGGGCGGGGTTCTTGGCTAAGCGCCGCTCCGTGTTCAGCAGGTACCGTTCTGTGGCGTCTGTCTTGGCGTGGAAAGTAGGCATTCCTTCTCGCCGCAGGAGTGGCGTGGCGTATCTCAACACGCCGTTGACCGGGACTCTCTTGGTCCCTGTCTCGAGGAGGTGAATGGCGTAAATGTCATCTTTAGAGCGAATGTCTTTCTTTCCGTTCTTAAAGGGCATTTGTTCCAAGGTCCATAACCGCTCTACGTGTTGCAGGAGTGCGGTTTCTCCCTCTGTGACTCGGGAGTGGAGACATCTAGTGGCTGTACTTCGGTTGAGAGATTTGGCGAGCGGGCCTTGGAGAGTCCATCCCAAACGGGTCTCGACTGCTGCAGGACAGCCTCGGGGTCCGGTATGAACCCGGTCTATCGGGACAATGAGGTCTGCATGGTCGGAGCCTATCAACAGGGTCGGCATAGCATTGTCTATGAGCGGGATCGGTAACTTGCGCAGATGTGCATATTTCTCCATCAGCTTGGCGACGGGGTATGTGTACCGCGACAGTCCTATTTCTTGGCTGGTGAAAGCGTCTGTAATCTGGTACCGTCGCTCAGGCTGGCCGCTTGCTGCGATAGAGAATGAGACATTCTCGCCCTTTATCGTCTTCAAATCTCGTCTTATTGTCCGAATTGTCATTTGGGTTTCGCTTCCCCGCAGCCCTAGCTGGGCCGCAGCGGAGGCGAGCAGAAGGGTCTTCTCTGACCCGTCATCGAGGACGGCGTAAGTGTCCAGGACTTTATTCTGGTAGCTTAGTGTCACACGCACTACTTTTAGGAGTACTCAGGCTCCACTGCTGCTGGCGGGATCGATGTACATGACGCTCGCTTTGCTGCTGGATGGTGCGGGTGAAGGGCGCCGTCTGTTACTGTCGTGAAGTATGTCCAGATGGGCTCCATCGCACTTGGTGCACCTTTTCTTTAAGCGGCATTCGGCTGCCATGTGTGAGCGCGCACAGCGAAAACAGCGCTTGTTGGACTTTATCCATTGACTTGCTTCCTCCGCGTTCAGCTTGGGGAAGGAGTCACATTGCGCTAGCCAGTGTTCTTTCTCACAGTAGGGGCACACTATCTTCCACTTCTCCGTTCTGGAGGGGGTACTGTGGCTCCTGCTGCTCGGTACTGACTCCGATTGGTGCATCACAGTCACCGATCTTCTTCCATCATTTAGTCGTCTGGTTCCTTCTCTGGAGCCAGGGGTGCTCCGTCCGAATGTATCTAGCCGTAGGCTGCTGACTTCTCTCGCCAGGAAGTCCGCTAGATCAAGGAGGTTCGGTTCGGGGCCATTCGGGTCTCGGTGGTCTCTCTGCCGCCTAAAACGCTCCTGTCGAGCGGGCGGCAGCTTCTCCAAGATCCTTTCCACATTTGAGTTGGCGTAAAGTTCATGCCTCCCCTTCTCTCTCTGCGCTCCCAACATCCCTACCAGGGACTGCACTCTGATGGACAGGTCGTCCAGTGCTCGATTGTCTATTGCTGGGGGTAAGCGGTCGATGTGTCGGATCTCCTGGATCACGTAATCCCATATGCGCCCATACCTCTGGTCCAATGCTACCAGCGCTGCTGTGTATGGGGTGGTGGAAGTCGCGTAGGCGAGCGCTATATTATGTGCGCGGGGTACCTTTAAGTGCTTCAGTAGGATGGCGTATTTATGGCGTTCATCCAATACATCCACCAACATGGTCTCCAGACACATGCGGAGTTCTGTATACTGGGCCCGGTTCTCTTGGGTGAAGTCGGGTACCATAGGCGTGCCAATGTATGACGCTGACTGTGGATACATCGGCGAGCGTTGGGGGAGAGGCCTCCTAGGCGAGTCTCCTCCCGCTCCTTGGTATGGGCTGGTACCGGCAGTGTACCATGGCCCGCTTGTCCAGGTGCTGTTCCTCGGTGCGGGTCGTGCGTCGTGCTCACCCGGGTATAGAGTCGGGGGTCTGTAGCGCAGCTCCGCGGGAGTATAGCCTGGGCTGTACCGGACCTCCTGGTCCGGTAGAGTACTGTGCTGTCGTCGGGCGTGGTTCTCCTCCTCTTCCTCTTCGTCTTCAGTTAGGTCATCCAGTGCTTGTAGTCTCTGGTTTAGCCTCTCCACAGGATATGCTGCTCCTTCCCGGTTGCTAGGTCTCGCTTGGACCGGTGGGGGGAGGTGGTCTGTGGGGGGTATAGACCTCGTCTGTTGGTCAAGTTCAGGGTTGTTTACTCGGCTAGGGGATGCCGCCCTGGAGGTGTGTCTAGACGAGTTCCTGGAGCCTCTGGCGGAGGGAGAGGGTGTTGTCCGTCTGATCAGCTGTTCTATTAGTTACGCTTGCTGTCTGTCGCGCTCTGCGTCCCGTAGAGCACCAGCAGCTGCTCGCTGGCTGTCTGCTCGGTCTCGGGCCACATTCTCTTCCCTCTGAATGCGTCTTATTTCTAGACGTATATGCTCTTCTTCGCTCCGCTGCTGGATCTGCAGTCGGTTGCGTTCAGCAGCGGTGTTCAGGCTGATGAGGAAGGCCTGCTGTAGGGTCCTCTCTGCCTCGCTGGGAGAAGGCGGTTGTATAGGGGAGCCTTCCCTCGGGGTACTCCTTGCGGAGCCTTGGAGCTCTATCTCCACGGTGCTCTCCCCGTCTTCTTCCGTGCCGAGTTCTCTCTCGGTAGCGTTGTATTCCTCCCGGGACTCATCGGGGACTACTTCTTCAGTACTGGCGGGGTGTGAAGTCATATCTGGTTCCCACTGGTCCCCACCGTGAACTTGGTCAGTTACATTAGAACCCGTAGGGGCCTCTATGGTCGGGGTAGTCTGGGCGTTGGGGTTAGACATACTTTTACTTTCTAGTTTTACCGCGTTTACTGTTAGTAGAAGACTAGGTTGTTGACTGACAGCGTAAGCCTCTAAGTACTGAGGGAGCCGTCGTTTGCGCTGCGGGCGTTGGTTAGGAGGATCGTTTCGTGGAGTGTTCATCATAGGCCATTTCAATATTAATAACACTATATTAATATTACACTAATTACCATCCGGCTCGAAGGACCAATTGTAACTGAGGGGTACAATTCCCTGACTGTATTACTAGATATGATACTTACTACCACTACCTTTGTACTTTATATTCGGCCACCCAGTACTCGGCATAAATATATTATGATAAACACTCTCACGTAGATGAAACGGATCCAACACAAATGTACGAAGTCGAAGTATGTATTTATTCCTACACAGCAATGGTGTGTAGAGCAAGCACTTAATCACTTAATTACATTTATGAATTGCAATAGTATGCACTTTTATGGCAAAGAGTATTCGTCGGTATATCAATAGAGAATGTCCAATCTCTGATGGCGCAGGTGGTAAATATACGACCTGGAATAGTTAAGGAATAACAGCAATGATACTTTAATGATTATAAGACTGGATACACTAGGGGGGTTAATCCGGTCGCTTGTAAGACAACAGGAGTAGGGGGGGGGGGGGGGGGGTAGAGTCCGGCTGCCCCGTCTGGCCAAGGGTATCCTGGGTGAACCCACAGTCGTGCAGCTCGGTGCGCCAGCGATCCTTGGACCACAGATGAAAGCAGGTGGACTCTCTGTGAGCCGGCTCTCTCCGGTCCACGGGGGAGAGACGTGAAGCGACCTCGTCTTGCAGAGCGTCTCCTCACCTTGCGTCCTCTCCAGGGGGGGGGGTTCCAACACACGGCAGTGTCGGGGGTCTTTATCCATGGAATAATCACTGTACACAAAGCATAATCCGTGCCTGGGAAGGCGGGCTGTCGTCGGTAGAATAATCCGGTATACAGGTCCACTCGCTCGTCGGCTCTGGGGCTCCTCGGATGCAGTCTCACATGGGGTCGACCATCCTGGATAAGCAGCCAGTTCTCTGCCCGAAACGATGGGGTGCTGACTACGGTAGTATTCTCACCGCACGAAGCACTATATATTAACAGACTATTATTAGCTTAATAGACTACGTCCAACTCGACGATATAGTGCCAAATATGACTATTCAAATATTAATATACACGATGTCTCAATACCGATGGTAGGCCGAACTTGGCCTTACTCCCACACGTGGCGTCGCGGGGAGGCTTTACGTCTGTGACTCTATTGGAGGGTAAGAAACTGGACTGAAAAGGAAGTCCTACTTTAGTAGCGCAGTATATATACGCACTATGAACAAATAGTACCGTTGGTGGTGCGGTAGCCAGATTCCTACGCGGAACTAGGACTTGTTCGTACATGTTGAGCGGTACGTTTGAACTGGGTCTGGGGGGTATGGCAGCCTGGCACCAAGGTCTCGACCAATAGTAGAATGGAGACTATTATGGGATGTTCAGTAGGCTAGAATGGATATTCAATGCATATTGTACAAGGAATATACAAGGGATATCAGGGAATATTAGAGAATATACAAATACAATTAAATATATATATATAATAAATATATATATTCGGTTTAATCTGGCCCTTCACAACAGCCACCCCCTGATTGGTCCCAGACCTAATCAGTTAAGCAGAGACAGATTAATCGCGTTGTCTATTTACACATAAGGGTTTGCTGTAGGGGTCAGTCAACTTCACAAAGTCATAGGGTTATAGGGTCATGGTCATCATCGATTGTGTCTGGGAGTCGGGGCAGTTCTATGAGCCTCGCCACGGGACGGGTGTAAGTGCGACCCTGGACAAGCACTTCAGCTGCTCGGACCTTGCCGTCGGCACCGGTGATCACTTTGCTTACGCGGCCGGCCGGCCACATAGCTCTGGGCAGTGATTGATCAATAATCATGACGACTGTTCCTTCTGTCAAATTGTCTCTCTCCTTTACCCACTTCTGGCGGGTCTGTAGAGACGGTAGGTAGTGTAGTAGGAAACTGCTCCAAAAACAACTATGCTTGCACCTCATGGTACCAAAGCACCTCAAAGGCGCTAAAAACAAGATTACAAACATCACAAAACAAACTGGTCAGACTTCTACTTGACCTTACCCCTAGAACCCACCTCACCCCTGCCCACTTTGACAACCTAGGATGGCTTAGAGTAGACGACAGAGTACAGCAACTTGCAATGGGCCTGGTCTACAAGATACACTATACGACTAAGGTACCCATGTACATGTCAAAATACTTCCCAAAGGGCAGTGAATACCACGATCACAACACCAGAGGGAGCTCCACAAATCATGTTAAACCCAGATTCGGCTCAAACAAGGGACTAAACACGTTTCGCAATTATGCCACATCAATGTGGAAAGCCCTACCCAAAGCTGTAAAGGAATGTGAATCCCTACCCACATTCAAAACCGCTCTTAAAGAGCACCTACGGGAGGCTGCAATTTGAAACTGGCCACCGTAAATGTCCACCCCCCCCCCCACCCCCTCCTAATTGACAGTCTCCTCCCCACCGTATGTATATATTCTCTCCCCACTGTATGTATATTTCTCTCCCACCCACCCACCACCTCCAAATGTACAGTCTCCTCCCCACCGTATGCATATATTCTCTCCCCACCGTATGTATATTTCTCTCCCACCCACCCACCCCCTCCCAATGTACAGTCCCCTCCCCATCATATGTATATACTCTGTCAGGATCTATGGGTAACAGTACTGTATATTTGAATACCGTATATGTCACAAATGTAACAGTACTAAATACCTGTATGTCATGTATGTCCCTATGCCATAAATGTCATGTATGTTGAGTATGTCATAAATGTCACTATGAATGGAAAATGGGGGACCCTGATGTAAACAAGACAAACGTCTTTCTCTGGTCTGCATCCCTTTAACAATTGTGTGTATTGAACCGTACTGTATTGTACCCATTCTGCAATCTGTTAAATAAAGTGTTCATTCATTCATTCATTCATTCATTCATTCATTCATTCATTCATTCATTCATTCACACCAGTGTTATAGTACCTGTGTCCTGACTGATTTTCAGGACTCGTGACTCGACTTGGATTTGAGCACTGATTACTCGGACTTGGTCACTTGGACTCAAGCATTGACTGCATTCGGACTCGGAAGGTGCAGACTCGGACTCGGATTTGTTAATTGATAAATACAGTTATTTATTTTTTTGGTAATAGGCCCTAATAATTTGGCATAGATATCGATGGTGTGCATTTGTTTGGCTATTGTGTCACAAAGTAAATAAACTCCATTTGAAATGGTGACTGCTGTGTCATTTATGTTAAATTCTTTTTTCTTTTTTTTTGAAGTGGAGTGGACTCAACCTTGATGACTTGTACTCAGACTCGGACTAGGGTAATGGGGACACGAGATTTAGTGACTCGACTACAACACTGACAGACACACAAGCCTAATAGAAAAGGCAAGTGTACCTTTCAGAATCTATGGAGAGTGAAAACATCACAGCTTTTTACAGATGCGCAGGGCTCACCAAAGCAGAGCTGAGCTCCACATGAATTATTATCGTTAGAGCGTCATTAGAGTTTTGAGGGATCAGAGCATCCTCCATTCATTTATCAGGTCGCCTGCTTTGTGAGGCCTTTTGGTGCCCAAAAGGTATTAACAATGACATCTAGTCGATCACAGTGACACCATAGGCCTATCCAAATGTATTTTAATCCAATAATAATCCAAATGATTTTGTTTTATTTCCTCGAAAAGATCATAATCAATATTATTGTCATTATGTAGTATAGAAATGTCTATAGGCTATTCTGTTTATCCGCTTAAATAAACTCCACTACAGTACATCCCTGTGTACCATTTTAATGGTTGTTATTTGCGGAAATGCCTGATTAGTTGGGGAACTATTGCTTTTGCATGCAACTTTAAAAGCTGCTGCAGTGCTGCACACAGTATCCCGCACCGTCTAGCCTCCAACGTCAGCACGTCCTGCGTGCCCTGCTCAAGTTCAGTGACAGTCTCGGACGGTAGCCGACGTGCGTCTGCATTTGAAGATGATAACATTGTTATGAATTGGGGATCCGCAAACCTACCGAAGAGGTGGATTGGAGGAGTGGGGGGGGAAACAAAAAAAACAGATCCGCTTATGTCCATGGCTTTTGCATAGCCTTCGAATACGATATGTATGCCGTTTACAGATGTCCCTTCCAACGTTGATAAGAAAGGGAGGATGTGGTCGCGGGAAATAGGGAATAACGGAACAGAGGGGGACCCAAACATGCCTTAATTGAACCCAAACAAACGCCCGCATGTGCCTATGTGATTATTGCCATTGGATTGTCAGCCAGGAGGAAGGCAGGTGGGCTAGAGATGGGAAACGACAGCACTGCTTCAAATTCATCCATTTACAAATATGTACCGTAGCTGGTCAGAAAGGGGGTAACGTGACGCTTGTCCATCGTATTCGTTGTGATCATTATCGCGCATTTCGCTACATCGTATCCGACCGAGACTATATAATTTAGTTTATATTCCAGTTTATTTTATTCCACCCTGTTATTTTACAGCTGTACAGCCCTGGCCTGTTTCTGTTTTTTTATAATTATATTATATTCTATTGTGCTTGTTTTAATTAGTTTATATCTGTCCGTTATTGTCTGTCCGTTAATGTCGCGACCAAAAACGACCAACTCAAATGCCTTATGTGAAAACTACTTGGCAATTAAGACCTTTCTGATTCTGATAAAGTATCAACGTAGTTCGATTCGCGAGAAGACCAGCTCTGTTATTGTCTCATCGCTCTCATCCTGCAAAACATGTCCTTCACCATGGAGGATAATTTGGAGTCGGGGTGGGTGGCCGTTCGCCCGAATGTGTTCGAGGAGAAGGAAAGACACAAATTCGTGTTTATCGTTGCGTGGAATGACGTTGAAGGCAAATTTGCCATTACGTGTCATAACAGAACGGCGCAGAGAAGGAGCATCGGTAGGGACCCTCTGGTGGACCCGACGACCCAGGAGGATGATAAAACAAAATGGGCCAAAGGTCCCGTTCAAGCAGCCAGGAGCCCGGCCGCGTCTATGCTTTTACCTCAAACGAAGTCTCCATCAAAGGCGGTGACGAAATCGAGCCCTGCCAAAACTCAAGATGTCGGTAAATTGGCGGCATCGCCGGTCAGTCCAGATATCGAGGTGCTGGAACCACTCAGAGATGACCCGTTGGACACTCTGGATCTGGAGGAGTTTGATAGTTTATGCAGAGAGGACTGCAGCTGGGCCGGACTGTTCTCTTTCCAGGACCTCCGAACCATCCACCTGCAACTGTGCTCGGTGAACTCTGACCTGGAGCCCTGCCTCCCGACCTTCCCGGAGGAACCCGCTGGGATGTGGACAGTTCTGTTCCGTTCGACGGAAGTCCCAGAGACAGAGATGGACGAGCTGTGTTACAAGTTGCAGGTGTATCTGGGCCACTCGCTCGATACCTGCGGCTGGAAGATCCTGTCACAGGTGCTGTTCACCGAGAACGACGACCCAGAGGAGTACTACGAGAGCCTGAGTGAGTTGAGGCAGTCTGGGTACGAGGAGGTGCTCCAGCGGTCAAGACAACACCTGAACGAGGTGAGAGGTTACTGCTGCACTTTTGTCAAGTAGGACGGACCTGTTCTCACACCCGTGGGATGATGAACCCTGCATGGTGGTCAGGAGTCATCATGGTCAGAAATCTATATTTTTTAAGGTGCTATAATTGGTATTTTTTGTTTGTTCAAATATTAGCCCTACACTCCGACAGCCATCACTGATATATATTGTCTGGTCTGTAACATGGGTCTCTCAGTCTCTCCTGCTCTGCAGTAAGAAGAAAATAAAAATGTCTGGCATCCTGTTCCCACTTTATCCAATCAGGAAACAGAACTCCACACTGCAAATATGGTCTGACAAAAATAAGAAATACTAGTACTAATACTAATAATACTAATACTTTAAGCAAATGTGTCCTTGAAACAAGTAAAATAATCTACCAGTGCAATCAGCAAATTTGGCTTTCTTGAAATAAGTAAAAAAAAAATGTAATAATAAATACCACTTACAGCACCTTTAACACTTTGAGTGCCAGCAGGGGGCGCCAGAAATAGCGCTTGAGTGCCAGCGCTGTAGTCCAGGGGTTCCCAAACTGTTCAGGCCGGGACGCGTGTAGCTTATTCCCAGCGGAAGAGTGCGTCGCGTGCTTCTGCGTTTTCCCTGATTGGCTGCGACGCCCATGTGACCGCGGCAGCGCGAGAGAGCGGCAGTGCGGAAATAGGCTGTCTATTGCCATTCTCTAAGACAAACTCTAACCTTAACCAGCTCCTTAACAGCGCCTAAACTTAACCCTTCTAACCTTAACCAACTCCGAAACAATGCCTAACCTTAACCTTAACCATAACCAACTCCGAAAGAATATTGCCATTCTCTAAGACAAACTCTAACCTTAACCAGCTCCTTAACAGCGCCTAAACTTAACCCTTCTAACCTTAACCAACTCCGAAACAATGCCTAACCTTAACCATAACCAACTCCGAAACAATGCTTAAAGTTAACATGCCTAAACTTAACCGGCGAAAGAATGCATGTTAAAAAAAAAAAAAAAAAAAAAAATTGAAGGGAATCAAACTTGTCACCAACGGACCACAGGATCCACAGCACGGCGGCATAACAGCTGAGCTAAGCGGCGAATGAAAAACATCTGGGATTACGGCTACATAATGCCGCAAGCTCTGCCGCTCCGCTCTGCGGCTGCCGCGGGGCGTGTCGCAGCCAATCAGGGAAAACGCGGAAGCACTCGGCAGCACTCTTCCGCTGGGAATAAAGAATAGGCGGCCGGGACCCAGAAAATAAGGAGTCAGAGAGCCGCGGCCCAATGCACATCGTCTGGCTTCTTTTTTTCTTTTTTTTTGCCAGGCGACCGATTTTTTAAGCCAAATATCACTTCAATCCTATTAAGTTAGTTCAAGTTAGTTATTCATTTATATGTGCTATTTATGAGAGGGCTAACTTGTTGCAAAATAATAATGATAATAATAATAGCCTCATTAAAATACTATTGTTGCTTCGGTTGTTTTCAGCGTTTTATGTGCATAATCTGTTATTTAGTTTGAAATGTTCGTTGAAATAAGTAGATTTTTCGTTTTTGTTTATTTATTAAGTTAATATAAAACCATATAGTCACATTTTAGAATACAATAGAATAGAATTTTAGAATACAACTAGAAACACTGTCCTGGCCGCGTGTACCACTTCCGCAACGTATTTGATTTCCGGGGTTGGCCTGATTGGCCGCGACGGCCACGTGACACGCGTGGCACGCCCCCGCGGCAGCCGCAGCGGCAAGCGCGCTGCCGTTGGCGAAAGCAGGATGAGAGAGCGTAGATTTCTCTGTGTATCATTTAATCATTTATCATTTAACATTTGAAAGGCATACATTGTTGTCATACAGAAGTACAGAATACTTTTATCCAAAATGCTTCACATTTGAAAGGCATACATTGTTGTCATACAGAAGTACAGAATACTTTTATCCAAAATGCTTCTTACTGTTACACTGTTAGAGACTGTGCTAGACAAATGAATGACTAATTCGGTCTGAAATAGCGTAACTAATAACGTTAGTAAGCACTGCTTATATGCTTATTATGTCTGCAGGGTACAGTAAACGTTTCTCCCGGTACATTCTGAAGAGCACACCGCTGTATGTTGGAGAACCAGCGGTCTTCCGCTCCTCCTCACTCGAGTGAGAGCAAAGCCGTGCGAGGGGGGCGGCACCTCGGCACAGCTCAGCCCTGTGTGACGCGAGCAGGAAGGAGGAGATGGGAGTCCTTCCAATCGGAATATGTTGTTTCTTTACACATATGTTGGATTATGAATATGTCTTTATAGCTACAAATGAATGACTAATTTGGTCAGAAAGCAGTTACACAACAGTTGCAATGTTGTGTTACTGCTTCTCGGCATAAGCCCCAATAAGACCGTCACCAGAGCTCAGCGATGCCGCTTGCGTGAGCATATTCTCCCCGCTGGTGATCGCAGCACGGAGGGTCGCGGACCGGCCTGGCAGCATAGCTATAAAGACATATTCATAATCCAACATATGTGTAAAGAAACAACATATTCCAGCCTGGCAGCATAGCTATAAAGACATATTCATAATCCAACATATGTGTAAAGAAACAACATATTCCGATTGGAAGGACTCCCAGCTCCTTCCTGCTCGCGTCTCACAGGGCTGAGCTGTGCCGAGGTGCCGCACCCCTCGCACGGCTTTGCTCTCACTCGAGTGAGGAGGAGCGGAAGACCGCTGGTTCTCCAACATACAGCGGTGTGCTCTTCAGAATGTACCGGGAGAAACGTTTACTGTACCCCGCAGACATAATAAGCATATAAGCAGTGCTTACTAACGTTATTAGTTACGCTATTTCAGACCGAATTAGTCATTCATTTGTCTAGCACAGTCTCTAACAGTGTAACAGTAAGAAGCATTTTGGATAAAAGTATTCTGTACTTCTGTATGACAACAATGTATGCCTTTCAAACAGGGGGCGAAATTAAAGCCCGCCGCCCGCCAGGGGCGCTCAGTTTTTACCTTTGGCGCTTGCCACTGAGAGCCCTGCCCGCCGTGTGGCGTGTAGACGTGTAGTTCATAATGATACTCTTATTTTGAAGATCTGTGCAGGTCTCATTTCCGGCCCAAGCGCAGCTAGAGTCATAATATCGATGGCTCCGGCAGTTAGCAGCATTCGGTTCGTATGATATTCTTATTTTGAAAAAAAACGTGGCAACGAGTCATATCCGCCCAGCCGGGCCAGCCCCCTGCAGCGGGATACTATTGGCTTCTGCTCGTATCAACACAGAGCGGCCCGCGCCCCGCAGCTCTAGTGCCACTGCTAACGTTAAGCTCTCTGGTAGCAGCTCGCCTGCAGCATCTAGTGCTAACGTTAAGCTCCCAGAATGGTAGCAGCTCGCCCGCAGCATCTAGTGCTAACGCATTGTCTAACGGTATCTAGCTGGCTAGCTACTGATATCAACAAATGCTCCAGCAATAGTCTACTCGAGTGCATAAAACCTCCGTTCCCTCGTTAGCTAGCTCGCGTTAGCTAGCTCACGCTAGATTGATCTGTCCCAGTAAACTAAATTGTCTTAACGTTATCTACCGGGCTAGCAGTAGCTACAGATAGCTCCTGATATCAATGTCTTATAACATTGATTGAATGCGTATTCTAGCTGAGGGCATGTTGAATGTGATTTGACAACATAACCGTAACGTTATAAATGGGTCCAGCTGCATCCCCGGAGAATCCTTGCATGCTGAATGTAGGGTCTAGCTGAATATAGGGTCTAGCTGCAGGGCCGGAGAATCCTTGCTGGAGCTGGAGGCTACTCAAGTATACACACAGACAGTGGAGCTGTTTGCAGATAGCAAGCATTTTGACTTATTGCGTGGTGGCGATGTCTCGCAGATAATACAACTACAAGTATGATTATATAATATATATTTTATTTAAATTTTTTTTTTTATATAAAATATATATATATTTTTTTTAATCAAACAAATTTTGGCAGGTAAGAAATATGCTTGGCGTGTAGACTCTTCCCATCTACCCGCCACTGGCCGGTGAGTCAAAAAGTTAATTTCGCTCCCTGCTTTCAAATGTTAAATGATAAATGATTAAATAATACACAGCTAAATCTACGCTCTCTCATCCTGCTTTCGCCAACGGCAGCGCGCTTGCCGCTGCGGCTGCCGCGGGGGCGTGCCACGCGCGTCACGTGGCCGTCGCGGCCAATCAGGCCAACCCCGGAAATCAAATACGTTGCGGAAGTGGTACACGCGTCCTGGCCTGCTTCTAAGTTCAGTGGCCTTAAAAAAAAAAAAAAAATTTTTTTTTTTTTTTTGGGAACCACTGCTGTAGTCAATGGGAGGGCGAGCACATTTGCGAATGCATAAACTATATCTTAAATTATGGCTATGTGTCTAATAGGGCTGCAACGATTAGTCGACATTAGGGCTGACCCCTATTAATCTATTAGTCGACTAATCGGTCGAAAGGGGCCGTAGTCGACTGGCCAACCTCTAAGTCGAATATATATTAAAAAAAAAAAAAAAATTATCATTCTTTCCAAAAGAAAATAGGCCTAGAAGCGTGGCTAACGCTAATGGCACGCATACCAGAGGCTAACTGCCTATGAAAACAGGCACAGAGGCACTGAAAGAGGATTTCACCCATCTAATGAACACACTAGACTAGACAAATATCAAGATGTATCCATCAGTGGACCAATTGCATGCTTTTGCAGAGGACAAGAAGCCTTCAGTCGACTCCTTCAGACATTAAGCACCCCCCACAGCCCAAATGAATATATATATATTTTTTAAGTCGACCAATAGTCGACTAACGGCAAATTTTGGCCAATCCTAGTCGACCATCCAAATCCTTAGTCGGGGACAGCCCTAGTCGACATAATCGACGACGTCGATCATAAAAACTCCTCGACGCAGAATTTTTGCGTCGATTAGTCATAAATTATTATTTATTTCTTTTATACAATTTTTTTTTGCACTACCTATCTTTGTGAAAGTGGCTTCTCAGCTCTGGTCCAGCTGAAGACAAAGCAGAGGAACAGATTGGACATTGAGCATGACCTCAGAGTTGCTTTGTCTACCATCACACCAGACTTTGAGACTCTTGTCAGGAGCAAACAACATCCCCAGTTATCCCATTAGTTCCCTGGGATGTTAAGCTAAGAAGTCTGCTATATATTTTTTTTTGTTATTTAAACACTTCCACTTTAATTTGTATTATTTAATTTATTTATCTTGTTATGAGTGATTGTTGTATTGTTCAAATACATTTTGATTTAAAGTTGCTTAAGATCCAAATTCAAATGTTTCATGAGTCATTATTTTTAGGGATGCCCCGATCACGTTTTTTTGCCACCGATACCGATCACCGATCGTCGTGAGCCATATCAGCCGATATCGCCACCACGCAACAAGCTCCACTGTCTGTGTGTACTCGAGTAGCCTCCAGCTACGGCCAGGATTCTCCGGAGCTGCAGCTGGACCCTATACTCAAGTAGCCTCGAGCTACGGCCAGGATTCTCCTGCGCTGCAGCTGGACCCTATTGGTATAACGTTACTGTGCTTTGGTCATATCACATTCAATGCCCTCAGCTCGAATACGCGTCGAATCAGTGTTATAAGACATTGATATCAGGAGCTATCTGTAGCTACTGCTAGCCGGATATATAACGTTAATATTTAGTATATTTTAGTTCAATGGGACATTTCGTTTTGAACAGTGAACTAACTTGCGCTAACGTGAGCTAACAGAGGTATCATACACGTCTCTACTAGACTATTGCTGGAGCATTTGTTGATATCAGGAGCTATCAGTAGCTAGCCGGCTAGATACCGTTCGGTTAGACAATGCCTCATCATGTATTAAACTAAAAGTAAATAGTTGACTGGGTCATTTTGTAACGGTAGCTAACGTTAGCTCAGGGAGACGCCGTCCTCCTGTCCCACTAGACTAGACTAGACTAGACCCGTGTTTACATGCGTGCGGGAGGGGCTGGAGGGAGGAGCAGACGCCGCACCACCCGGTGTCTGAGACAGAACTCAGCGAGTGAGATCGGTTTTGACGATCGGCGAAAATAAAGCATTATCACCGATCACCGATCGCATATTTATACTGATTATCGGCCGATACCGATCGGTGGCCGATCGATCGGGGCATCCCTAATTATTTTAATTTGCTATGGGATCATCATGTTATGTTAAGTTAACTGTTAAGGCAGAGGGACTGGACAACAGGGTGACATTCACAGGTGTGCAGACTTGAGCATGTGAGGCAAAACATGCATTGGAGAAGGAGCCATGCCCACAGGAAGCAGAGATTGAGGGTGTGACAAAAATAATCGTTAGATTAGTCGACTAATCGAATGACAAAAATAATCGTTAGATTAGTAGACTAATCGAAAAAATAATCGACAGATTAGTCGATTACCAAAATAATCGTTAGTTGCAGCCCTAGTGTCTAATACGCCTGTCGCTTATCAATGACTTGTTTGCAGTCAACATTGTCGAAACGGATTGTTTTTTAATCGGTACATTTCCGTTTTATACCATTTTGAAAAACTTTCGTTTTTGGAAACTTCCAGAAAAAAAGGTGATTCTGCAGGAATCGCGCTTTAGTGGAATACACAAAACACGTTGTAATTTTTCTGCCTATTTATGAATCGTTTTCAAATAAACGCTAGATTATCGATAGTATATGTGTACTTATGCACGCTAGAGAAGCGGGCTGAAAAATCGATTATCTTATTTCCTGATCAGCACACACACACTCACACGCGCACACACACATATGGGACACGCTGAGATATGGGTGAAAAAAACTCTGATTATCCCAAGACTGGTAAAATAGATTCCTTACCTCAGATGTTCTCCAAAAAGATTATTCCAATTCCTGATCGCCATTCCAAATATCAATTGCGTTTATTGATCCAACGCTGGGTACTGGAAACACATATTCCATGCTGTTCTGCGGCTCAGCAATGAATGGGATCGTCTCTGGTTACATGCCTGACAAGTAAAATGTGGATTCCGGACTCTTTTTTTCCAATCCATTTCATTCAGTCCAATCCAATGGGTGCAATACCATCTGGAGAGACGATAGGGGCCGGTATTTTCCCTGTTAGAGCTCAGATAGATCCCCACTGGTAACGTGAGGCTAGATTCATGAAAAATTTATGGAAATCGATAATAAAAAAAATAACGATTAAATAACGAGATTTCTCATTCTTGGCACTCAACGCATGGCATGAACTAACGAGATTTCTCGTGGCTGGCACTCAAAGTGTTAATATACAGTGTACTCTAAGTTAAACTAATTATATCATAAGAAGAAGAAAGAGATGTGTTTCAGGCCACATGTTAAAGAGGGCAGGCTCATCACAAAATCAAGCAAATCACATAACTACATAACTAGTAAACCTTTCAAATACAAAATATCCATTTCCCTTCTCGTCAGGGAAATGAGCAGAGGCCAGCTGGGACCTGTCACACCCAGAGATTTATGAGAGGTCCATGCTAAGGTAGGGGCCATCCAAGGAGCCATGGGTGATCTGTGACCATGATGATGGGTGGTCTGTGGCCATGATGATGGGTGGTCTGTGGCCATGATAACAGGTTGTCTGTGGCCATGATAACGGGTGGTCTGTGGCCACGATAATGGGTGGCCAGTGGCCATGATAATGGGTGGTCTGTGGCCATGATAATGGGTGGCCTGTGGCCATGATCATGGGTGGTCTGTGGCCATGATAATGGGTGGTCTGTGGCCATGATAATGGGTGGCCTGTGGCCATGATAATGGGTGGCCTGTGGCCATGATAATGGGTGGTCTGTGGCCATGATGATGGGTGGTCGGTGGCCATGATAATGTCTGTGGCCATGATAATGGGTGGTCTGTGGCCATGATAATGGGTGGCCTGTGGCCATGATAATGGGTGGTCTGTGGCCATGATGATGGGTGGTCTGTGGCCATGATAATGGGTGGTCTGTGGCCATGATGATGGGTGGTCTGTGGCCATGATGGTGGGTGGCATGTGGCCATGATAATGAGTGGTCTGTGGCCATGATTATGGCTGGTCTGTGGTCATGGATGATGGGTGGTCTGTGGCCATGATAACGGGTGGTCTGTGGCCATGGCGATAATGGGGCGGACTGGGCTGGGCTGGGCTGGTTTGGGCCATACATGAATAGGTGCCTCTGAGATGAAAACCAGCAGTTAGAAGGAGAGAGGGGAGACCACCAGGCGGCCAGGATGCAGATGCAGCATGTAGAAGGAAACACTGCCCAGAAAGAGAGAGAGAGACATCTGTCACCTAGCTTTTACCCCATCAGGACAGCACTTTCTGTTCCACTTTCTGCTCAACGTCTCCACCCAAACAGGAAGTAAACTAACTGGTGCTACCTTTACTCATATTATTTTCACGTAAGATATTGAATAAATTATCTATATTAAAAAAATAAAATAAAAAAACAGAAAATGTGTTGAAATAATTACATTTCACAGCGTCTGTGCAGCCTTGTTTATTCACTGTGTCCATGGAAACATTGGATTTGATTTGATTTGATTACAGATCCCCATTAGCTGGTGCCATAGCAACCAGCTAGTCTTCCTGGGGTCCACACAAAAAAAACACACACAAAAACAATTATTATTACAGAACAAAATTATTAAAAGTCAGTACTCAACACACAATGCATAATGAAACTAACAATTAAGATGGCTAAAATTACATGCAAGCTAAGAAACAGAAAACAAAAAAACAAAACAAAATACTTTACAGTGTTAAATACAATTTAAGATTATTTTAAAAAGTGAATCTACTGTAAATACAGCAGAGGTTTTGAGGCAGGCTATTCCAAAGAGTTAATGCTCTAAAAATAGAATATCTCCTTAAATTAGACATTAGACCTTAGTGAGCAGCCCAGTACCAACGTGCTGGCCTGTTCTGGACAACCTGGAGCTTCCTGAGGTCACCACCGGCAGCAGATGACCACATCGCAGAGCAATAGTCAAGATGACATAAAACGAAACTTTGCACTATCTGACATAAAAGGGGACGGGCAACAAAAGAAGCACATTTCCTGGAAAAACCAATTGCTCTTCCCATTTTCAAAACAATATAATTTATATGCTGAGAGACCAATACAGAGTGCAATCCAGCATCACTCCAAGGAGTTTAGTATCAACTTGTTGAACTGCCGAATTACACAAGTTTAAATGAAGCTTTGGATTTGTAGATAACCTGTGCCTTGTTCCCAGCACAATACATTTAGTCTTGGAGATGTTAAGGACAAGTCTATTACATACTACCCAGTCATGCACAACTTTAAGTTCTCTGCTCAAAACTTCATTAAGTACATTGCATGATGGTACTTAACAATGATGAACGCAGTCATTCAAATGTGGTTTCCTTAAAAGACATAGCACTATAATACATCTTCTGACATTCACTGTAAATGTTCAGATAAGCTTAGTTTTTGATTATTAGTGATACTCTGTATACACACCCAATTCAACGTTATAGCCGCGTTCTCTTTCAAACTAATTTGGTCCTGATTTGGTATATATATGTGGCCTCTTGGGCAGAGGTGTTCTGGTGGCTGGGACCTACAGGCGTAGAGACAGCTCTGTGTAGGAGTGTGTGTGTGTCAGGACAGTTTGTGTCCATTTCCTACAGACACACTTTTGTCCTTGCATGCACACCAGTGCAGGAATATTGAATGCTGAAAGTTATGTTTCACTGCTGAATGATGACAATCCCCTTTCTAAAAAAGGCCCACGTCTTTAGAAATTAGGAAAATAATAGATTTTCAACGGGTGTAATCTATTATAGGGTCAGTGTATAGGCCAGAAGTAATAACCATTTTTATTGTAATACAAAAGAAAGATTCAAATTGGAGTTTCAAAGGTGTCACACAAAAGCAGCACTTTTCTCCCATCCTAACTTTGGTAATAATATAATAATAATCCTGTTAATATGATCATATAAATAATTATGTTAGCTATATGAATTTCTAAGATTTGCATCCATTTGAAGGCTCTCTGCCTAGAATATCATCTACTCAGCATCACTGCTGTCTGCTGCTGCTGCTTACACGCATGCATATTCATGCAGACCCGGCGCCATGGGCGGGCAGCGTCTATATTAATCCCAGCCGAAGAGTGCAAGAGCGCTTCCGCATTTTGCCCTGATTGGCCCCGGTAACGCCCTCCAAATGCGCATTTTCTTTTTCCCCGCTCAGACGCCGAAATGGAATACATGTATATTATCGCGACGCGGACCAGATTCACTCGCAACGCCATAACGTTATTTCCCTGTACATTGCAACGTTAACACAACGCAGCTGTCAACTGTACTTTACATATTATCCAAACGAGGACCACATAACGCCATAACACGTCATTACGTTATTTCCCTGTACATTGTAACGTTAACACAACGCAGCTGTCAACTGTACTTTACATATTATCCAAACTAGGACCACATAACGCCATAACGTTATTTCGCTGTACATTAACACAACGCAGCTGTCAACTGTACTTTGTAACGTTATGTTATTTCGGGCATTCATAATGTTATTTCGCGCGACTGTACATTGTAGCCCAGCTGTCAACTGTACATTGTAACGTGCAACTGTACTTTGCAACGTTAACACAACGCAGCTGATTGATTGATTGATTGAAAAGTGTATTAACAGATTGCAGAATGGGTACAGTACAGTACAGCTCAAAACATACAATTACCAAAGTAAACAAACACTGGTCACACAATACAGCAATTACAATTAAAACTCATAGTTACATGTTGTCTAGTCAATGTAGTCCTTGTATCAAGAAGTCAATCAACCAGTCTCCTTAATTTCTTATTGTTTCTGGTGGTGGAGACTATACCCTGTGGTTTACATTTGGATCACTGATTGGGCCTTTGCTGCATAATTAAAATAATTGAAGACACACATTACTTTGAAGGTGACTTTTTATTAATTCAGTACACTCACCAGAGGTCTGAACAGGGGAGACTGTTATAGCTAAATCAATTGTATAAATCTCAGATTAGCCTATTTTATAACCCCTCAACCTCAAACATTCCATTTGAACAACCTTTGAAATTCACATATTTGACATTCACATAGATGTACAGTATTTTCGCAATAAAACATACCCCATAATACGCCCATGAACAATAGAAACATGTACCGTATGGTCTCAGCCTTTCAGTTTAATGTTGCCATTACAACACCACAGCTGTTCCCTGTTTGGTAATGGTAAACACCTCAAATGCCCCACAAAGTCTGCTTTGTTCACCATCTACATACATCCGTTTCATCCACCATCATGTCTGACTGCAACACGGCTGTGGCATAATATCCATTCATGTCGATGGACGTACTGGTGAATAGCAGTAGCAGTGATCGCCTGCTGCGTCCATCGCGTATATATATATACCGTATTAGCGCTTTAATATGGCGTGTTCTGTGATTAATGTGATTGACCAGCGTTAATGTGATTGACCAGCGTTGCGACCAGCGTTGCTAATATGAACCAAAGGCTTTAATATGGCGCGTTCTGGCATCTGTGATTAACCGTGTTGAATGGGGGTCTGAACCAAGCGAGGACCTCATGCGCATGCGCGGCGAGCACCTGGGCGAAGGAAAAGTAAATGAGCATTGCTTACCGGCGAATGGGGAAGAATGCGGAAGCGCTCTTGCACTCTTCGGCTGGGATTAATATAGACACGGGCGGGCATTAGGGGGCTGGGCCCGCCCACTGAGTCAGCTGTGCCCACCCTACCCTGGTAAAAAAAAGTCGGGGGACAGCCCTAGTGGGCACTGATGTCAACAACAACACTACTGAAGCTAGCATGGCACTCTGTGAGAATTCGTTTTCTACCCTCAAGAACGTCTTTACAGAACATCGCCTTAGTATGCTTCATCGACGCAAGGCCAATTTAATTCAGTTGGCATTTGAGAAGGACTTAACAAAAAAGTTCAGGAATGAGTGGAGGGGCAGTGTTTTAAGAAGATTTCACTCTGTCCCCAAACGCCGCTTGCCGCTCTACTAATGATGGTGAGTAGCCTGTGGAGGAATTTTGTTTGCTTTTTTATGCACCTTATTTTTGTTAGTTCAGTTCAGTTTGTCAGTGAATTCAGAAGTGTTGAATAAATGGAGACTTTTCAAAGATATAGAATAGAATAGAAATGTATTATCCTGAGGGAAATTTGACACTGCAAATCACTCAACATTAAACATTTAGACAGAACAAGTCACGAATAAGAATAACAAAACAAATGGCCTAAGAATAGAATAAAATGAAATAGAATAAAAATAGAATAAAAGATACAGTAAAAATATACTGAAGTCTACAGTAGGTGTAATATTGCACAGTGCTATTTAAAAAGTAAGAGTCCAGGAAGATGGTAACTGTCACTCTGTGCTCAGTGATGCAGTGAGGCACAGTGATGCATTGTATAGTCTGATGGCTGTCGGAATGAAGGACTTCCTGTGCCGTTCAGTGCTGCATTTAGGTAGTGTGAGCCTATAACATGCTCCTCCTGTCAGCCAAGTCTGTGTATAGTGGGTGGGAGGGGTTTTCCCTGATGGCCTGGAGCTTAGCAAGGTTCCTCCTCTCCGCCACCCTCGCTAGAGTCCAGCTCCACCCCAACCACGCTACTGGCCTTCCTGACCATCTTATCCAGCCTGTTTGTGTCCCCTGCTCTCAGTCCGCTGCCCCAGCAGGTCTGTTATATATATCCGTTCAGTCTGTTTTTGTATAAGTGAATGTTCTTAAGATAGAGAGAAATTAGATTTTTCAATTGCCTCTGTTTAGTTCAGCACCGTGGGCAGCGCCAAGCAAGCCACAGCGCCGCTGTCCCAGCTGAAACGTATAAAAGGGAACCTGTGTTGAAAAACCATTGTGCCCCCCCGAGAACATTTTATGCCCCCCCACTAATTTGTTTCTGCAGCCTGGTCTGCATTCATGCACGCACATACACACTTGGAGTCAGGATCATTTCCAGGCACTTTTTTCATCTAGGAATTTTCCTGTTTGCCAGAATGAAGCGCTGAGTCATCTTCAGTTTGAACAGAGGCATTAAACCCTCTGACGAAGTTAGAAGACAACCAGAGTGCCTTAAACAAACAACCAGTGCAATTATACTTAATAATAAGAAACATTATCCATTGCAGTTCAGACCTTTTATCTTTATTATCCAGTGCAGTTCAGACCTTTTATCTTTGTTATCCAGTGCAGTTCAGACCTTTATCTTTATTATCCAGTGCAGTTCAGACCTTTTATCTTTGTTATCCAGTGCAGTTCAGACCTTTATCTTTATTATCCAGTGCAGTTCAGACCTTTATCTTAATTATTTTACTATATACTTTATTAAATTTATTTTATATTATTTACAGTTTTCCTTTATTCTTATTATCCTGTCTGTACTCCCCCCCCCTATCTCCTGCTTTGACACCCACATTTCCCCAAGGGGATAAATAAAGCCCCATCTTATCTTACACTGGTTGTAAGTCCCCCAAAAGGATGATTATTTTGGTTATATTCAGATAATTATTAACTTTAGAGGAATTCCACCAACATTTTCCTTTTTAAGGTCGTACTTCTGCACGTTTTCTTAAAAGTTACCAACATTTTTGAATGAGTTTTGAGCCCTCAAAGTAAGGAACATCCACTACAATAACATCATCAAATTGCATTAGCTGTGATTTTAAGGACTTAAAAAAAAAGATTTTGAGAGTAACATGTTCCCTTACTGACATTAAACATGTCCATTCTCATTTCGCTCCAGAGAAACCAGATGTTTAATCTCGTTACGGAAACATGGCTGTTTGTTTGGCAGGTGATGGTGGTGTGGACGGGGGAATAAATTATTAACCTGGACTTGCCAAACACACTCTCTGACAGACAGTAGAGTCTCACCTTGGAGACACAGACGTACAGGACGCTCTCGCCTGGTCTCTGCAGCAGCTCCTCTTACACATACAGACATCAGACAGTGATTGATTAACTGCCCCCCTCAACATAAACTGCTGTATTATAGACTGGCTCTCAAATTATCCTCCCAATCAATGTCAATGGATTAATGTAGCCTTGCGTCAAGGCGCCACACAGTACAATGATTCCTCAGAGAGGGAGAGAGAGAACATAATGTTCACAGTAGTCATGTTTTTACAACAGTAACTGCAGCAGGTTCACAACAACAGAGTCTGGTTACTGTATTGTGAGAGTGACCAGAGAGCGGATTGTTGTGGTGGGGTAAGTGGTAGGGGTGTAACGGTACACAAAAACCACGGTTCGGTACGTACCTCGGTTTTGAAGTCACGGTTCGGTACGGGTTTTCGGTACAGTGGGGGAAAGTTTAAGTTTAAGTTGATTTATTTGGCTTTCCATGTTCCACTCAGGGGTGATGCAGTAACTGTTAAGTAGGGCTGTCAATGAATATTCTATATTCAAATTAATAATCGACTTGTTAAAAAATTATATTATTAGATTAGATTGTGGGCGTGGGCCTGAATGCGCTGCATGACCGATAGGAGACATGCAACGTCATTGAACTGAATACAACAACAACCACCAACGACCACCATCCCTCAGAGTAAAACGTTATTGAATAGAGAAAGAAGCGTCATGCAGGTCCCTATCAATTCATGTTTATCACATGTGTGTGTGTGTGTGTGTGTGTGTGTGTGTGTGTGTGTGTGTGTGTGTGTGTGTGTGTGTGTGTGTGTGCGCGTTCGACCACACTATGAGGCTATGCTAAATTACAGGAAATCTATCAGTGTTGTGCGTGGGCTGAATGAACATCCGGCCCTTTGCACAAGTTGTATTTTGGGAAGGGGTGAAGTTTTCAAAGAAAAGTTCTGCATGCGCATTCCGTTGGTGGTTAACGTACCGTTGCATTCGTTCAGTACAGTGAGGTGTGGTGTAGTGAGGTGAGGTGTGGTGTAGTGAGGTGTGGTGTAGTGTGGTGTAGTGAGGTGTGGTGTGGTGTAGTGAGGTGTGGTGTAGTGGGGTGAGGTGTAGTGAGGTGTGGTGTAGTGAGGTGTGGTGTAGTGAGGTGAGGTGTGGTGAGGTGTAGTGAGGTGTAGTGAGGTGTGGTATAGTGAGGTGTGGTGTGGTGTAGTGAGGTGTGGTGTAGTGAGTGGGGTGTAGTGAGGTGTGGTGTGGTGAGGTGTGGTGTAGTGAAGTGTGGTGTAGTGAGGTGTGGTGTAGTGAAGTGTGGTGTAGTGAGGTGTGGTGTAGTGAAGTGTGGTGTAGTGAAGTGTGGTGTAGTGAGGTGTGGTGTAGTGAGGTGTGGTGTAGTGAGGTGTGGTGAGGTGTAGTGAGGTGTAGTGAGGTGTGGTGTTGTGAGGTGTGGTGAGGTGTAGTGAGGTGTAGTGAGGTGTGGTGTAGTGAGGTGTGGTGTAGTGAGGTGTGGTGTGGTGAGGTGTGGTGTGGTGAGGTGTAGTGAGGTGTAGTGAGGTGAGGTGTAGTGAGGTGAGGTGTAGTGAGGTGTAGTGAGGTGTGGTGTAGTGAGGTGTGGTGTAGTGAGGTGTGGTGTGGTGAGGTGTAGTGTAGTGAGGTGTGGTGAGGTGTGTTGTAGTGAGGTGTAGTGAGGTGTGGTGTAGTGAGGTGTGGTGTAGTGAGGTGTGGTGTGGTGAGGTGTAGTGAGGTGTAGTGTGGTGAGGTGTAGTGTAGTGAGGTGTGGTGAGGTGTAGTGAGGTGTGGTGTAGTGAGGTGTGGTGTAGTGAGGTGTGGTGTGGTGAGGTGTAGTGAGGTGTGGTGTAGTGAGGTGTGGTGTGGTGAGGTGTAGTGAGGTGTAGTGTAGTGAGGTGTGGTGAGGTGTAGTGAGGTGTAGTGAGGTGAGGTGTAGTGAGGTGAGGTGTAGTGAGGTGTGGTGTAGTGAGGTGTGGTGTAGTGAGGTGTGGTGTGGTGAGGTGTAGTGTAGTGAGGTGTGGTGTAGTGAGGTGTGGTGTAGTGAGGTGAGGTGTAGTGAGGTGTAGTGAGGTGTAGTGTAGTGAGGTGTAGTGAGGTGTAGTGAGGTGTAGTGTGGTGTAGTTTAATGTGGTGTGGGGTAGTGAGGTGTGGTGTAGTGAGGTGTGGTGTAGTGAGGTGAGGTGTAGTGAGGTGTAGTGATGTGAGGTGAGGTGTGGTGTAGTTTATTGTGGTGTGGTGTGGTGTAGTGTAGTGAGTGGGGTGTAGTGAGGTGTGGTGTGGTGAGGTGTAGTGATGTGTGGTGTAGTGAGGTGAGGTGTAGTGAGGTGTGGTGTGGTGTAGTGGTGTGGTATAGTGAGGTGTGGTATAGTGAGGTGTGGTGTAGTGAGGTGTAGTGAGGTGTGGTGTGGTGTTGTGAGGTGTGGTGTAGTGAGGTGTGGTGTAGTGAGGTGTGGTGTAGTGAGGTGTGGTGTGGTGTTGTGAGGTGTGGTGTAGTGAGGTGTGGTGTTGTGAGGTGTAGTGTAGTGAGGTGTGGTGTTGTGAGGTGTAGTGTAGTGAGGTGTGGTGTAGTGAGGTGTAGTGTGGTGTAGTGATGTGTAGTGAGGTGTTGTGTAGTGAGGTGTAGTGAGCTGTGGTGTAGTGAGGTGTAGTGAGCTGTGGTGTAGTGAGGTGTGGTGTAGTGAGGTGTGATGTGGTGTAGTGAGGTGTGGTGTAGTGTGGTGTAGTGTGGTGTAGTGAGGTGTGGTGTTGTGAGGTATGGTGTAGTGAGGTATGGTGTGGTGTAGTGAGGTGTGGTGTAATGTGGTGTAGTGAGGTGTGGTGTAGTGAGGTGTAGTGAGGTGTGGTGTAGTGTTGTGAGGTGTGGTGTAGTGAGGTGTGGTGTGGTGAGGTATGGTGTGGTGTAGTGAGGTGTAGTGAGGTGTGGTGTAGTGAGGTATGGTGTAGTGAGGTGTGGTGTAGTGAGGTATGGTGTTGTGAGTTATGGTGTGGTGTAGTGAGGTGTGGTGTAGTGTGGTGTAGTGAGGTGTGGTGTAGTGAGGTGTGGTGTAGTGTGGTGTAGTGAGGTGTGGTGTAGTGAGGTGTGGTGTTGTGAGGTGTAGTGTAGTGAGGTGTGGTGTTGTGAGATGTAGTGTAGTGAGGTGAGGTGTAGTGAGGTGTAGTGTAGTGAGGTGTAGTGTGGTGTTGTGAGGTGTAGTGAGGTGTGGTGTAGTGAGGTGTAGTGTAGTGAGGTGTGGTGTTGTGAGGTGTAGTGTAGTGAGGTGAGGTGTAGTGAGGTGTAGTGTAGTGAGGTGTAGTGTGGTGTTGTGAGGTGTAGTGAGGTGTAGTGTAGTGAGGTGTGGTGTAGTGAGGTGTAGTGTGGTGTTGTGAGGTGTAGTGAGGTGTGGTGTAGTGAGGTGTAGTGAGGTGTAGTGAGGTGTAGTGAGCTGTGATGTAGTGAGGTGTGGTGTAGTGAGGTGTGGTATAGTGAGGTATGATCAAGTCAAGTCAAGTCAAGAGTTTTAATTGTCACGGCATACAGGTATACAATGAAATGCGGGTGGTCTTGCCCGCAACGATGTGCAATACAGTGGTACATATAATAGAATCAAAAGAAGAAACAACATTGTGCAGTAACAGATAGCAGGTAACATGGAGTGACATCTCGGTATCTGTACATAGTTATTTACAGCGCATGTGTGACATGCTAGTTAGCTTTGGTAGTGCAATACACTGTTCCTGTTATTCTAATTTAAAGTGTCCTTTCCTTTGGCCATAAGTGTGCGTGTGTGCGACATGAGTGTGTGCCCGCTCATGTTAAAGTGTTAAGTGGCTGCTCGTGTGTGAGCGTGCACAGTGTGCGTGTCGTGTGTGTGTTCATGTGTGCTCGTGTGTGGACAGTTCAATGTTCTGAGCACTCAATGTACATTGTTCATGGCTCTGATGGCCTGGGGGAAGAAGCTGAGCCTAAGCCGCTCTGTCCTAGTAGCTAGGATTTGCAGGCGTCTGCCTGACCTCAGCAGCTGAAACAGGCTGTTATTGGGGTGGTGAGGGTCTTTCATTATCCTGCAGGCTCTGGATTTGCACCTCTTGTTGTATAGAACCTGCAGGGGGGGTAGTGCAATACCCGTGGTACGCTCGGCTGAGCGCACCACTTTCTGTAGGGCCTTCTTGTCCTGTGCCGTGCTGTTTCCATACCAGGCAGTGATGTTTCCGGTCAGGATGCTCTCTACAGCTCCTGAGTAGAAGGACTGGAGTATCTTCCCCGATACTCTGAACTTCCTTAACTGTCTCAGGTGGTAGAGACGCTGTTTCGCCTTCTTTACTACTGTGCCTATGTGTGTTGACCATGTCAGGTCCTCTGAGATGTGGACCCCCAGGTACTTGAAGCTGCTCACCCTGTCCACGGTAGCCCCGTTTATCATCAGTGGTGTGTGTGTCCCCTGCTGTCCTCTCCTATAATCCACGATCAGTTCCTTGGTTTTGCCAATGTTCAGGAGCAGGCTGTTGTCCTGGCACCAGCGTTCCAGTACCTCCACCTCCTCCCGGTAGGCCTTCTCGTCGTTGTCCGAGATCAGCCCCACCACCACCGTGTCATCTGCGAACTTCACTATGGAGTTGGAGCTGAACTTGGCCACACAGTCGTGTGTGTAGAGTGAGTACAGCAGGGGGCTCAGAACACAGCCCTGGGGGGACCCGATGCTCAGGGTGATGGTGTTGGAGGTCTGACCCCCCACCCTGACCGCCTGGGGTCTTTCGCTCAGAAAGTCCAGTACCCAGGCGCTCAGGGCGGAGCTCAGACCTAGCTCGATCAGCTTGTCCACCAGTCTGGTGGGGACTATGGTGTTGAACGCTGAGCTGTAGTCAATGAACAACAGTCTCACATAGCCCCCCTTCTGACGGTCAAGGTGCGAGAGGGTGCTGTGCAGTACCTGGGAGACCGCGTCGTCGGTGGACCTGTTTGTCCTGTATGCAAATTGCATAGGGTCCATATCACTGGGGAGGGAGGCACAAATGTGGTCCTTGACCAGCCTCTCGAAACATTTCATGACCACAGAGGTGAGTGCCACCGGTCTGTAGTCATTTGGACATGCTGGGGAGGGTTTCTTCGGCACAGGGATGATGGTAGACCTCTTGAAGCAGGCAGGGACCACTGACTCCGCCAGTGATTGATTAAATATGGCGGTGAACACAGGGGCCAGCTGGTTGGCACAGGTCTTGAGTATACGTCCTGTTATGCCATCTGGGCCAGCAGCCTTCCTGGTGTTCACCTGCATAAATGCTCTTCTCACACTGTGTTCCGACAACGAGAGAGCGTCCCCCCCCCCTCGCGGTTGCCCCCCCCCCTCCACAACAGCCGGCGCGCCAGTGACGTCACTAGCCGGAGAGCCAGCAGCGCCACTGTCTACACCAAACCGAGCGTAGAAGGTGTTGAGCTTGTCCGCGAGGGAGGCGTCGTCGCTCCCCATTGACGGGGCGCTGACTTTATAGTCAGTAATTGACTTCAGTCCCTGCCATAATCCTCTTGTGTCGTTTTGTGCCATTTGTGTCTCCAGTTTGTCAGCATATGTCCTCTTAGCAAGTTTGACTGCTTTGCGTAGAGTATAGACTGAAGCCTTATACTCCTCCATGTTTCCTGACTCTCTACCCAGGTTGTAGGCGGTGGTACGAGAGTTCAGAGCTGCTCTAATAGTGCTATCCACCCACGGTTTCTGGTTTGGGAAAATCCGCACCGTTTTCCTGAGGACAATACCATCAGCTATTGTTGTTATGTAGCACACCACTATGTCTGCTAGTTCACTGACGTCACTGGCGCTTCCTATAAACATATCCCAATCCGTGTCTGCAAGCACGTCCTTGAGCGTGGCCTCTGATTCGTCGGTCCACTTCTTAGTCTCACGTGACACGACGGCGTCACGTGATCTCTGTTGATATGCCGGAAATAGCAAGATGGAGTCATGATCGCTCGAGCTTGTGGACCCCGTTAATGGCGGAGCGGCTACTGCCTTGTAACCCGCTTTGAACGGGGAATAGCAGTGGTCGAGTGTGTTCTTCCCTCTGGTGGAGCAAGCGATGTGTTGGAAAAAGGACGGCATCACTTTCTTCAGGTTGGCCTGGTTGAAATCGCCGGCCACTACCATCGCTGCGTCTGGGTGTTTGATCTGGTGTCTGTTGAGATGATCGTGTAATTCGCCCAGCGCTTTTCCCGTATTCGCGTGTGGGGGAATATACACGGCAGTCATGACGACTGCTGTGAACTCCCTCGGGAGGTGAAACGGACGACATAGGATAGAAAGATGTTCCAAGTCCGGCGAACACGAGTTTGAGAGGACCTGCACCCCCTCGGGATTAACCCAGGAATTGTTCGTGATGAGGCAGACTCCGCCGCCGATGGTCTTTCCTGAGCCAGCGTTGCGATCTGCACGTAAGACTGTGAAGGCATCCGAGGGAGAGACGCTTTTGTCTGGGGTCGTCGACGTGAGCCATGTCTCTGTGAGACATATAATGTTGATGTCTCTCATCTCCCGTTGGAACCGGACCCTCGCTCTCAGATCATCCATCCTACCCTCCAACGAACGGGCATTCGCCAGAAAGATGGATGGAATTGCTGGGCGGTAAGCAGCTCTTTTTAGTCTCAATCTGATACCTCCTCGTCTCCCTCTGTGTCTTCTCCTGCCGTCGCCTTTGTTCTTTTCTTTGCCGCCATTCTCCCGTCTGATTTCTGCTGGCCATTCTAGGTCAAAAGTGTCTCCAAACTCCTCTTTGAGCCCGGGGTTCAGGTCCATAAGTGTCTGACGGTCGTATGACGTACCCGCCAGTGTTGCTTTAAATAAAAAAGTAGCAAAAACAAACATAATAGCTAAAAGTGAGTACATCGTTGCGGAGCTAAAACCAGAGGCGTCTGACCAGGGTCGCGTCCTCTTAGGGGGTGAGGTGTGGTGAGCTGTGGTGTGGTGTTGTGAGGTGTGGTGTAGTGAGGTGTAGTGAGGTGAGGTGTAGTGAGGTGTAGTGAGCTGTGGTGTAGTGAGGTGTGGTGTTGTGAGGTGTAGTGAGCTGTGGTGTAGTGAGGTGTGGTGTAGTGAGGTGTGGTGTAGTGAGGTATGGTGTAGTGAGGTATGGTGTGGTGTAGTGAGGTGTGGTGTAGTGTGGTGTAGTGAGGTGTGGTGTTGTGAGGTGTGGTGTAGTGAGGTGTGGTGTGGTGTAGTGAGGTGTGGTGTAGTGAGGTGTGGTGTAGTGTGGTGTAGTGTTGTGAGGTGTTGTGTGGTGTAGTGAGGTGTGGTGTGGTGTTGTGAGGTGTTGTGTGGTGTAGTGAGGTGTAGTGTGGTGTAGTGAGGTGTGGTGTGGTGTAGTGAGGTGTGGTGTAGTGAGGTATGGTGTAGTGAGGTATGGTGTGTTGTAGTGAGGTGTGGTGTAGTGTGGTGTAGTGAGGTGTGGTGTTGTGAGGTGTGGTGTAGTGAGGTGTGGTGTGGTGTAGTGAGGTTGGTGTAGTGAGGTGTGGTGTAGTGTGGTGTAGTGTTGTGAGGTGTTGTGTGGTGTAGTGAGGTGTGGTGTGGTGTTGTGAGGTGTGGTGTAGTGAGGTGTGGTGTAGTGAGGTGTGGTGTAGTGAGGTGTGGTGTTGTGAGGTGTGGTGTAGTGAGGTGTGGTGTTGTGAGGTGTAGTGAGGTGTAGTGTGGTGTGGTGTAGTGAGGTATAGTGAGGTGTGGTTTAGTGAGGTGTGTTGTAGTGAGGTGTAGTGAGGTGTAGTGAGGTGTGGTGTAGTGAGGTGTAGTCAGGTGGTGTTGTGAGGTGGTGTAGTGAGGTGTAGTGAGGTGTGGTGTAGTGAGGTGTGGTGAGGTGGTGTAGTGAGGTGTAGTGAGGTGTAGTGTAGTGAGTTGTGGTGTAGTGAGGTGGTGTAGTGAGGTCTAGTGAGGTGGTGTAGTGAGGTGTAGTGAGGTGTGGTGTAGTGAGGTGTGGTGAGGTGTAGTGAGGTGTGGTGTAGTGAGGTGTGGTGTATTGAGTCATGGTGAGGTGTAGTGAGGTGAGGTGTAGTGAGGTGAGGTGTAGTGAGGTGTGTAGTGAGGTGAGGTGTGGTGTAGTGAGGTGTGGTGTGGTGAGGTGTAGTGAGGTGTGGTGTATTGAGGTGTGGTGAGGTGTGGTGAGGTGTGGTGTAGTGAGGTGTGGTGTAGTGAGGTGTGGTGTAGTGAGGTATGGTGTAGTGAGGTGTGGTGTAGTGAGGTGTAGTGAGTTGTGGTGTAGTGAGGTGAGGTGAGGTGTAGTGAGGTGTGGTGAGGTGTGGTGTAGTGAGGTGAGGTGTGGTGTAGTGAGGTGTGGTGTAGTGAGGTATGGTGTAGTGAGGTGAGGTGTAGTGAGGTGTGGTGTAGTGACGTGTGGTGTAGTGAGGTGTGGTGTAGTGAGGTGTAGTGAGGTGTGGTGTAGTGAGGTGTGGTGTAGTTAGGTGTGGTGTAGTGAGGTGCGTTGAGGTGTGGTGTAGTGAGGTGTGATGTAGTGAGGTGAGGTTTCTTCCCTCCCTCTCGCCGAGACAAGTCACATTTTCTCTCCTCTCCCCTAGACCTTCAAGGTCGTTCCTACTGTATTGCCGGCCCTCACTGCCTCCCTGAAACCGGTCTTGACGTGTGGACTACTCTATCTTCAACAGATCTTCAACAGGTTAAACTCCCTACTCAAACCACAATATGGATCTAGTAAGCTGGTCATTTGCAGCGATCAATCGCATATTTTCTGTGTGGTGTAATGTGGTGTAGTGAGGTGTGGTGTAGTGAGGTATGGTGTAGTGTGGTGTAGTGAGGTGTGGTGTAGTGTTGTGAGGTGTGGTGTAGTGAGGTGTGGTGTGGTGAGGTATGGTGTGGTGTAGTGAGGTATGGTGTAGTGAGGTGTGGTGTAGTGAGGTATGGTGTACTGAGGTATGGTGTGGTGTAGTGAGGTGTGGTGTAGTGTGGTGTAGTGAGGTGTGGTGTAGTGAGGTGTGGTGTAGTGTGGTGTAGTGAGGTGTGGTGTAGTGAGGTGTGGTGTTGTGAGGTGTAGTGTAGTGAGGTGTGGTGTTGTGAGGTGTAGTGTAGTGAGGTGTGGTGTTGTGAGGTGTAGTGTAGTGAGGTGTGGTGTAGTGAGGTGTAGTGTGGTGTTGTGAGGTGTAGTGAGGTGTGGTGTAGTGAGGTGTAGTGAGGTGTAGCGAGGTGTAGCGAGCTGTGATGTAGTGAGGTGTGGTGTAGTGAGGTGTGGTATAGTGAGGTATGGTGTAGTGAGGTGTGGTGTAGTGAGGTGTGGTGTGGTGTTGTGAGGTGTGGTGTAGTGAGGTGTGGTGTGGTGTTGTGAGGTGTGGTGTAGTGAGGTGTGGTGTTGTGAGGTGTAGTGAGGTGTGGTGTAGTGAGGTATAATGAGCTGTGGTGTAGTGAGGTGTAGTGAGCTGTGGTGTAGTGAGGTGTAGTGTGGTGTAGTGAGCTGTGGTGTAGTGTGGTGTAGTGAGGTGTGGTGTTGTGAGGTGTGGTGTAGTGAGGTGTAGCGAGCTGTGGTGTAGTGAGGTGTAGTGAGCTGTGGTGTAGTGAGCTGTGGTGTAGTGAGGTGTGGTGTAGTGAGGTGTGGTGAGGTGTGGTGAGGTGTGGTGTAGTGAGGTGTGGTGTAGTGAGGTATGGTGTAGTGAGGTGTGGTGTAGTGAGGTGTAGTGAGTTGTGGTGTAGTGAGGTGAGGTGAGGTGTAGTGAGGTGTGGTGAGGTGTGGTGTAGTGAGGTGAGGTGTAGTGAGGTGTGGTGTAGTGAGGTGTGGTGTAGTGAGGTATGGTGTAGTGAGGTGTGGTGTAGTGAGGTGAGGTGTAGTGAGGTGTGGTGTAGTGACGTGTGGTGTAGTGAGGTGTGGTGTAGTGAGGTGAGGTGTAGTGAGGTGTGGTGTAGTGAGGTGTGGTGTAGTTAGGTGTGGTGTAGTGAGGTGCGTTGAGGTGTGGTGTAGTGAGGTGTGATGTAGTGAGGTGAGGTTTCTTCCCTCCCTCTCGCCGAGACAAGTCACATTTTCTCTCCTCTCCCCTAGACCTTCAAGGTCGTTCCTACTGTATTGCCGGCCCTCACTGCCTCCCTGAAACCGGTCTTGACGTGTGGACTACTCTATCTTCAACAGATCTTCAACAGGTTAAACTCCCTACTCAAACCACAATATGGATCTAGTAAGCTGGTGATTTGCAGCGATCGATCGCATATTTTCTGTGTGGTGTAATGTGGTGTAGTGAGGTGTGGTGTAGTGAGGTATGGTGTAGTGTGGTGTAGTGAGGTGTGGTGTAGTGTTGTGAGGTGTGGTGTAGTGAGGTGTGGTGTGGTGAGGTATGGTGTGGTGTAGTGAGGTATGGTGTAGTGAGGTGTGGTGTAGTGAGGTATGGTGTACTGAGGTATGGTGTGGTGTAGTGAGGTGTGGTGTAGTGTGGTGTAGTGAGGTGTGGTGTAGTGAGGTGTGGTGTAGTGAGGTGTGGTGTAGTGTGGTGTAGTGAGGTGTGGTGTAGTGAGGTGTGGTGTTGTGAGGTGTAGTGTAGTGAGGTGTGGTGTTGTGAGGTGTAGTGTAGTGAGGTGTGGTGTTGTGAGGTGTAGTGTAGTGAGGTGTGGTGTAGTGAGGTGTAGTGTGGTGTTGTGAGGTGTAGTGAGGTGTGGTGTAGTGAGGTGTAGTGAGGTGTAGTGAGGTGTAGCGAGCTGTGATGTAGTGAGGTGTGGTGTAGTGAGGTGTGGTATAGTGAGGTATGGTGTATTGAGGTATGGTGTAGTGAGGTGTGGTGTAGTGAGGTGTGGTGTGGTGTTGTGAGGTGTGGTGTAGTGAGGTGTGGTGTAGTGAGGTGTGGTGTAGTGAGGTGTGGTGTTGTGAGGTGTAGTGAGGTGTGGTGTAGTGTGGTATAGTGAGCTGTGGTGTAGTGAGGTGTAGTGAGCTGTGGTGTAGTGAGGTGTAGTGTGGTGTAGTGAGCTGTGGTGTAGTGTGGTGTAGTGAGGTGTGGTGTTGTGAGGTGTGGTGTAGTGAGGTGTAGCGAGCTGTGGTGTAGTGAGGTGTAGTGAGCTGTGGTGTAGTGAGCTGTGGTGTAGTGAGGTGTGGTGTAGTGAGGTATGGTGTAGTGAGGTGTGGTGTAGTGAGGTGTAGTGAGGTGTAGTGAGGTGAGGTGTAGTGAGGTGTGGTGTTGTGAGGTGTAGTGTAGTGAGGTGTGGTGTTGTGAGGTGTAGTGAGGTGTAGTGAGCTGTGGTGTAGTGAGGTGTAGTGTAGTGAGGTGTGGTGTAGTGAGGTATGGTGTAGTGAGGTTTAGTGAGGTGTAGTGTAGTGTGGTAGTGAGGTGTGGTGTAGTGAGGTGTGGTGTAGTGAGGTGTGGTGTAGTGTGGTGTAGTGAGGTGTGGTGTAGTGAGGTGTGGTGTAGTGAGGTGTGGTGTAGTGAGGTGTAGTGAGGTGTGGTGTAGTGAGGTGTGGTGTGGTGTAGTGAGGTGTGGTGTAGTGAGGTGTAGTGAGGTGTGGTGTAGTGAGGTGTTGCGAGGTGTGGTGTAGTGAGGTGTGGTGTAGTGAGGTGTGGTGTTGTGAGGTGTGGTGTTGTGAGGTGTAGTGTAGTGAGGTGTGGTGTTGTGAGGTGTAGTGTAGTGAGGTGTGGTGTAGTGAGGTGTGGTGTAGTGAGGTGTGGTGTGGTGTTGTGAGGTGTGGTGTTGTGAGGTGTAGTGTAGTGAGGTGTGGTGTAGTGAGGTGTAGTGTGGTGTAGTGAGGTGTGGTGTACTGAGGTGTGGTGTAGTGAGGTGTGGTGTAGTGAGGTGTAGTGAGGTGTAGTGTGGTGTAGTGAGGTGTGGTGTAGTGAGGTGTAGTGAGGTGTGGTGTAGTGAGGTGTGGTGTGGTGTAGTGAGGTGTGGTGTAGTGGGGTGTGGTGTAGTGAGGTGTGGTGTAGTGAGGTGTAGTGAGGTGTGGTGTGGTGTATTGAGGTGTGGTGAGGTTTAGTGAGGTGTGGTGAGGTGTAGTGAGGTGAGGTGTGGTGTAGTGAGGTGTAGTGAGCTGTGGTGTAGTGAGGTGTAGTGAGGTTAGTGAGGTGTGGTGAGGTGAGGTGTAGTGAGCTGTGGTGTAGTGTGGTGTAGTGAGGTGTGGTGTGGTGTTGTGAGGTGTGGTGAGGTGAGGTGTAGTGAGCTGTGGTGTAGTGTGGTGTAGTGAGCTGTGGTGTGGTGTTGTGAGGTGTGGTGAGGTGAGGTGTAGTGAGCTGTGGTGTAGTGTGGTGTAGTGAGGTGTGGTGTGGTGTTGTGAGGTGTAGTGAGGTATGGTGTGGTGTTGTGAGGTGTAGTGAGGTGTAGTGAGCTGTGGTGTAGTGAGGTGTAGTGAGCTGTGGTGTAGTGAGCTGTGGTGTAGTGAGGTGTAGTGAGGGGAGGTGTAGTGAGGTGTAGTGAGCTGTGGTGTAGTGTGGTGTAGTGAGGTGTGGTGTGGTGTTGTGAGGTGTAGTGAGCTGTGGTGTAGTGAGGTGTGGTGTAGTGTGGTGTAGTGTTGTGAGGTGTTGTGTGGTGTAGTGAGGTGTGGTGTGGTGTTGTGAGGTGTGGTGTAGTGAGGTGTGGTGTAGTGAGGTGTGGTGTAGTGAGGTGTGGTGTTGTGAGGTGTGGTGTAGTGAGGTGTGGTGTTGTGAGGTGTAGTGAGGTGTGGTGTTGTGAGGTGTAGTGAGGTGTAGTGTGGTGTGGTGTAGTGAGGTATAGTGAGGTGTGGTTTAGTGAGGTGTGTTGTAGTGAGGTGTAGTGAGGTGTAGTGAGGTGTGGTGTAGTGAGGTGTAGTCAGGTGGTGTAGTGAGGTGTAGTGAGGTGTGGTGTAGTGAGGTGTCGTGTAGTGAGGTGGTGTAGTGAGGTGTAGTGAGGTGTAGTGTAGTGAGTTGTGGTGTAGTGAGGTGGTGTAGTGAGGTCTAGTGAGGTGGTGTAGTGAGGTGTAGTGAGGTGTGGTGTAGTGAGGTGTGGTGAGGTGTAGTGAGGTGTGGTGTAGTGAGGTGTGGTGTATTGAGGTGTGGTGAGGTGTAGTGAGGTGTGGTGTAGTGAGGTGTGGTGTAGTGAGGTGTAGTGAGGTGTGGTGTAGTGAGGTGTTGCGAGGTGTGGTGTAGTGAGGTGTGGTGTAGTGAGGTGTGGTGTAGTGAGGTGTGGTGTTGTGAGGTGTGGTGTTGTGAGGTGTAGTGTAGTGAGGTGTGGTGTTGTGAGGTGTGGTGTCGTGAGGTGTAGTGTAGTGAGGTGTGGTGTTGTGAGGTGTAGTGTAGTGAGGTGTGGTGTTGTGAGGTGTAGTGAGGTGTAGTGAGCTGTGGTGTAGTGAGGTGTAGTGTAGTGAGGTGTGGTGTAGTGAGGTATGGTGTAGTGAGGTTTAGTGAGGTGTAGTGTAGTGTGGTAGTGAGGTGTGGTGTAGTGAGGTGTGGTGTAGTGAGGTGTGGTGTAGTGAGGTGTGGTGTAGTGAGGTGTGGTGTAGTGAGGTGTAGTGAGGTGTGGTGTAGTGAGGTGTGGTGTGGTGTAGTGAGGTGTGGTGTAGTGAGGTGTAGTGAGGTGTGGTGTAGTGAGGTGTTGCGAGGTGTGGTGTAGTGAGGTGTGGTGTAGTGAGGTGTGGTGTTGTGAGGTGTGGTGTTGTGAGGTGTAGTGTAGTGAGGTGTGGTGTTGTGAGGTGTAGTGTAGTGAGGTGTGGTGTAGTGAGGTGTGGTGTAGTGAGGTGTGGTGTGGTGTTGTGAGGTGTGGTGTTGTGAGGTGTAGTGTAGTGAGGTGTGGTGTAGTGAGGTGTAGTGTGGTGTAGTGAGGTGTGGTGTACTGAGGTGTGGTGTAGTGAGGTGTGGTGTAGTGAGGTGTAGTGAGGTGTAGTGTGGTGTAGTGAGGTGTGGTGTAGTGAGGTGTAGTGAGGTGTGGTGTAGTGAGGTGTGGTGTGGTGTAGTGAGGTGTGGTGTAGTGGGGTGTGGTGTAGTGAGGTGTGGTGTAGTGAGGTGTAGTGAGGTGTGGTGTGGTGTATTGAGGTGTGGTGAGGTTTAGTGAGGTGTGGTGAGGTGTAGTGAGGTGAGGTGTGGTGTAGTGAGGTGTAGTGAGCTGTGGTGTAGTGAGGTGTAGTGAGGTTAGTGAGGTGTGGTGAGGTGAGGTGTAGTGAGCTGTGGTGTAGTGTGGTGTAGTGAGGTGTGGTGTGGTGTTGTGAGGTGTGGTGAGGTGAGGTGTAGTGAGCTGTGGTGTAGTGTGGTGTAGTGAGCTGTGGTGTGGTGTTGTGAGGTGTGGTGAGGTGAGGTGTAGTGAGCTGTGGTGTAGTGTGGTGTAGTGAGGTGTGGTGTGGTGTTGTGAGGTGTAGTGAGGTATGGTGTGGTGTTGTGAGGTGTAGTGAGGTGTAGTGAGCTGTGGTGTAGTGAGGTGTAGTGAGCTGTGGTGTAGTGAGCTGTGGTGTAGTGAGGTGTAGTGAGGGGAGGTGTAGTGAGGTGTAGTGAGCTGTGGTGTAGTGTGGTGTAGTGAGGTGTGGTGTGGTGTTGTGAGGTGTAGTGAGCTGTGGTGTAGTGAGGTGTGGTGTAGTGTGGTGTAGTGTTGTGAGGTGTTGTGTGGTGTAGTGAGGTGTGGTGTGGTGTTGTGAGGTGTGGTGTAGTGAGGTGTGGTGTAGTGAGGTGTGGTGTAGTGAGGTGTGGTGTTGTGAGGTGTGGTGTAGTGAGGTGTGGTGTTGTGAGGTGTAGTGAGGTGTGGTGTTGTGAGGTGTAGTGAGGTGTAGTGTGGTGTGGTGTAGTGAGGTATAGTGAGGTGTGGTTTAGTGAGGTGTGTTGTAGTGAGGTGTAGTGAGGTGTAGTGAGGTGTGGTGTAGTGAGGTGTAGTCAGGTGGTGTAGTGAGGTGTAGTGAGGTGTGGTGTAGTGAGGTGTGGTGTAGTGAGGTGGTGTAGTGAGGTGTAGTGAGGTGTAGTGTAGTGAGTTGTGGTGTAGTGAGGTGGTGTAGTGAGGTCTAGTGAGGTGGTGTAGTGAGGTGTAGTGAGGTGTGGTGTAGTGAGGTGTGGTGAGGTGTAGTGAGGTGTGGTGTAGTGAGGTGTGGTGTATTGAGGTGTGGTGAGGTGTAGTGAGGTGTGGTGTAGTGAGGTGTGGTGTAGTGAGGTGTAGTGAGGTGTGGTGTAGTGAGGTGTTGCGAGGTGTGGTGTAGTGAGGTGTGGTGTGGTGTAGTGAGGTGTGGTGTAGTGAGGTGTGGTGTTGTGAGGTGTGGTGTTGTGAGGTGTAGTGTAGTGAGGTGTGGTGTTGTGAGGTGTAGTGAGGTGTGGTGTAGTGAGGTGTGGTGTAGTGAGGTGTGGTGTTGTGAGGTGTGGTGTCGTGAGGTGTAGTGTAGTGAGGTGTGGTGTTGTGAGGTGTAGTGTAGTGAGGTGTGGTGTAGTGAGGTGTAGTGTGGTGTAGTGAGGTGTGGTGTACTGAGGTGTGGTGTAGTGAGGTGTGGTGTAGTGTGGTGTGGTGTAGTGAGGTGTGGTGTAGTGAGGTGTAGTGAGGTGTGGTGTAGTGAGGTGTGGTGTGGTGTAGTGAGGTGTGGTGTAGTGGGGTGTGGTGTAGTGAGGTGTGGTGTAGTGAGGTGTAGTGAGGTGTGGTGTGGTGTATTGAGGTGTGGTGAGGTTTAGTGAGGTGTGGTGAGGTGTAGTGAGGTGTGGTGTAGTGAGGTGTGGTGTAGTGAGGTGTAGTGAGCTGTGGTGTAGTGAGGTGTAGTGAGGTTAGTGAGGTGTGGTGAGGTGAGGTGTAGTGAGCTATGGTGTAGTGTGGTGTAGTGAGGTGTGGTGTGGTGTTGTGAGGTGTGGTGAGGTGAGGTGTAGTGAGCTGTGGTGTAGTGTGGTGTAGTGAGCTGTGGTGTGGTGTTGTGAGGTGTGGTGAGGTGAGGTGTAGTGAGCTGTGGTGTAGTGTGGTGTAGTGAGGTGTGGTGTGGTGTTGTGAGGTGTAGTGAGGTATGGTGTGGTGTTGTGAGGTGTAGTGAGGTGTAGTGAGCTGTGGTGTAGTGAGGTGTAGTGAGCTGTGGTGTAGTGAGGTGTGGTGTGGTGTTGTGAGGTGTGGTGTAGTGAGGGGAGGTGTAGTGAGGTGTAGTGAGCTGTGGTGTAGTGTGGTGTAGTGAGGTGTGGTGTGGTGTTGTGAGGTGTAGTGAGCTGTGGTGTAATGAGGTGTGGTGTAGTGTGGTGTAGTGTTGTGAGGTGTTGTGTGGTGTAGTGAGGTGTGGTGTGGTGTAGTGAGGTGTGGTGTAGTGAGGTGTGGTGTAGTGAGGTGTGGTGTTGTGAGGTGTGGTGTAGTGAGGTGTGGTGTTGTGAGGTGTAGTGAGGTGTGGTGTTGTGAGGTGTAGTGAGGTGTAGTGTGGTGTGGTGTAGTGAGGTATAGTGAGGTGTGGTTTAGTGAGGTGTGTTGTAGTGAGGTGTAGTGAGGTGTAGTGAGGTGTGGTGTAGTGAGTTGTGGTGTAGTCAGGTGGTGTAGTGAGGTGTGGTGTAGTGAGGTGTGGTGAGGTGGTGTAGTGAGGTGTAGTGAGGTGTAGTGTAGTGAGTTGTGGTGTAGTGAGGTGGTGTAGTGAGGTCTAGTGAGGTGGTGTAGTGAGGTGTAGTGAGGTGTGGTGTAGTGAGGTGTGGTGAGGTGTAGTGAGGTGTGGTGTAGTGAGGTGTGGTGTAGTGAGGTGTGGTGTAGTGAGGTGAGGTGTAGTGAGGTGTGGTGTAGTGAGGTGTGGTGTAGTTAGGTGTGGTGTAGTGAGGTGAGGTGTAGTGAGGTGTGGTGTAGTGAGGTGTGGTGTAGTGAGGTGAGGTGTAGTGAGGTGTGGTGTAGTGAGGTGTGGTGTAGTTAGGTGTGGTGTAGTGAGGTGAGGTGTAGTGAGGTGTGGTGTAGTGAGGTGTGGTGTAGTTAGGTGTGGTGTAGTGAGGTGCGTTGAGGTGTGGTGTAGTGAGGTGTGATGTAGTGAGGTGAGGTTTCTTCCCTCCCTCTCGCCGAGACAAGTCACATTTCCTAGACCTTCAAGGTCGTTCCTACTGTATTGCCGGCCCCCACTGCCTCCCTGAAACCGGTCTTGACGTGTGGACTACTCTATCTTCAACAGATCTTCAACAGGTTAAACTCCCTACTCAAACCACAATATGGATCTAGTAAGCTGGTCATTTGCAGCGATCGATCGCATATTTTCTTCAAGGAAGCAGAACACGGCTGATCCGCTGAGACTCACTGAGTATCAATCTGAGGAACAATCGAGATCACAGATCATGCTGGGGGTCGCGCAAATTAAAAGCATGACGAATCATGTTTAAATCAAATTGGGGCATTCTGGAAGCATTTCTCTGCTCCTGCTGCACCCCCCCCCCCGTCTCAACTCTGCTGCAGACGATGGAATTTCACAAGGTCAAGTCGGGAGACGAGAAGATAAGAAGGGTACTCGGCGTTCCTTCCCCAGCACCTCTACCTCCCCCACCCAGGACTTGGCTTGTGCAAGGTGAGGTGTAGTGAGGTGTGGTGAGGTGTGTAGTGAGGTGTAGTGAGGTGTGTAGTGAGGTGAGGTGTGGTGTAGTGAGGTGTACTGAGGTGTGTGTAGTGAGGTGAGGTGTGGTGAGGTGTAGTGAGGCGTCGTGTAGTGAGGTGTAGTGAGGTGTGTAGTGAGGTGAGGTGTGGTGTAGTGAGGTGTGTAGTGAGGTGAGCGGTGGTGAGGTGTAGTGAGGTGTGGTGAGGTGAGGTGTAGTGAGGTGTGGTGAGGTGACTTGTAGTGAGGTGGGGTGTGGTGAGGTGTAGTGAGGTGTGTAGTGAGGTGAGGTGTGGTGAGGTGTGTAGAGTGGCGTGGTGAGGTGTGGTGTAGACACACACAGGGAAGGGGAGAGTGCCCCCCCCCATTTCCCTTTCCTCAGTGCTGTTCACTGTGGCTCTGCCTCGTCTGATCATCAGGATTAGCTTGTTAGCTTACGTTAACGTTGTAGTGATTGGTACATAAACGTTCATTTCGGGCGATGTGGGCATAAAGGAATGGCGACGGTGCAAAGCATGTAGCTGCATTGGACTCGTTGTGAGAAGAAAAAAAACATCACAGACTTATTTCGCGTCTGTAGGCGCACTTCTGGGTTAACGCTGCTGTGTTGACGCTGCTGCTCTGTTTTCAAGAAAGTGAAACACGGAGTGGGCGGCTATCATATGACTCGCGGAGTTGCTAGAGGGTTTTTCAAAATAAGAGTATCATATGAACCTGAACGTTGCTAGCTGCCGGAGCCCAGATATTATGACTGGAGCTGCGCTTGGAGCGGCAATGAGACCCGCACAGGATTTTCAAAATAAGAGTATCGATATGAACTACACGCCAGCTGGCGGGCAGACTATTATTTTTAGCCGCCAGACGGTAAATCTACACGCATTTGGCGAATGGCGTCTAGTTATTTTGTTCCCTGGGTGTAGTGAGATGTGGTGTAGTCAGTGTTGGGAAAGTTCACTTTCTACATGAACTAGTTCAGTTCACAGTTCACACATTTTAAAATGAACTAGTTCAGTTCATAGTTCAAAATTAAAAAATTTGAACTAAAGTTCATGGTTTCAAAAATAAACTAATTTATAGTTTATAGTTCTTTTTTCAATACGTTGCTGCAAGCTATTATTTGTCAAATGTATTGCCACAACCCAGAATACTGGCATTTCCATAACGCTTTGCTGCCGTCCATTCAGTCCACACTAGTAGCAGCTGCAGCTTTCATCTCTACAGTATATTTTCAAAAACATGAGGAAAAACTTAATCTAAATATACTTAAAGTACCAAAAGTGAAAGTAGTCATTGTGCAAACAATAAACATATAACATATAAACATGTGCCGACATAACTCTGTACTAACACAACACGAGGTTGTACCTCAAAGTTCAATATTCAAAGTGCAAAACATTTACTGACTTTAACTAAAACTCTTTTAAATGCTCATACTGTACGCCGACGCCGCATAGAGTCTGACTCTGAGCGAGTGCAGAGCCTTCTAAAAGTGCGAGTGCTGCTGCTATACAACTCCCCGACTCCCCAAAGCTCCGCCCAGAGCGGTTGCCAGATTGGGTGGTTTTTCCGCATTATTTTGAAGCCTGTTTACGGTGTGTTTTAACTGGGTTTTAACTGTTTTAACTGGCTGAAAGGCATATGAAATCTGGCACACTTTTGAACGCCGTTATAATATAGTACTGAGAATGAACGCACTTTTGAACGCCGTTATACAGCGCTGAGAATGAACGCGTTCTCAACTACGTTCATTTAGCGGAAATATAGTACGTTCAGTTCACGTTCGCCCAAAATACGAACGCGTTCACGAACGATCGTTCATTGAACGCATTCAGGTACATCACTGGGTGTAGTGAGGTGTGGTGTGGTGTGGTATGGTGTAGTGAGGTGTGGTGTGGTGAGGTGTGGTGTGGTGTGCTTATGGGTGTTTATGTGCGTGTCTGGCTGCTGAGGTCTCTCTGCTCTGTTGTTGGCACTGAGAGGAGCCCAGAGACCAATCACCCTCTGTGCATCCCTTCCTCTCTCATTCCCCTGACCAACTCCTTCAGAACACACACACACACACACACACACACACACACACACACACACACACACACACACACACACACACACACACACACACACACACACACACACACACACACACACACACACTCTCAATGGGGAATGAGTGAGCAAGTAAGAGAGAGAGAGAGAACCAGACACAGGAAGCCATGCCTTGCAGCCCTTCCTGAATAGGAAACATCAAACAGCAGAGCCAGGGAGCGAAATTAACTTTTTGACTCACCGGCCAGTGGCGGGTAGATGGGAAGAATCTACCCGCCAAGCATATTTCTTACCTGCCAACTTTTTTTTGATAAAAAAAAAAAGATTATTATTTTATATAATTTTTTTTTAATAAAATATATATATTATATAATCATACTTGTGATTGTGTTATCTGCGAGACATCGCCACCTCGCTGTCTGCAAACAGCTCCACTGTCTGTGTGTATACTCAAGTGGCCTCCAGCTCCAGCAAGGATTCTCCGGCGCTGCAGCTGGACCCTAAACGCTACATTCAGCATGCAAAAGGATTCTCCTGGGCTACAGCTGGACCCTATTCAGCAGCAATGTAAGCCAGGGACTCGAATACGCATGTTGTTGTAGGACATTGATGTCAGGAGCTTTCTGTAGCTACTGCTGGATGGCGTTGGGACAACGCCTCAGTGAACTATTTAGTTTACTGCGACATTTCTAGGGCTGACCTTCGAAGCTTTTTTTGGCAATCGAAGCTTCGGGGCCGAGCTTCGATTTTAATTCGAAGCTTCGAGAAAAAATAAAAAAAAATAAAATGTTATATTTTTTTTATTTTTTTTTTATATATATCTTATGTTGTGGGACTTGTACAGCACTTTCGTAAATTTGTTGTTTTTAAATGTGCTCTATAAATAAAGTGGGTTGGATTAATTAATTAAGTAGCCCCTTTCGTGACTGTGATGCAGCCAACAAGGTTTCACTCGGCTGTGTGATTTAATTCAAGGTGGATGGATCGCTGTTGTCGTTTGAACAACTTCAGATTTCATGGGAACTACCAATCCCCCAAATCAAGAATGTTTAAGATGAATGAAGTAAGATTTTGATTATTTGAAATATGGCCTGTGTGCACAGAATTATGTCAGTCTACAAGGTCCGGATTCTACATGGTCCGGCAATGTAGACCTTGTAGACTCCACTACAGACCAATTATCAGTGAATGTTCATGCATTTTTAAGAAGGGCAACTTCCACAAAAAAACAAAGAACTCACCTAAACATCTCAGTAGCACCTTATCTAAATGTTCTATTTCATATATGGAGATTCATATTTATTTATGTATTGCATGCATTTCTACATTTTATTTCCTATTTTGTTTATTCATCCCAGTATCTTTCTTTCTTATGTGTGGAATTCTACAAGGCACACACACACACACACACACTTACATTTAGTCATTTAGCTGACTCTTTTATCCAAAGCGACTTACAAGTTCTGTACGATAAGACAGCAAGAAGGGTACAACTATATCAGCTGAGTAACAATGTTTATCAAAGTGTTACAGTGTAGGTTAGTTTATTAGGACAAGTGCATGACAGTAAGGTTAGTCACGGTTAGATTTTTTTTTTTTATTTATCATTTCAGATACTGGTTGAAGAAGTGCGTCTTTAGTCGACGGCGAAAGATTGGACGGGATTCGGCTGTCCTAACTGTGATGGGTATTGGGTAGTTCACACACACACATACACACACACACACACACACAAATCGAAGTAAAAAAAAAATTAAAAAAGATTTGTTTGAAACAAAAAATTATATATTTTTTTTCTTTTTTTTTTACTTCGATTCTTTTTTTAATGTTCGAAGCTTGTGCCATCGAACGAAGCTTCGAAGCTTCGAAGTATTTAAGACAGCCCTAGACATTTCATAGTGACTAGTGAGCTACCTAGCCAACGGAGGTATTATGCACTGGACTATTGCTGGAGCATAAAATGTCGGGAGCTATCCGTAGCTAGCCGGCTGGATAACGTTACACAATGCCTCATGTATTAAACTAAGTGAATAGTTGACTGGGTCATTTTGTAACGGTAGCTAACGTTATCGCCACCACGCAACAATTCAAAATGCTCGCTATCTGCAAACAGCTCCACTGTCTGTGTGTATACTCGAGTAGCCTCCAGCTCCAGCAAGGATTCTCCGGCGCTGCAGCTGGACCCTACTGGAGCTAACGTGTACTAGGTAGTGTTGTGGAAAATGTGTATGGGGTGGACTAGTTTAATATAGGTCAACTAGCAGTGCTGAAAGACGGTCTGGCTGACGTTCTTAAAACAACTTGGACAGATGGACATTTCAGTACGGCACGTTGTGTGCTTGTAATCTCGTACATCGTATCGCTTTCATATCTTGTTCTTTTCTCTCTTTCATACATACACAGCACACACACACAGACACAGCACACACACACAGACACACGGACACACACATACACAGCACACACACACAGACACAGCACACACACACAGACACACAGACACACACAGTCACACAGACACACACACACACACACACACACAGACACACACAGTCGCACAGACATACACACCGACACACACACACACACACACATTCCCTGTGACACAATACACACATACAATACACATACGTCTGTACGCAGACGCACACACACACAGACACACACACACATACACACACACACACACACACACACACATCTCACTCTCTCTTCAATGTTCTTAATGTTTTACATCATATCGTGTGTGTACATCATATCTTGTTTATCTCTCTTCATGTTCTTAATGTTCTTATCTCTCTCCGATGTTAAATCTACGTATCATCTTAATGTACGTCATGTCAGATCTGACATGATATGATACGTCATCATATCTGTCATGGGGGGGCAGGACTGAGAGGGGATTTAGGGGACAAGCAGAGGGATTGGGAGTTAGAGTGTTTTTTGTTCAAGCTGTGGTGATCCTCTGCTCGATCCATAGCTTTTGCTGTTAAGAACTTCTTTTCCTAAATAAATTACCTACTTGTTACAATTGGAAATATCGTCTCTTGCTGTGTTAAACAACCATCAGCCACAACATTTGGTGACCCTTGACCTGTAGATCGCTCCACCGGGCCTTTTCATACGGCCAGTTCCTGGAATCTCTCGTAAACATTCTGCCGGTTGTCGACAAAAAAGGTAAGCGTTGGGCTTGTTATATAAATATCCGTCAGAGTTTCTGCGGGAGGAAAAAGTGAGCTGGTTGTGTGAACTGGTTTTCTGGATGGACGGCTAAAAAGAACACGACTGATGAGGTGTTTACACTGGGGCGATTCCTCTTTTAACAGGCTATAAGTGCGCCACTAATCAATTTTAATTGCATGTTTTCGACCTCTGGTCAAATTTTTCTCCATCTCTTCAAACCTCTCCCCGACCCATTTCCCTGATTTCTTTACGACACTCTCCACATACACACATAACTGTGCCTTCTGTCCTCTGTAGATAAGACTCTCAATTTTCAAAACAAAAACCGGTACCGCTCTGCTGTTATTCAAAACACACACACACACACACAGTCACACATACAATACACACACACACACACACACACACACACACACACACAGTCACACATACAATACATACACACAGTCACACACACGACACACACACACACAGTCACTACACACAGACACACACACACACACAGACACACACACACCGACACACACACTCACACACACATTCCGGTGTCCCGGTAGACAGCGGGTTGTGACGCACACACACACAGTACACACACACACACACAATCACACACAAACACACACACACACCGACACACACACAGAAACACACACACACACAGTCACTACACACAGACACACACACACAATACACACATACAATACACACACGTCTGTACACAGACGCACACACACACAGACACACACACACATACACACACACACACACAAAAACACACACACACACACACACATCTCACTAAATCTTTATCTCTCTCTCTCTCTCTTTCTTTCGTACATGTATAGAAGATAACTCATTCTGGGCGTAGAGCCAGCTAGCCAAGAGAGATAGCTCTCTCTCTCTCTCTCTCACTCTCTCTCTCTCTCTCTCTCTCTCTCTCTCTCTCTCTCTCTCTCTCTCTCTCTCTCTCTCTCTCTCTCTCTCTCTTTCTTTCGTACACCTGTAGAAGATAACTCATTCTGGGCGTAGAGCCAGCAGCAAATCTGGGCGTTGAGCCAAGAGAGATAGCTCTCTCTCTCTCTCTCTCTCTCTCTCCTGGGTTTGCTGACCCCTGTTGGTGGGCCAAGGTGTAGCATACAGACTCATCACATCTCTTTCTCTCTTGGGTTTGCTGACCCCTGGTGGTAGACATACATACATACATACACACACACACACACACACACACAGTCACACACACACACACACACACACACACACACACAACCACACACACACACACACACAGTCACACACACGCACACACACACAGTCACACACACACACACACACAGACACACACACACACACACACACACACACACACACACACACACACACACACAGACACACACACACACACAGTCACCACACACAGACACACACACACACACACACACACACAGTCACACACACACACACACACCGACACACACACACACACATTCCTGTGTCCCGGTAGACAGCGGGTTGTGACGCACACACACACAGTCACACAGTACGCACACACACAGTCACACACACACACACACACACACAGTCACATACACACACACACAGTCACTACACACAGACACACACACACACACAGACACACACACACACACATTCCTGTGTCCCGGTAGACAGCGGGTTGTGACGCACACACACACCGACACACACACACACACACACACACATTCCTGTGTCCCGGTAGACAGCGGGTTGTGACGCACACACACACAGTCACACACACACAGTCACACACACACACACACACACAATCACACACAAACACACACACACACCGACATACACACATACACACACACACACAGACACACACACCGACATACACACACACACACACACACACACACACAGTCACACACAGACTCACACACACCGAGTTGTAGTAGCGTTGTAGTGGTAGATCTAGGTTAACTGTGTCCTGGGGTAGAGTAGTGGTAGATCTAGGTTAACTGTGTCCTGGGGTAGAGATTTAGGTTAACTGTGTCCTGGAGTAGAGTAGTAGTAGATCTAGGTTAACTGTGTCCTGGAGTAGAGTAGTAGTAGATCTAGGTTAACTGTGTCCTGGAGTAGAGTAGTAGTAGATCTAGGTTAACTGTGTCCTGGAGTGGTAGTTGTAGAGTAGTAGTAGTTGAAGTACAACCACACACACACATACACAACACAATAAACACACATACACGCTAAACAACGATGCATACAGCAGAGGACATACTGTTAGACCGGAACCCGCTCATAAAGAACCTAATTCTTAAGGTTGGTGTCCGGTGGCAGAGGCGTACAAAGGCCGGGGACACAAAATGGCCTTCCGGAGGTACTTTTGATCTCGACGTATGCGAAGAGATGAATGTAATGATTCGTAACCACAAGCCAGGCGACAGCAGCAAAAAGAGGTTGAAAAAGAGGACAGAAGAGTTGGGGGTAATGAAGCTCTACGCCCAGAAGGGGAGAGCATACAGGCAGGAAGCTTTAGCGCTAAATCAGAGAGAGACGGATATAGGGAAACCAACATCCCCACCTTATGTCACGCAATTGCCGGTGGGCACTGTGACAATAAGAGGAGAATATGAGGAGACGGAATTAGGGACCCCCGCTAGGTCAGAAACCCCCGCTAGGTCAGAAACCTCCGCTAGATCAGAGACCTCCCTTAGGCGAGATACCCCCCCAAACTGACCCCGCAGGATCTCTATCCGAAAGTCCTGGCGGCATATGGCGAGACAGTACGTCGGAAGTTGTATGATGCAGAGGAAGAGGAGGTAGAGAACCTGGGCAGGCAGAGGGAGGGAGTCGGGGGGAAGATAGAGGAAGAGGCCCGTCAAAATATGGCACAGCAGACATCAGGGAAACACGGGGCGTGTGGCCACACCAAACTGTTGACTGATGAGGAAGATGAGAACGACACGAAACCAGCACAGGAGAAAGGAAACATTACAGGAACCCTGACTTTCGCCCCTACATTCCTGGGAAGTGTGACAAGTACAGGCCAGTTTCCCCTGCTAATAAAGGGGAACGATATCTTTCACATGCCATGGTCACCTCTAGACATCGATGGCATAATAGCAAGACTACCGGACCTTTCAGAAGGAGCCTCCAGGTGGATCACGCAGTTTGAGGAAAATACGTCATCTTTTCTGCTAGCAGTGGGTGACGTCAAATCCCTGTTGACGCGCTTGCTAGGAATTGGTGCCTGCCGGGACATCATGGGTGATACATCGATGCGAGTGGCATGCGACACGCAGGCCCATGATGGAGACATATTCAACGCGCATAGAGCGGCGTTGTGGTACAAACTCAGGAATCAATATCCATCACGTATTAATCCGGCAAAACTGGCGGGCAACCCCATAATGGAGACGGAAGGGCCTGGCACCTATGTGAACAAAATACTGAAGGAGTGGAGAGGTGAGCTAGGACACAACCCAGAAATAGACCCGTTGCAGAGGGCGATGTTTAGAGAAAGTGTGATGAGAGGGCTTCCAGAGGTGGTTAAGAATAGACTGGAAGACGTGGTGGGGTTAATGGACATGACTTATCCTTTGTTCTGTGCACATGTAACACATAGTGTGGAGAAGCAAAGGGCTCAGGAGCAGAAAGTCAGGGATCAGGATAGAAATGACTCAAGGAAGTTAACTCAGCAACAACTGCAGCCCCAAAGGAGGTTGCAGGCAGTAATGGTGTCATCTGCTACCTCTCCACCCATGCAGGACCAGGGACCCCCGCCTGCACCTCAGGTAGTGAGAAGCTATGGCTATAGTTCACAGAACCAGGCGTCCAGGCGGCAGGCAGGGAATGGGCAATCAGGCCCACGGTTTACACAGGGACCGGGGAACGAACAACAGTTTCCCCGTTTCCACTGTTGGAACTGCGGCATGCAGGGACACAGGGAAATGAGATGTAGGCAACCATACCGTCCCGGCTCGGAGTATGGAAGACCCGTGCGCCAGGGGGAGTCACAAGGGCCCCACGACCAGGGGGAGACAGGAGGGCCCCGAAACCAGGGGGGTAATCACTAGGGGTGCCCAGAGAATGCGACGGGGGGAAATCAAATGATTGTGGTTTCCAAGGGAGCTGAGCAAGAACCTATTCTGCAGGTCCTAGTGGAGGGCAAATTAACAGAGATGATGGCAGACACTGGAGCAGGTTTTTCCTGCATAAAGCAAAAATACGCCGCTCACTTACCCCAGTCTGGACAGTATGTTCGGACGGTCGGATTCTCGGGAAAAACACAATTAATACCCACATCAGATCCAATCTCTATGACGTATAACAACAAGACCATAACAATACCTGTATTAATTTCGGACAGCACCCCGCGCAATCTCTTGGGACGAGATGCAATGTGTAAACTAGGCTGTAAAATCCTATGTACGCCTGAGGGGATTCAAATTGAACAAGACGTGTACCAAATGATGCTACAAGGGACGGGGGAGAAAGAGGCCACTGTGTCCTGGCTGGGCAACATAGATGCAGAGCTGCAAAGGGTCTGTGACCCCTGGGAGCCATTTCTGAAAACCCAACTGCCTCAGTCTAGACAAACAAACATGGAGGCACATTGCACACTACAATATTTGACGAATAGTGACCTAGTTAGGAACAAGGCATGGTTGCAGGGACAGCCCGAGCAGGTGCAGATTGACTCATCTACGATAATTGTAGGGAGACAGGGCGCGGCGTTGAGGGTTAACACGGGTAAGTATCTACGGGAACAACATAGACTAAGAGACGCCGCCCCACACATCACTCTGAGAATAAATCCTGGTTACGAATCCGAACATCTAGGTTCAATGATACAGGAATCCGAGACTCAAAGGTGGGTCTCCACGGAATCTCCGCTAATTTGGAACAGCGCAGATGGGAGTTTCATAAAAATAATGATTTCCTTTTCAGTTTTGGCAAAACCGCAAGTAATCAGATTACCAGGAGACCCTTGCGTTATTCCAGAGGCGGATGCTTTGCTGGAACAGGACATGTTGGCGCGCACCCCGGAACGGTTGTGGTCAAAACACAACACAGATGTGGGTCTAATATTGTCGGCACAGCCAGTGAAGGTCAGGTTAAAGAAGGGTTGTAGACCACCCTTTATCAGACAGTATACAATGAAGCCAGAGTCGGAGGAAGCTATATCACATCAGATTGAGGGACTGTTAAAGGGGGGAGTGCTCGTCCCTTTCAAATCCAGATGTAATACACCTATCCACCCAGTGCTAAAGGCGGACAGGGCTAGGTACAGACTGGTACACGATTTGAGGGCGGTGAACGACGTGGTGTCTGGACCAGAGGCGGAAGTCGCTAATCCACACACCCTCCTGACAAACATCCCGAGTAGCTCGCAGTACTATACGGTCATTGATCTCACGCAGGCATTCTTCAGTGTTCCATTGGAAAAAGAGTCTCAGTATCTGTTTGCTTTTACCCACAGGGGGAAACAATACTCTTACACCCGGTTGCCACAAGGGTTCGCGCACTCGCCGCATTACTTCTCGAAGGCGCTCAAGGAAGACTTGCAAGGAGTGTGCGACACACTACTCAGCACGGTTTTACTGTATGCAGATGACATTCTAATCTGCTCGGATACACGTCAGCAGTGCCATGAGGACTCCATCAAAGTTTTGAGTGGATTAGCCGTGGGAGGCCACAAGGCATCCCGTTCAAAACTGCAGTACTGCCAGCCAAAAGTTGAGTACTTGTCTTGCGTCATTCAAAAGGGCATAAAAAACATCTCACCCACGCAACTCGAAGCTGTATCCAAGGCACCTAGGCCATTGACGGTCCGACAGATGATGACGTTTTTAGGGATGACTGGGTACAGCTCTGAGTGGGTGGAGGACTATACGATAGCGACAGCGCCGTTGAGGATGATGATAAAAGAGGCGGGTACAGACAAGCTTCGCGCTCCCTTGACATGGACCGAGGAGGGGGAGGACGCGTTCATAAACATTAAGCGTCTGTTGTTACAGGCCCCTGCCCTGGCGCTGCCGGATTATGAGAAGTGTTTCCACCTATTCGTCTCACATAGAGCGCAGCATGCGACAGCTGTCCTGACTCAAACACAGGGGGGGAGTGGGAAAAAACAACCGATAGCATATTACTCTAGAGCTCTTTCGCCGGTGGAGCAGGGTCTGCCACCTTGTTATCAGGCCCTGGCCGCAGCACATTTGATGTATGAGAAGGCAACGGCCGTGACAATGGGATATGACATTTGCATTTGGACACATCACAAATTGGCAAACTTGATTGAAAGAGGCAAATTTGTTCTGACCAGCCAACGGCAACAGGCTTACATGAGGCTCCTGCAGTACTCGGACGTTACGATAAAAACATGCCACGGCAGTAACCCGGCGGATCTGGTACCACTCCCGAGCGAGGGTCAACCGCATGAGTGTGAGGTGGAGGTACAGGCTTTCGTGAAACTCCGTCCTGATTTGGGAGTCGACCCGCTCGCGATAGCAGAACTCTCACTTTTTGTGGATGGGTCCTGCTATCGGGAGGGGGAAAATTTAAGGTCAGGATACGCCGTCGTACAGTGCAAACCTAACGGAGAAACACTAACAAGAAAGGCCGAACAATGCATGCAACCATGTTCGGCCCAGCTTGCAGAACTAATAGCACTAACAGAAGCATGCATAATAGCTAAAGATCGCACGGTTAACATCTTTACAGACTCTGCGTATGCGCATGGCGTATGCCACCTATTCGCGGCCATTTGGAAGGCAAGAGGCTTTAAGAAATCGGACGGCTCACCGATCCTTCACCACAAGCAGGTTGTGGCGCTTATTCAGGCTGTAAAGTTGCCCAAAAGCATTGCTATCGTAAAGTGCCAGGCACACAGAAAAGACCTGTCCTTTGTGACGACGGGAAACAACGCGGCGGACGAGGCCGCGAAGGCGGCGGCTGCGGTGCCGTCCACGGCTGTTCTGATGTTTGCGGCCGAACTGACGACTGAGGTAACTGAGGATAATTTGAGTGATCTTCAGGACTCAGCCACGCAGGCCGAGAAACAGTCGTGGACGGAGAGGGGGGCTGTAAGGGGGGCAGATGGTCTGTGGAGGAGTCATAACGGTTTGATAGTCGCCTCCATCGATCTTCTGTCCTTAGTGATACCTGAGGCTCATGGTGTTGATCACTGTGGAAGAGCAGAGACCCTGAAACAAATCACGAAAATGGGATTTTGGTCCCCAAAGCTTCAGGCACAAATTGACGTTACACTAGCCAGGTGTTTAACATGCTTACAGGGCAATGTGCGCAAAGGAGTACCGACAGTGGCGGCTTACACACCCCTCCCTGAGGGACCATTCAGACATCTGATTATGGACTATACAGACATGATAACGCCAGTGCAGGGCAAACGATACCTCCTGGTAGTAGAGGACTGCTTTAGTCGCTGGATTGAGGCCATTCCATCTAAACACAAGAACGCGGACACAGTGATCAAGTTCCTGTGTCGCGAGGTCATTCCGAGATTTGGAATTCCCACGATATTACAAAGCGATAATGGCCGCGAGTTCATCGACAAGGTGGTTAAAGGGCTGATGCAGAAATTAGGTATAAGACAGCGCCTTTCCTGTGTCTATAGTCCCGGGTCGCAGGGGAAGGTGGAAAGGGCCAATCTGGTCATTAAAAACAAACTGTTGAAAATCTGTATGCAAACTAAGCTTAACTGGATTGATGCTTTGCCACTTGCTCTGATGGCTATTAGAAGCAGCGTGAACCGCCAAACACAGCTAACACCGCATGAAATGCTTACAGGCCGCAGCATGCCAGCACCGCCATTTAGACACCTGGCTAGGGGCCCGGCATTAGATATTTTTGAGCAAGATCTGAAAAAATATCTTCAGCAAGTGACTAAAATACATGAAGCTGTGTTTCGACAGGAGCAGAGAAAGGAGAGAAAGGGGGTGAAGGAGGCGGAGAAGGAAGCCACCAAACCGAGACTGATCCCTGGGGACTTGGTCTTCGTAAAGGTCCACAAGAGAAAGTGGTCATCACCCCGGAGAGAGGGCCCGTACGAGGTGATCCGATCGACTGGAACGGCAGTCCAAGTCAAAGGATCAGCGACCTGGTTCCACTTCAATCACTGCATAAAGGCCAGCGGCGATCTCTTGGGGGATACAATCGATCGCAGTTATGCAGAACCCGACATGGAGGGTCCGAGACGGCAACTGGAAGGTGCAGTGCCTGCTGATGCTCCCGCAGATGTTGGCAGCAGTGTGCGGACGGTCGGCCGGGCACAACGACGTCATTGAGAACCGTCACGGTCGACCCGTCCTTGAGGATGACGGGTTTGAGTGGGTAGGAGTCCCACGGGGTCCCGCTCAGGCTCAAGTACCAGCAGGCTTTCATGACCAGGCTCAGAATCAGGCGCCCCCTCTTCCCTCTATCGAGGAAGGGGGGGAGAAGATAAGACTACAACCAAAAGGGGTGTTTCCCGTAGGACCGCAAGGGCATGTTTTTGATTTTGACCATTCCCCCGTTACAGGCGGGGATACTTACCATTATACTAACGAGGATCGGGTTGTGGGGGTAGATAGGAGGGTTGAGCCTGTCCCGAACCAATCACAGGGGACAGGGGTGAGGGGAAAAAGGGAGGTCAAGGACACTGAGTCGGAAGAGGTGGGGGGACAGGATATGTTCCAGAGGACAGCCGGAACGTTGAGGGACTCAGTGGGCTCACTCTGGGCCAGGTTGAGGGGTTTGCTTCCTTCCGGGGAACAAGATGGGGGCGACTATGACTATGACGAGGAAGACCCGGAGGCTGACCCGATGTATAGGGCGGCTTTAGGGAATGAGTGGTTTAAGTGGGTCCAGTACACGAGCGCGCAGAATCAGATAGAGGATTGTTATGTCTGCTCCAAGGCACGTCCGGATAGGCTGCTGGTGAAGGGCACGAAGTTCAGTTGGGCTCAGTGTGACAGGGACGCAGAGGCATGGGAGGGGCCCCATAATAGTCGCCCTTGGTGCGAGGCAGAGTGTTTGGGGTTTCTCGGCTCTAGTCGTTTTAAGGCGGCAGGAAACGTCACGGATTTCAAGGATGTCACTATGCGGGAACGTTGTAGGAAATTGGATGTACGTGTGCAGGGGGTAGCGACGGGGTTGCCAATACCCAGAGGTGTCAAACTATGGCTGACCAAGGATTTCGAGTGCTTGCAAAAGGAGGGGACCCGGGATGTAGGGGAGGTGGCAGAGGGGCGGTGCACTACTATTTGGAGCATCACGACTAACTGCACGAAAGAAGGAAAGTGTGGACACGGGGTCGTGTTAAAGGGAGTGGATACCAACCCACGGCCTGTAGCTTGCCCTTTTCATGTCCAGGATATGGCACTGGCGGACCAATACTGGCTCTGCGGCGGTAGGAGGTTGAGGAATACACTTCCTTTAGATTGGTCAGGTAGATGTGCCCGGGTTCAGGCGATCATGCCAATGGTGGTCCTACCATTATCAGTGACGGAAGGACCTTCTGAGTCTCCTATCTCTCGAACGAAGCGTAGCTACAAGGCAGACCCAAGGGTGTATCTGGACAGCATAGGACAGCCAAGGGGCATTCCAGCCGAGTTCATGGCTAAGAATGAGATTGCGGCAGGGTTTGAGTCTATTCTGCCATGGATATCGGTCAATAAGAACACCGGGTGGATCAACTATTTGTTTTACAATCAGCAGCGGTATCTCAACTACACCGAGGAGGCGTTGGATGCAATGGGGGACCAGATGCACGCGACCAGTACGGTGGCGTGGCAGAATAGACAGGCTCTGAACTGGTTAATGGCGGAGAAGGGTGGAGTCTGTTCCATGTTTGGACAGTACTGCTGCACATTCATTCCGACGAATGTGGGGCCAGGGGGAAAGTTCTCCGAGGCCATGGCTAAGCTGAAGGATTTGAGGGAGGAGTTGAGGGGGAATTCTGGCCGGAATGAAGAATGGTGGGGGAGTGGGGTGTTGGAAAGATTGGGACAGTGGGGAAGCATAGTGATGCAGACGGGGATATCCATTGGGGTGGCAGGGTTGATATTGGTTCTCCTTTTCTGTTGTGGTATGCCTCTCTTGGGTAGGCTGGTAACTTCACACGTAACGAGCCAAATGCTGATGGTGGGACAGAAAGAGATTGAGCCACAAATCGGGCCATATCCTCAGCTTTATGCTGCCTTAGAGGGAGACGAGGGGATAGAGGATTAGGGGTATGGTGAGGTAGGGACATTTTCTTTTTTGTTGGTTCTTTCCTTTAAGAGTGACGGGGGATGGTCTGAGTGCAGTTTTGTTGGTTTATTCCTTTAACTAGGAATTTTAGTCTGATTTTCTAATGATCCTTCGGCATAGAGATTGCAACCATTGAAAATCATTGCATTTTTTTTTTTTTTTTTGTATTATTATTTTTTGTTTATTTTACTCGTGGTCCTGGTCAAACCGGAATGGGAAGGGGCATCGGCAGAGTGTCGGTTCTGAGCCTGAGGAAGCATTGAGAAGAAGTGGTCTGGGGATCGGTTCTGGGGACTGGAGGGACAAAGGGGGGGGCTAACGCAGTGGGCAAGATGGGCACCTCCCGTCGAAGATGGGGGGACACGTGGTGAGGTCGGTACCAGCGCCTCCCGTCCAGGCATGGGGACATGCTTCTACGAGGACTGGAGGTGTGGCGTGGTGGTTGCTGTATTGGCAAAATGTGACTTTTGGCAATACGGTGAGGAGACTATGGCGTGGGCATGGAAGGGGGGCTGAGCGATGGACACTGGGACTCAATGTTATGGAAGAGACAATGTCATTTTTTTTTGGGAGGGATGTTCTATGTTTAGTTCTGACGGTCAACTTCTCCTTTCCCTGATGAGAGTCGCGGTTTCCGGCCGGAACTGTGGCTCATTTGGTAAGCGGTGGAGGTTGGGGGGATTTGTCTGTCAGGTTAGGATTATAAATTGGGGTATTTTTTTTTGATGTTTTATTATTACTCTTGTTTTGAGCGGTTTTGTGTTTATTGTGAGAACGGTAGTCAGCCTTTGTTGGTCCAGTGAATGAAGGGGGTCCAGTGAATGAAGTAAGGTTTCTTGTTTAGTTAGACATTTAAAATTTATTATATGGCTAGGTTTCTTGTTTAGATCAGCCATTTAAACTTTTATTATATAAATATGGTTTCTCGTTTAGTTAGACGTTCACATTTTCTTGGTTATATGATTTGGGTGGGACTAGGGATAGCCCCAAATGGGGGAATGTTGTGGAAAATGTGTATGGGGTGGACTAGTTTAATATAGGTCAACTAGCAGTGCTGAAAGACGGTCTGGCTGACGTTCTTAAAACAACTTGGACAGATGGACATTTCAGTACGGCACGTTGTGTGCTTGTAATCTCGTACATCGTATCGCTTTCATATCTTGTTCTTTTCTCTCTTTCATACATACACAGCACACACACACAGACACAGCACACACACACAGACACACGGACACACACATACACAGCACACACACACAGACACAGCACACACACACAGACACACAGACACACACAGTCACACAGACACACACACACACACACACAGACACACACAGTCGCACAGACATACACACCGACACACACACACACACACACATTCCCTGTGACACAATACACACATACAATACACATACGTCTGTACGCAGACGCACACACACACAGACACACACACACATACACACACACACACACACACACACACATCTCACTCTCTCTTCAATGTTCTTAATGTTTTACATCATATCGTGTGTGTACATCATATCTTGTTTATCTCTCTTCATGTTCTTAATGTTCTTATCTCTCTCCGATGTTAAATCTACGTATCATCTTAATGTACGTCATGTCAGATCTGACATGATATGATACGTCATCATATCTGTCATGGGGGGGCAGGACTGAGAGGGGATTTAGGGGACAAGCAGAGGGATTGGGAGTTAGAGTGTTTTTTGTTCAAGCTGTGGTGATCCTCTGCTCGATCCATAGCTTTTGCTGTTAAGAACTTCTTTTCCTAAATAAATTACCTACTTGTTACAATTGGAAATATCGTCTCTTGCTGTGTTAAACAACCATCAGCCACAACAGTAGCTACCTATCCAACGGAGGTATTATGCACTACTAGACTTGCTGGAGCATTTGTTAGTAGCTAGCCGGCTAGATAACGGACAATGCCTCAGTATTAAACTAAAAGTGAATAGTTGACTGGGTCATTTTGTAACGGTAGCTAACGTTAGAGCAGTCAGCAGACTGCCCGGCCCGACTCTAGCCTCTCTGTTTACATGGGGTTGGGAGGGGCTGGAGGAGGGAGGAGCAGCGTGTTGCATGTCTGTGTGCTTGAGACAGCGAGTGAGAACTCCGCTAAGAATTGGATCATGTTATTCGATCGGTTTTCACATGACTATTTCGTTGGCCGCCACATGGCGGACAGACCTCTCAGTCCCACCCGCCAAAGGTAAAATCTGCCCGCAAATGGTGCTTGGCGGGCTTTAATTTCGCTCCCTGAGCAGAGCTATCAGTCTTACAATGCCTGCAGGCAAACAACCAGCCCAGCCTAATCTGGACCAATTGGTTTCAATCAATTGCTAATCAGCAGATTTACATTTGGCTCAAATGTTTTTACTATCACTGAGAACATACTGAATTTATTCTGCATTGGCTCAATCTTTTAGCATCTATGTTCTATTTCATTCTGGTTTCCGCTCAGCGTCATTCTGCACTAACCTCACGTCGTGCCTAGCACTGAATAAAAAACTCCACAATGTACCTTTACATACCGACATCCGTCTGGCCACACCCCTATCCGCTTACTTTCATAAGCAGGTGTGTGGTCACCTACTCGCCTCCTTCTTCACTTTCACCACAAGGAAGTGCCTTGGTAGATACCCACACTTGACGAGGTTGTTTAGTTGAAGAAAGTTGATACGTGTTTAAATTTTTTCTTGCTTTTTTCTTCTTTCATATATTTAAAAAGAAAAAAGCTAAGTCATAATGTTTACCTCGGAGGGTCGCGCTCGCAACGTCACCCTTCACCAGCGGTTCTCCATTGCCTCCTCTGTCGTGCGTCTTGGAGCGGGGTTGAGGCCTCTCTCGTGGTCAGCAGCCACGCCCGGTAGGCGTCCGATGGATAGTTTGCCTCTCCAAGGAGCTGGTGCACCAGCGCCGTCTCCTGTGCGATGGCCTGGTTCCGGCTCTGGTTCCTCTGCTTCCGGGGAGTCGTCCGCTGTTGGGCGGCCGGCTCCTCTGGTTGCGGGGGATTTGAGACGCAAACTTTTTGCGTCAGCTCGCTCCCGTCGCAAGATGGTGGCTTGTAGACGCGAACGGCCTGGTTTTGGTGAGTTGCTGGAGCCGGATGAGGATGCGTCTGATTCTCCATGGCCGATGGAAACAGAGGACTACATGGTAGAAGCGGACGGGTTCTTGTTCGAAGCCCCGGTGGAGACATGTCCCCCGCCCGTCCAGGTAACACTGGAGGGGGGTGAGATGTCTCCTTGGGATTCCTCGTACGCAGATGTTGGGTTAGAACCTCCGACTCGGCGGCGGGATGCCCTGCTATCAGCCACATCAGAATGTGGCTCTTTAACCAGTAGTCTGCTGCATGTGAGGGACGCAAGCTCGGTGGGGGAAAGTATGCAGGGGGAACTGCGTGCTTTGTTCCCCGAGCTCATGGCGGCGGCGGCAGTCGCAAATGGCTTGCCGCTGCCACAGCCACTGCCTGTTCCTATTCCTGACGATCTCATAGGTCATCTTTGGCAATGCCGTCCGGTGAGAGGGGTGGACGTTGTCTGTCCATTTTCCCCTCAATGGAGGCCTACGTCCGTCAGGGACAGGTGGTCTCCCACATCATGGGCCTTACCCCCGCCTACGTGCAAGTCACGAGGGTGGTGGGTTTGGTAGAAGGCATGAAGGAGGGCGTGCCTCGGCTTGATAGGCCGATGGCGGCGCTCCTTTGTCCTGAGGTGGTGTGGGAGCCGTTACGGAAGCCGGTTCCCCAAGGGAAATCGGCGAGGCGGTTGGCTTTTTGGAGTGACCAGTCATTTATCTCCGCGACGCAATCTCTGGCTGCCACTTCTAACATCGCGCAGCTGGCGAGATTCATGTCCGGGATACTGACGGGCGGTACGGAGCTGACTGATTTGCAACATGATCAGCTCGCCCAGTCGGCAGGAGCCATCCTGCATCTGATCCAGCCGCAGGCTATAGCCACTGGGAAAGTACGTGCCCTGGCCACTCTAATCCAGCGCCACCTTTGGCTGGAGCAAGCGCGTGTGCCGGAGAAGAAGAGGACTCCACTTCTGACGGCACCCCTCTCCGATGCTGGACTGTTCGGGTCGGCACTGCAGCTGATGACCTCAACCTGCAGGGAGATGCAGGAGGAGCGTTCCGTGCTCCAGCCTCATTTCTACCCCGCCCGATGTCGCCGGTGGAGTCAGACGGCAGGCTCGTCGTCGGGGTTCCGCCGCCGTAGCCGCCGCTGCTAACACTTTATTTTACAGTCTTCGTCCCTATGTTTGATAACGTAATGTTAATGTCTCCATATATAGGGCTCTACGCTAACCTTTTTCCCAAGGAGCACATGTGCTCCTAAATAAAATGTTAATAAATAAAATCTAAATACAAATTTAGGAGCACCCAAAGAAATTTAGGAGCACAGTGACAATTGTTCAAGTAACACACACACACACACACACGCACGCACACACACACACACACACACACACACACACACACACACACACACACACACACACACACACTCACACACACACACACACACACACACACACACACACGATGTGTGACATGGCTTGGTTTCATGTTTTGAGGTACCTTCAATTATCTGTAAATAATACATACATACATACTCTATCTAAATAGATTAAATATGATTGTCCCTGAGGGCAAGTTGTGTTGTTGTCTTGATATATCTACAAATAGCAGACGAATAGCCGGTTGCCTCTGGATCAATGAATGTCTAATATTGAATAATATTATTAGCTATTTTATTTTTAACATCCCTAATTCCAACAGTCAAGAGGCTTGTTTCAAATTGATACATGAAAAACCCCACACACGCAACAACATCCACCTCAAACACAACAAAAGAACAGAGCATCTCATGAACTTATTATGTCATGGACTCTATGGACTGTCAGCTGAACTCGCACCAATGCATAGGGAAATAGTCAGACATCCCAGAATTATTTCATAATACAAGTTTTGAATGGACATTTGGATTAAAATCATCAGGAAGACAGCACTGGAACGTTTGTGAGTATAGGCTCTGACCAGATCTATCAATGAAATACGTTGCGCGCTCAGCGCTGTGGAATGAAGGAAATGCGCATCGGGATCGGATTTGGATGTTATTCTTTGAAGTTGTGTTACAAAGTTACAAGTTACTTAACGTTACACATGTCGCGCTATGCCGATGCTTAGCTTGCTAACGTTAAGATAGCAGTGTAACTTAAGTTACACTATGCATGCTTGATGAAAGCAGAGCAGAGCTCTCTGTCTGTCTGCGTTCGCACCTCTCAAGCACCCTGTAACACGCAGCGGGCCCCGCCTCCCTCCCTCCTTGCATTCCACCCAAAAACTGAATTTCAGTCCAGTTTCTGAACTATTAACAGCGGAGCTGTTTTGTAATCTTCACTCATCTCGCACACTGCAAGTAAATGATTTTTCCGGTTCGCACACACATATTATTAGGGGCAAATACGAGGGAAATGCTCGCACTGTAGAGCATAATTATATATATAATTAGTAAACTGTCGGGGGCTTTTCTTGCCCCCCTTAACTGATTTTCGAGGGCATTTTGCCCCAAGCCCCCGTTAATTTCGAACCCTGGGAGGGACTGTATTTTTTGTTACAAACTCTGTGTTTATTCACCAAACATATGATGGGGATACGACGTGTGAATCTTTCGCTAGTATTGGTTTGATAGGAGGGCTAGACGCTACATTCATGTTAGAGCTTAAGCAAGGCCTGCAGATTACACTCGGTTGAAAAAGTTTTTTTCTGCCTCGACCTGAATCTTCACATGAAGGTAGAGGTTAGTTGTGTGCTCTGTTGCTTAAACAGTGATATTGAGCCGCAACACTACTGTGTTGGTCTGCAGTAATGCTTGTATGAAAAAGTACCGCGGCTCAGCCGCTCTCTCTCTTTATCAGATTTTCTGTGTCTTACAACATGGATGCGGGTGTCGGGTTCACACATACATAACTTGGCCTTGTTATAAACCCTGTTCACAGATGTGTCTGTGGCTAGCGTGCATTGAATTAGCTTGCACTGTTCATTAGCATATTGGCTACTTAAGGTATCATATGGCTGTTTGTTGTTGTCGTATGCAAGGGTTGGGCTTGCGAGGGGGTACCGGATAAACCCCTCCTTCCCTCTTCTGATTGGTCAGGGGGTTTATTGGACTCTCTTTTCATTCGGTCAGGGCCAAGCTGTTAGGCAGCTTGGCACGGGGGTGGGGGGGGGGAAGGGTTTCCCTGACTCCGCACCTATCACAGGCGGTTGAGTCCTGAGTTTCCCCCCGTCATAGCAAACATCACTAGGCACGTTTCTATTGGACGACGGCTTCCGTGAGTTTTTTCAGACCCGTATGTAGGGTCTGTTATTGTCAAGTTGTCGGGGCAGAGCGTAGGAACTTACTGTTCTACTACGCTCGATATACGTGTAACTTGAGTCTGTTGGTCACGTGACTCAATGTTACCGTGACTTTTCAATCTATGGCTCACGTGGAAAGTTTCTCTGAGGATTCCCGTCTCCTCTCTGTGGTGAGGGTGGCGGGATGTAAGAATGTAAAAAAAATTTACCCTCGGCCGCGTCACGTGGGATTCATGTCAGTCGGTGTTTCTTTCTTTTTAATAATAAAAAGAGTGAAGAATATGAAGCATGACAAACTTCTTGTCGTTCTCCCAGGCGACTTGAAGGACCAATGTCTGGTGTCTGGTTAGACTATCCATTGATGTGTTTGGGTCTCGACGCGTACATAGTGCTGGCTCGGGGTGTTTCTGTTAAGAAACATGCAGGAGGCTAGTACACCTTGGTTGCTCGTTATTAAAACTGCGTTTTTATGGGGCAACTGGGATGGGGGATTTTTTTCGACAGTCTCGACGGATTCTCGTTCATATCTGGATGATGTTAACGGAATAGATCAGAACATAGGTAGAGGGGTCTCACGCCCTTGGGGTGGGCCACTGAGCGCGGTACAAATGGGACCGTCTGGGTGGCGCCCTCTTTTCATGTTTTAGATCGACACGCATACCTACCCCCTCTCCTGGAGTGGGCATGTCGGCGTGGTTAGGGCACGGGACTGGTTCTGGTCGCGCTGGTCCAGGTCAGTTAACCTGTTGCCCGCCGGGGACGCAGATCTGCTGTTCTGGTACCCTGAGGGACTTGTGCTTTTTTCGGGGGGAAAAATACCGGGTCGGCCCGGGTGTCACAGGGTTAGGCGTTATGGAGACCCTTTGTTGGGTACACGTTGTACCTGGCACTATCATAAAGGGGCTGGTTCTCTCTTTTCTTTCGCTCCTCTCTCACGCATGGCGGAGAGGGGGCTGTTGGCGTGGTCTTCTGGACCTCCTCTGGTAACCCTGTGTGCTTCCCGAGCCGCCGGGCCCGGTCCGAAGTAATGTTTCGTTGAAACCGTAGGCCTGGGATAATCCTTTTTGGAAACTGAAACACTTGTACTGCGGTATAGCTGGTGTATACTCGCAGGTGTGTTTTGGAGTTTTTCTTGAGGGGTTATAGGAACAACCACCGTATGTGGTACCAAGAGGGTGGTTGATTCCCTGGTGTGTTGGAGCAGAGTCGACTCCCGGGTTACCCGGTTGAGTGTGCCCCTGCACGCTCATGACATCTGCCAATCGTGTCAGCCTTCTCTGCCTCGACCCCTCTGGGTGGTTTTCTTTTTGATGGAGGCTTTGTCATGGTGCGCAACAATGCCAGCATACGCCCCTTCCGCCGGGGTGCTGTTTTCAGTTGACCCCTTTGGCGCCTGTCTCGTCCGCAGTGCTCCAGGCTCGGGTCTACAGCCTGCTGCCTGGTTTCCCCGGTGCGCTGCCTGCTTCCGTTATGGTTAACCGTTTGAGTGCTTCAAAGTTACGGCCATGCTGACTGCCTGTGTTGCAGGGTCAGTGTGCCAGGCGGCGTACTAATGGGGGGAAGGGCCCGCTCTTGGAGGGTCCCTGTCCGAATACGCTGGCGATGTGGGGGGCGGTGTCACTAAGTGACCGCCTGGTGAGGTCTTGATGCTTGGCGTCATTGACCTCTCCGGGCCCCCTTTTTTTCCAGGGGATCCAGTAGGGCTGGGCGATAAAACGATAACGATAACTATCGCAATAAATTATTTCCTCGAAATAAACATGAAACGTGGTCGCAAAGTTTCGATATATCGATTTTCCAAGCTTGGATATGAGCACACGCACTAACAACCAATCAGTGAAGGAGATGGCCGACAGCGGAAGGAGACCCGGAAGGAGACGCGGAGGTAGGACTCAGTAAACAAGGCTGGCTAGGCTAATTAGCTTGCACAGCGCTATTTTACAGTTTACCTGCCGAGTTGGTGTGTGTTTTGAATTCTGAGGGTAACTGTTATAGTAGTGTGGGGTATACGGTGGACGTCGTTGCAATGTATTGGGGCGGAACAGAGTATTTTATGGTCATATTTAGTACATTGTCATGGAATACACCGCTCGGAAACGAGGCTGGCTAGGCTAATTAGCTTGCACGGCGCTATTTTACAGTTTACCTGCCGAGTTGGTGTGTGTTTTGAATTCTGAGGGTAACTGTTATAGTAGTGTGGGGTATACGGTGGACGTTGTTGCAATGTATTGGGGCGGAACAGAGTATTTTAGGGTCATAATTAGTACATTGTCATAGGGGTGGACGGTATAAACGGTATACGGTATAAACGGTATGAATTTGCTCTACGGTATGGATTTTGACTATACCGTGTAACCGGTAGGGCAGCTCTAAAATAGCAATGACGTCATGTAACCACAGCGCGACTATTTCACTCGCATTTGCCCCTAAAAATAGATAGAATTAGTCATAGATAATAGATATGTGCGAACTGGAAAAAGTTATTTAGGAGGCTTCGCGCAGTGGGCGTGCCAGCCCCTACCGCACGCATGTAAACACGGGTCTAGTAGTCTAGTGGGACGGGAATGAATGAATGAATGAATGAATGAATGAATGAATGAATGAATGAATGAATGAATGAATGAATGAAAACTTTATTTAACAGATTGCAGAATGGGTACAATACAGTACGGCTCAATACATACAATTGTTAAGGGGATGCAGACCTGAGAAAGACGTTTGTCTTGTTTCCATCAGGGTCCCCCATTTTCAATTCATATAGTAACGTATAGACATGGGAAGACGGCGGCGTCTCCCTGAGCTAACGTTAGCTTAGCTACCGTTACAAAATGACCCAGTCAACTATTCACTTTTAGTTTAATACATGATGAGGCATTGTCTAACCGAACGGTATCTAGTCGGCCAGCTACCGATAGCTCCTGACATCAACAAACGCTCCACAAAGTCTAGTAGAGAGACGTGTATGCTACCTGTTAGCTCACGTTAGCGCAAGTTAGTTCACCGTTCAAAACGAAATGTCCCATTGAACTAAATAATTCACTGAGGCGTTGTATTAACGTTATATATCCGGCTAGCAGTAGCTACAGATAGCTCCTGATATCAATGTCTTATAACACTGATTCGATGCGTATTCGAGCTGAGGGCTTGCTGAGCACAGTTAAGTAACGTTATGCCAATAGGGTCCAGGTGCAGCGCCGGAGAATCCTGGCCGTAGCTCTGCTCGAGGCTACTCGAGTATAGGTCCAGGTGCAGCTCCAGAGAATCCTGGCCGTAGCTGGAGGCTACTAGAGTACGTACACAGACAGTGGAGCTTGTTGCGTGGTGGCGATGTCTCGCAGATAATACAAGTACAAGTCTAATTATATAATATATATATTTTATAAAAAAAGAATTAAAAATTATATAAAATAAAATAAAAATTATCAAAAACGATGATACCGTGATATATACCGTTACCGTCTATGCTTCAAATTATACCGTGATATAAATTTTAGACCATACCGTCCACCCCTACATTGTCATGAGATACTCCGCTTGCTTTGGCTAACTGCTAACGTGCGCGGACTGATGACGACATCAACTTGACTCTCGAGACATTCGCAGCAGCAAAACAAGTCTATTAATAGCCCGTCCATCGGCGCCGGGCATAATAAGTTAATTAAACTTGACAGACAATATATCGACGATAATTATCGATATCGAGTTATATGAAAATAATTTTATAATTTTATCGCGATAGCGTTTTTGGCCATATCGCCCAGCCCTAGGATCCAGTCCCTTCAGGGGGTCTGGGTCTTCCTTCGCGCTCCGCTGCTACGGCCTTGCCACGGGGTTGAGTTTGCTCTTGACTCCGTGATTTTGGGGGCAGTAACGAGGGTTGTTCCTTCCGTTTGTTCCCTGGTGGCATGCGGGTTGTGCGTGTGCATAGTCGTGGGGTCAAGCCACGGTCTGCTCACCCTGTGCGTTGAGTTGCTCGAGTTCCTCTTTGCACGGTCGGATCCGTCTCCCTCCCGTCCTCCAATAGGGAGGGTATCCCTCCATTAGGGAGGGTCGGGGGGCTCGGTCCTCTCCGGTCTGATGGTTGTGGGGGGCCTCAGCGGGGTACATTTGTCGAGCTTCTGGCTTCCGCTTAGCTCCTCTTGTGCAGAATGACGCTGAGCGGAAACCAGAATGAAATAGAACGTAAGGTTATGTATATAACCAAGTTCTATGAATACTGGTGACGCTCAGCGTCAGGATGCCACTGCGGCCCTTGACCTCGCCTTGTGGTGAAAGTTTGGGAAGGAGGCGAGTAGGTGACCACACACCTGCTTATGAAGGTAAGCGGATAGGGGTGTGGCCAGACGGATGTCGGTATGTAAAGGTACATTGTGGAGTTTTTTATTCAGTGCTAGGCACGAAGTGAGGTTAGTGCAGAATGACGCTGAGCGTCACCAGTATTCATAGAACTTGGTTATATACATAACCTTACGTTAACATATGTGAACATACCTCAAGCAGAGACGTACTGTACAGATTGTACTGTGTGCTCTTAAAATGCACAAAATACTCAATCACATTCATTTGTGCACTAGCACTGGCGTATTGATAATCCTGCTCCATTTGAGGTCTAGTTAATGGCTGTTTCCGTGCTCACGCTGTTCGCCTGCAGTGTTATTCGGTCTGACAAACACATATGTGTGTATTGATCTGATCCCCAGCAGAAAGGGCCCACCCCCGGCCCCAGTTATTGTTCACAGACAACACTCAGAGATGAGCCTTCATTATTTACAGCACGCAGAGTCTCAGAGATATGACCCTTTCTTATTTGCACCCTCTTAGCTGCCGCCTGACCCCAATACCAGACAGAGAGAGGATGCTCTATTTAGCACTACGTGACATTAAAAGAAGGATTCTGATTCTCATTTATGTTTAATTTAAAAGCTACGATGTGTTAAGGTCTTCTTTACATTTAGCTCCAAAAACATATCTTAATGCGGACACGCTGACTCACAGTCTACTGGTAGTGCACTCTCCTCCACAGAGCTGTCTCTACTCCTTTACGTCACAGTCGGCTAAACACCTCTGCTCAAGAGAGCAAAAGATTTGTCCCAAATCCGGTCATCCGCAACCAGATTAGTTTGAAAAACGAATGCGAAATGCGTCTAGAACTTTGAATTGGGTGTATACATACTAGGGCTGTCTTAAATATGTCGAAGCTTCGAAGCTTCGTTCAATGGGCATGGGATTCGAATGGGAAATAAAATTTGAATATATATTTAAAATAAAAAGTTTTTTTTTTTTTGTGTGCAAAATCAACTCTGCCTCTCTTTGTTAACTACAACAAGCAATGCTGTTTGTTAAGATGAGGTCGGACTCGGCACTGACAGATTTGTGTTCATTGTACTGCTTTTATAAAGCCTCAAATGACGGCTTACAATATTTCATGAAAGCAAAGTGTTTCGTTTGTCTAAGATTTAAAAAGGTTTTAACTTGTGCTGTACAGGTCCCACAACATAAAAAAAAATATATAATAATAATAATAATAATAATAATAATAATAATAATAATAATAATAATAATAATAATAATAATAATAATAATAATAATAATAATAATAATAATAATAATAATAATAATAATAATAATAATAATAATGGGGCGCCCCAGTGGCGAACCACATAGCACGCTCAGCCGCGACACGGCCGACCCGGGTTCGATTCCAGAACCCGTCGTTATTTGCAGAATGTCTTCCCCCCACTCTGTCTCCCATTCCTCCTCTATCTCTATCTACTGGACTGCCCAGTAGAAATAAAGCGATAAAACGCCAAAAAATAAATCTTTAATAAAAAATAATAATAATAACTAAATTACATTTATTATTATTATTATTATTATTATTATTATTATTATTATTATTATTATTATTATTATTATTATTATTATTATTATTATTATTATTATTATTATTATTATTATTATTATTATTATTATTATATATATATATATATTTTTTTTTTATGTTGTGGGACTTATACAGCACTTTGTTCAACTTTGTCAGTGCTGTAAAGTTAAAACCTTTTTAATTCGAAGCGTCGAGATAAAAAAAAAATATATATATATATATATATATTTTTTTTTTGTATCTCGACGCTTCGAATTAAAATCTAATCTCGGCCCCAAAGCTATGAATAGCAAAAAAAAATGAAGGTCAGCCCTAGTGTATACAGAGTATATCTCAAATGGAGTGCAAGTGGACTGCATTTATATAGCGTTTTTATCCAAAGCATTACATTTACAACTAATTACAACTCATGCTTCACATTCACCCATTCATTCACACATTCACACATCGATGGCAGAGGCAACCATGCAAGGTGCCAACCTGCTCATTGGGAGCAGTTAGGGGTTAAGTGTCTTGCTCAAGGACAATTCGACATGCTGCCGGTATGAATCAAAATCGAACAAGGAACCTTCTGATTACCAGACGACTGCTCTACCTCCTGAACCACTGTTAACCATAACTTAAGCTTGTTTGAACATGCAGTGATGTTGTTATCCAAAAAGTAAACAGACTATAGTTATATATCTTTTCTGTGTGAGGAAAACATACCTTTATGGCTGCATTCATTGTTGTTTCCATGGACACAGTGAATAAACAAGGGTGCACAGACGCTGTGAAATTCAATTATTTAACTTGTCTATACGGGCAGAACAATAATATCATATAAATTATTAAATATGAGTTAATGTAGCACCGGTTAGTTTACTTCCTCATTGGGCAGAGATGTTTGACAGTGGAATGCAAGGGGAACGTTGTCCAATTCTCTGCGTAGGAGAATGCTGTGAGTGAGTTTTGTTGACCAGCGTAGCAGTAGTGCAGAGCCATTCCATTCTAAAGTTTGATGAGGCTCGCCCTTCTAAAGCTCAAAGGGAATTTCGTTGGAACACTTTTAGTGGTTGGATTTACACAGTTATCATTTGACATAGTCTAGCGCAGTGGTTCTCAAACTGTGGTATGTGTACCACTAGTGGTACTTGGTGGTACTGCTGGTGGTACTTGAAAACATTTACAAAAAAGCAAAAAAAAAATATATATATATATATATATATTTTTTTTGCAGTCAGGCCAATGAACTTAGAAGCAGGCCAGGCCAGTGTTTCTGGTTGCGGCGGCGCGATAGTTAGATAATCTAAGTGGGGAACAACCAGGAGATCACTGTGACAGAGAGTAATGCAGTCTAAACAGTCATAAATCTTTAATTCAACTTCAGCCCTGATCATAACCATTTATTTTTAGATTTTTTTGTAATGTCATATAAAAAAATGTAATACTCCCACTTTTCTGAAAAGAGTTGGTGTTAAATCTGACATTACAAAAAATCCATCAAAATCTGTTTAGCTGCTAATCATTGACACATGCCTAGCCTGTAATAATCCACCCCAGAAAAATGTACTTTGCATTTGATATATTGAAAATATTTTACTTTTTGTGTGTTTTTTTAACAATAATTTGTGATGCCATCACACAAACTGGCATTTAAAGGGTAAACATTAAAAATGTATTGAATATGTGTTTTATTTTCTTTTTTACAATAATTTGTGATGCCCATCACAAACACTGGCATTTAAAGGGTAACATTTCAAAAATCCCTTCACCAGAATGCAGGAAATTAAGTTTTTGTAACAAAATAATTGTGTGTGTGTGTGTGTGAGAGAATGACGGACAATTGCTTGCTGTGTGTGAGAGAGAGAGAGAGAGAGAGAGAGAGAGAGAGAGAGAGAGAGAGAGAGAAAGAATTAAGTACATTTGCTGAAATACAGTTGTTCTTAATTTTCTCACTTGCTATGTGAGAATGTTAGTTATTATGTTCTCAATGCCCCTTGCATTGTATGAGTTGTGTGGAAGCGTTTGCTAGTTTTTTTTTTTTTTTTTTTTTTTTTTTTTATCTTTTCCCCCCTCCATTTTCCTCAGATTTTTCTCCCATCCCAATGTTAGTCGTTATGCCAATTCCCAATCCCCTTCCTGGTCGCTGCGCACTTACCCCCCACAGTCGGTCTGGGAGAGTGGAGGCTATCACGTGCTTCCTCCGACACACGTCCAGCCAATCAACCGCTTCTTTTCACCTGGCAGCGCGGATTCTCATTGAGAGGGCGTAGCGTGTGGAAGGATCACACTATCCCACTCAAGTCCTATCCGCGCTTAGCAGGCGCCCCGACCGAACTGTAGGAGTCGCTGTTTACAACGACCCGGACCCACCCCGCCAGCTTCTCCCACCCTCTAATACTGCCAATTGTATTAGTGTGAACGGCCAGCCAAGCTGGTGACAACCCCGGAGCTGTGAGCTGGATTAGAACAGGCGAATCTATTTCGTTATATAAGTGTGATAAGGACTGTTCTGGGTCTTTTATGTATAAAATAATGTCATCTGCGTATAAGGATATTTTATGTTCCTCCTTATTCATTTTCAGTCCTTTAATGTGAATATTGTCTCGTACACATGACGCCAGCAATTCAATCACCATCGCGAAGAGTGAACTCGACAGTGGGCATCCTTGTCTTGTCCCTCTCGTTAGTGTAAAAAAATCAGAGGAAGCTCCATTGGTTATGACAGCTGCTTTAGGATTTTTATAGATTGCTTTAATCCAAGCGATAAAGTTTGGTCCCATATTAAGCTTGTCAAGTATAGAAAAAAGAAAGTTCCATTCAACCCTATCGAAGGCCTTCTCTGCGTCCAGTGATAGGAGCAGAGAAGGGCTCCGACTGGTGTCCAAATGGTTTATTACATTTAAAAGTCTCCTTATATTGTCAGCAGAATATCTCCCTTTTATGAAACCTGATTGGTCTGGATTAATCAATTTAGGCAAAATATCTTCTAGTCTTTTTGCTAATAATTTGGTTATAATCTTGTAATCGTGATCTAAAAGACTAATAGGTCTATATGATGAACAATTTAAAGGATCTTTGCCACTTTTGTGCAATACTGTGATATGTGCTAGGTTCATTGATTGAGGGAGTATTCTATTGTGACAGAAATTATACATCATTGCCATAAAAATGGGATGAAGTTCAGTCCAAAATTCTTTATAAAATTCAGCAGAAAAACCATCTGGTCCTGGGCTTTTATTTATGGGCATTAACTTAATTGTGGCCAGAACCTCTTCTTTTGTAAATGATGAGTTAAGGTATTGCTGGTCTAATTCAGACAATTTTGACAATTTCTTATTTTGTAAGTACTGGTCCAGTTGTTCTTGTGAATGAGAACTTTGAGATTTGTAAAGTGTATTGTAGAATTCAAAGAAAGCTTGATTAATCTCTTTAGGTTGATATGTTATATTATCATTGAGATGAATTGCTTTAATAGTTCTTTCAGTTTGTTCTTTCTTTAATTGATGGGCCAGTAATTTACTTGGTTTATTGCCAAATTCGTAATGCTTTTGTCTAACGTAATTCATTTTTGTTGTAATTTCGTTTGAAATATTAAGGTTTAATTTGGCCCTGGCCACAATTAATTGTCTCCAATTGTCCTCTGTAGACGCTGTCTTATGAAGTGCTTCACATCTTATTACTTCTCTCTCAAGTTCTTGTGCTTGTGCTCTTTTTACTCGCTTTTTAAATGAACCATATGAAATTATTAGTCCTCTTAAAGTGGCTTTTGCAGCCTCCCAGATAATGTTAGGGTCAATGAGGGGGTCATTATTTTCCTTTATGTAGTTTGTAATCCATGTTCGCGTTTTTACTTTAAATTCTTCATCTTGGAGTAATGAATTATCAAATTTCCATTGTTTGGTGAACGAGTTGTTCCTATTAAACTGAATAGTCATGCATATTCTGGCATGATCTGATAAAATGATTGGGCTAATTTCACATTCCTTTATCATGTATATATATTTTGAGTAAATAAAGGCATAGTCTATTCTACTATATGAGTTATGTACATTTGAGAAGAAGCTGTAGTCTTTAATGCCTGGATGTAATTCACGCCAGACATCAATTAGGCCACTTTCTGCACATAACCCTTGAAGAACTTTTGAGGATTTGGAGCTATGGTTAGTTTGACTAGACTTATCCAATGCTGTCATTGTCAGATTAAAATCTCCCGCCATCACTCCAAAACCTTTACAGTTTTCATTGAACAGCAACACCATGTCAGACATAAATGTGGGTTCATCGGCATTGGGGGCATAAATGTTCAAAAAAGTAATGGATGTTCCCCAAATGCAGCCTGACACCAAGACAAACCGTCCGTTTGGGTCTGTAATTGTTTTTTCTACTGTAAATGGTATTGTTTTGTTAATCAAAATAGCCGTTCCCCTGCTATGACTTTTATATGATGAGAAATAGACCTGACCTACCCATTCTCTTTTTAACTTTGCATGTTCAGTGTCTGACAAATATGTTTCTTGTAAAAAAGCCACATCTACTTTGTTTTCTTTTAGAAGGGATAACATTTTTTTCCTTTTAATAGGATTTCCCAAGCCTTTAATGTTCCACGAATTTATAATTATATCTGACATGGTAGTTGGTACAATCTTTGAGGAGTATCTATGACTGTATACATTTGCCTCGAAAATATTGCCATTGCTTTTATTAATAAACATGACCAAAAAACAAAAACATAGAACACAAAACATACATAGAATACACATACATAGAATAAAAAACATACATAGAATAAAAAACATACATGAAATACATCAACCCACCCCAGCCATGGTTTTCTGAACCACGACATTTACCCCCTTACTCCTAGTAGGCCATAGAGAAACAATAATGGAAAAAACAAAATAACTGAAAAAGAATTAAATCTTTCTTATATTGGCCCCTGGAGCTCTTGTCTTCAGTGTAATAATTTCCTTTTATTTATTTGTATTTCTCTTTACACCCCCTCCCCTCTTCACTTCCCCCCATGTTGTTAAATATGAGTTGGTCACCTGATATTACTGAATGGTGAGGGGTGTTTCTTATTAGGCAGACTTTTTTTTTTTTTTTTTTTTTTTTTTTTTTTATTATACTGTTGAGAGTTCTCCTCTCCACATACTTTTTACCATTCAGTCATTGTGACCTTCTAATGTTTGAGAGAAAAATATCAGTGCAAAACAGATGCATGTTAAATTCGTGCCATTCCTTGTACCCCCCTCCCTTCCTTTAGTCATGGTATCGTCCGTATGACGTCACACGTTGTTGCAGGAAGTACCGCTGCCAGACAGTAAATATACACGTTGTATACACTTATATAACGAAATAGAACAATTCGGAAAATACTCTGGATATAAGTTAAACTTTAATAAATCAAATGCTTGTCTCCTGAATATGACCCCAACCGAAACGATGTATAAAACATATCCTTTTAATTGGTCTCCAGAAGGGTTTAAATATTTGGGAATAAACATTACACCACAACTAGAGAACTTGTACAGGGAAAACTATTGTCCTCTTATAGAAAAGATAAAAACTGATCTGTGTAAATGGTCCACGCTCCCATTATCTCTGCTGGGAAGAATAAATGTAATAAGAATGAACGTCCTTCCAAGACTAAATTTCCTTTTTCAAATGTTACCATGTTACTTATCAACAGAATTTTTCAAATCTATGAATAGACCCATCTCAAAATTTATTTGGTGCAACAAAATGCCTAGGATAAAGTTATTGACACTTATGAAACCAGAATCCATGGGAGGTCTCGGTCTCCCCAACCTCCAACATTATTTTTGGTCAGCCCAATTAAGAAATGTACTGTCATGGTCGTTGGGAAGACGGGACTCACAGTGGTTTCAGTTAGAAGCTAAATTTGTTGACCCGTTACCATTGGACTCTCTCATATTTATAAAACAATTTAAAAAGATAAGAAACATAGGTAATTGCTTCACTGTTTTTAACACACTATGTGCTTGGAAGGACTGCTCAAAAAAACTGGGTATCACCAATTGTACCTCCATATACTCTCCTATCTATCACAATCCTGATCTAGATAAACATCTAAGATCAATTAATATACTCAAATGGGCTCAGTTGGGGATAAGTCAATTCAAAGACCTGTTTCATACAAATATGCAGTTAAAATCATTTATGGATTTAAGAACAGAATATGCCATCCCAAATACTGATTTCTTTAAATATTTACAAATGAGAAACATTATACACATACTGAGAAGAGAAAATAAACTAAGACTAGAATTACATGAAATAGAAGAAATACTAATGTCATCGACCACAATTAAAGGTAAAATTAGTGAATTTTATGACATCTTCTCCAAAGAATGTCACTCATCTTTTTTGCCTTTGTTGAGGATCTGGGAGACAGACCTAACCATGAAATTTGCAGAAAATACATGGCTAAATATTTGTGATAGAATACACTTTCCATTTACAAGTAACAAAATCAAAGAAGCAAATTTTAAATGTATCCATAAATTGTATTTAACTCCAATAAAAATGCATAAAATGTCTAGAGATAATTCAATAAACTGTCCTAGATGTAAAACTAACGAAGGAACATTTCTACACATGTTTTGGCACTGTGATAAACTAAAACGATTCTGGAATTGTATTCATTTATTTACAAAATCTGTATTAGAAACGGAATTTGACTTGTCCCCATGTGCCTATTTACTTAATGAATTACCAGAGATCCAGATGGATCCAAAAAAATATAGACTGCTGATTGTTATAACATACTTTGCCAAGAAATGTATTCTCCTGTTTTGGAAAAATGACTCTTCGCCCACTTTTGAGATGTTTCAAGATCAGATATCCCAGCTTCTTCCATTGGAGAGATTGACCTTGGAGGAGCGCGGCCGGGGGTGGATGTTCCGGGACCTTTGGTCTCCGCTGTTTTCTCGATTGAGCAGAGGGGCTGTTGATTGATACGGCTAGTGGCGGTATGTGAATATATCCGCATGCTGTCGCTGGCCGTGTCGATTGGTGGTTTTGCTGTTTGGTTGGGGGAGGGGTGGGGGCCGGGGGTCTTGGGATGTCTATCCCTGGTTGTGTGTTTTTTGGAGGTGGGTTTCCCTAGTGGAAGAAGTTGTACAACAGACGCGTAAGAGGCCTGTCTGTTGTATAACAATGATGTTGTTGTTGTCATTGTTGTTATTATTTATTATTGTTTACTTAAAAATACGTATGAGAAAAAATGAACAGTGTAAACAATATCATTAACTCTGAATATAAAAATATGAGAAAAGAAAACAAGACGCGGTCTCGGACTGGTGGGGGCCCCTGATTCGAGGTCTTGGTGAATCGGAGTGTTAAAGAGGCATGATGCTCTGGCTCGCTGGGGCGCCGGATTTGGGGTCCTCACGGGGTAGGGACCTTGGTTGTCGATACAGGAGATGACGGGTGCTCAAGTAATCTCGCCTTATGGTACATACATGTGGGTATATGCATGTATATATGTATATATATGTATGTGTGTATGTATATGTATATATATATATATATTCTTATTAATTTATATATTTATTTTATACATGACTATTTTATTTTTCATTATTCTGATTTAACTGATGGTCTTGTCATTGTCGTTATTATTATTATTATTATTATTATTACTGTTATTGTCCTGTGATGTCTTGTTTATTAGTATTGTTATTGTATTGTATTGTCTTGTTTCATGTTGAAAAGGGAAAATAAAGAAAAACTATTTGAAAAAAAAAAAAAGAACAGGCGAATCTAGCCGCTCCGGGGTTTGGTGACGAACGCAATTTCCGTTACGCCACCTGACCGCCCTTAGCGTTTGCTAGTTCTAGTGGTATCCCTTTGTACATTGTGGCTGTGTCTGACAAAAGTTAACAATAAATAATGGTATTAGGAATACATTTGCCTCCTGCGTGAACTGTGCATAGCTGAATAGACTGTATTTTAACGCCGGTCATATGGTGGTACTTGGAGAGCCAGCTATGTTCTCAGGTGGTACTTGGTGTAAAAAGTTTGAGAACCACTGGTCTAGCAAATGAGGACCATGTATAGTAACGACTAAATTCCATGCTATTTCCAACAAAATCCCCATGGAGCCTCTCTTGATTGGTTAGAAGGAGGTACCTCACACAGAAACTTTAGGATGGAATATCTCTTTGAATATCTCTACACTGTTCAAGTTCAAGTTTTTCATTTGTCAAATACACAACAATACAGGGGGCATTGCAGGTAGGGCTGCAACGATTAGTCGACATAATCGATGACGTCGATCATAAAAACTCGTCGACGCAGAATTTTTGCGTCGATTAGTCATACATTTTTTTTTTCAAATTTTTTAGAATTTTTTAGAATTTTATTTTGCACTACCTATCTTTGTGAAAGTGGCTTCTCAGCTCTGGTCCAGCTGAAGACAAAGCAGAGGAACAGATTGGACATTGAGCATGACCTCAGAGTTGCTTTGTCTACCATCACCCCAGACTTTGAGACTCTTGTCAGGAGCAAACAACATCCCCAGTTATCCCATTAGTTCCCTGGGATGTTAAGCTAAGAAGTCTGCTATATATTTTTTTTAGTTATTTAAACACTTCCACTTTAATTTGTATTATTTAATTTATTTATCTTGTTATGAGTGATTGTTGTATTGTTCAAATACATTTTGATTTAAAGTTGCTTAAGATCCAAAGTCAAATGTTTCATGAGTCATTATTTTAATTTGCTATGGGATAGGGATGCACCGATATGAAAATTGGCCACCGATACCGATACCGATTGTTCAACTAAAACAATCGGCCGATACCGATACCGATATTTGTGGCAAAAAATAAGTATTTGTAATTTTTTAATTATTATTTTTTTTTTATATATTTTTTTTTTATATTTTTTCTTTTTTTTTCTTTTTTTTTAATGAAACTACTGTATATTTGTATGTGTATGTTTGTATTTGTAGGCCTCTTTACTTACTTTAAAAAAGGAAACATCAAGAAATATGTTTATGGTATTAATTCCACCATGCCATGTAGCACTATCCCTCTCCAAGTATCGTCTGGCGGCCTGCATGATGGATACAATTCTCTCAACCAGAGCTCTCAGCCAATGCAATAGAACCATTTTGATTGACAGTCGATTCTGCCAATTACGCCACACCGCTAGCACCCACCTCCTGCTGTTCTTACCACCAATCGGCAAGCGTTTATTCATTTTCTACTTCCGGGCATGCCGCCATTGATCTGCTTGCGAGAACCACAACAAGCTAATACGTTAGCTGCCCGCCGACCAGCGCTCCACAGCATGACCAAACGAGACACAATGATTTTACTGCAACAAATGTTATAATAAAACAAAGCCTTTCTATACATTTGTCTGGTTGAAAACTTTATTAACAGATTGCAGAATGGGTAGTTGGGTACGGAATGAGCAACGGAATGGAACTGAGCTATGAACGGAGTAATGCCTTGCTTACTTGCTATCTTTGGGTAAATAATATGCTGATGTTATTGAACGTGTAACACTAACTATATAACGTTAATGCTGGGGCCGGCGTTGTGCAGGATGCGACTGAACTTATCGGCTACTGCCATCGACACATTTGAGCTTATCGGCCGATAGGCCGATTGCAGTCAACAAGGCACTTATCGGCCGATACCGATACCTGACCGATACATCGGTGCACCCCTACTATGGGATCATCATGTTATGTTAAGTTAACTGTTAAGGCAGAGGGACTGGACAACAGGGTGACATTCACAGGTGTGCAGACTTGAGCATGTGAGGTAAAACATGCATTGGAGAAGGAGCCATGCCCACAGGAAGCAGAGATTCAGGGTGTGACAAAAATAATCGTTAGATTAGTCGACTAATCGAATGACAAAAATAATCGTTAGATTAGTCGACTAATCGAAAAAATTATCGACAGATTAGTCGATTACCAAAATAATCGTTAGTTGCAGCCCTAATTGCAGGTAATGAAATGTTTCGAGCTCAGACTCAACAGTGCACAATTGAGAAACAACAATCAATAGTAGTAAGATAAAATTAAATATAAAATGAGGTAAGATAAAATGTATTGTAAATTCAAAAGTATGCTGTTTGTGCATCAACGATACTCGCTTACAGTGGATTTGTGACACAGTGTGTCCACATTGACATATGATTTGGAGCAAAATACACATTGCCGCTTTAATTTGTAGTGTATTTATTGTTTGTTACATACATGTTTGTACAATAAGGGCATGGCAGTTGGGGTAGGGGTTGGTTTCCCTGGCTTGTGCGTCGACAAGGGACTTTCCCACACAGAGCCACGTCAGCCAGCCATGTTCTGTAACAGGACAACATCAGGAAAACAACAGCATGGCTGCAAGTACAGATGAACTCATGGAGAGTGACAGTGGATGCACCAACACTCTTGCACAACAGAGTTCACAGTTTCCATGGCAACAGAGAACTCAAGTGACTGAGAGAACACTCGTCATAATAATACAGTAGTATATTACAGTAGTGTGCAACAGTTGGTTCTGATCAAGCAGACAAATTGAGGAAAAAAGTCTCTTACATCCTTCACGTCTCTCTTTTCTTCGCCTGAGTCGCAAATTAATAGTACAGAAGAATTGTCATGTCAAAGGAAACTGCATTTCAGAGGCTGAATCCAGCCAAACCTTTTCACTTGACCTGAAAACATTGATTTAGAATTTGTCATCGGATGAGGCTGAACCCTTGTGTTGTCTGAATTACAGGCCAGTGAAATTATATATATGGAAGGAATTGTATAAGCTTAAGATGTATGGAGCAATGACATCGACATCGGTAAAATATAATTAACAAGTTTGTAAGTTGTCCTGAATTTTTTTTATTTCGGATTTCAAATCCAAGCGAAACATTTACAACCATTATATAACCAATGACCAATGCAATAATCTATATCTAGTAGGGGTGTAAAGGTACACGTATCCATACCGAACCCTACCAAACCGTTCAGTACGGCTGCGTACCGAATGAATACAACGCTATGTTAACCACTAACAACCGCCCACCAGGGGCTGTTTTTTCACAATTTAATATAATTATTTTTACATTTTTTCTATTATTAATTTCAATCAGCCAAACTTTCCCCCACTGTACCGAAAACGCGTACCGAACCGTGACTTCAAAACCGAGGTACGTACCGAACCGTGGTTTTTGTGTACCGTTACACCCCTAATATCTACAGTAGCCAAAATGGAAGGACTGTCAGTCTGTCTGTCTGTCCTTTGATCTTCTCGTGAACCCTGAGCCTCATCCAATCGACTTCACACCTGGTGGGTATATAGCTGAGGACCCAAGTAAGTGTAGTGCTGATTGTGAAGTCGATCGGAGGTGCGCTTCTCGCTGCGAGCAGCAAAAGCGGAGGCCAAGCAGTCGCCGCAAGAGTTCAAATGTAGAGGTGAAATACCCCTTTACATCTGAGTTCAATATGTTTATTTACATTTTACATTCACATTTAGTCATTTAGTGACAAGTTCTGTACAACAAGTCAGCAGGAAGGGTACAACTCTGGCAGCTTAGGGTAAGTAAGATTGTTCTTCAAACAGTGTTGAACTTGGGTATTACAGTCTTGAGTGCATGGCTGTAAAGCCATAATATGCATAGTAGGTAGTAAATAATATAGGCATATATGTCTTAGTAGCAAAGTATATAGTAGTAAAATACAGTATGAAGGTTGGTATTTTTTTATATATATATTTTTAGATGTTGATTGAAGAGGTGTGTTCTTAGTCGATGGTGGAAAATTGGGTGGGTTTCGGCTGTCCTGACTGGTGGGAAGTTCATTCCACCACTGTGGAGCGAGGAACGAGGACTGAGTTTATAGTATAGTATAGTACACAAAGATCCCTAGTACAGTTTAACAGTGCTCAAGTGCTCAAGAAAGCACATAAGATAATTAGTGACTCCACATGTGTGTTTTGACTTGTTGCCATCAGGAAAGCGCTTCAGACAGCCTGCCTGTAAAACAAACGGAAGGGAGTTTGGTTTTGTTCCAGAGGCCATTCGACTAGTGAATGGCCACAGTGCAAGGAATGGTCAGTTCACTAATATGCACCTTTTGACCCCTTGATTTTAACCTTTTTGACCAAAGTGCACTTTTTTTGTACTGCCCGAATTTATTTATTAGACTTGACAGATCAGCTATATAAGGATCCTGTTCTAACAGTGTCGTGTTTCTTGTGCTTTAATAGTGTCATGTATGTTTCTTGTCCCTTGTTCTGTCTTTGATGTGTATAAGTGCAGCTGTTTGCCGTATTCATGCCTTAAATTGCCCCTTGCAGGACTAATAAAGTTTTTTGAATGTAATTGAATTGTATCAAACATAACTGGTGTGTGTGTGTGTGTGTGTGTGTGTGTGTGTGTGTGTGTGTGTGTGTGTGTGTGTGTGTGTGTGTGTGTGTGTGTGTGTGTGTGTGTGTGTGTGTGTGTGTGTGTGTGTGTGTGTGTGTGTGTGTGTGTGTGTGTGTGTGTGTGTGTGTGTGTGTGTGTGTGTGTGTGTGTGTGTGTGTGTGTGTGTGTGTGCAGCTGTTGGAGAGGCACCGGGCTATGGACAGCATGGTGGAGCTGCTGCAGGTGTACGAGGAGGAGGACCAGGCCTATGGAACTCTGCTGGAGGCCTCTACTCAGCTCTACCAGTATCTACTGCAGCCATTCAGAGACATGAGGGAGCTGGCCATGTTGCGCAGACAGCAGATCAAGGTAACGCATGCATACTGTACATACATACAGACACACACACACATACACGCATGCACACACACATACACGCACGCACACACACAAACACACACATGCACACATGCATACGAAGAGTTTAGTTTAACACTTTGATTGCCATGGTTAAATTCATGATATACCATCCCTTGCCAGCTCTATTTAACATGGAGAAGTTCCCCTTCTTTGCAGGGCTATAACTTTTTAAATTATTATTATTAGGGCCCATTCAATGTCCTATATGTATTGTTCATGGTGTAGCAACGTTAAACTTTTTCATTCACATATTCATACTAAAATATGGTCTAAAGTATAAGTATGTTTTCATCTCTTTCTGCAGCTTTCTCCAGAACGTGATTTATAGCCCCAAATGCATTATATTGATGATCAAATACAGTTTGGTAGGAATCTGTGCGAGATCAAAAATTTCAACTGGACGTACTTCTAGAATTTACTACACGTCATCTGATGTTGACCGGATGGGCGAGGGGGCGTTTATAATTCCGTGGGCAACGTTATACCATTCATCTAATGTGGGTCATATGTTCATCATAGCAGTTTATATCGAACACGGTAATACTACACGCTAAAACTCACCCCAGTCTCCTCGGGCCGTTGGGCGATCAGCGTGGAGTAGACAGTTTTCAATTATGGGATGTTGAAATGCCCGATCTATTTCCAGGTTGTATAATAGTATATACGTCCAAATCATGTTGTTTTTTCGAGTTATTTCCACCGATCGATGTTCACTGTGTGAAGACAGAGTCTCTCTAACATTAGCGAGTGCCCGGACCCCATATGGAGTGAGTCCTGCCGGTTCAAAGGTTGACATCCGGTTTCGATCTGCCGATCGGCCACCAGATGGCGCTCTTGAACCGCTAGAGGGTTGAGAGGAGATCAGCACTGTGTGTCAAGGCTGCGGAGGGGAAATATGATTTCGATCACAGATTTTTGAAATATTGATATCAAAGACGAGTTACGGTGTCCTCGGCAACTTGAGCATGGCGGGGAATGACGAGTTCCGGCGTTTTCGGCAGTTAAAGTGTTAAATTTAAAATTTAAAAGAGAGAGAGAGAGAGAGAGAGAGAGAGAGAGAGAGAGAGAGAGAGAGAGAGAGAGAGAGAGAGAGAGAGAGAGATAGAGAGAGAGAGATTGATTGATTGAAAACTTTATTAACAGATTGCAGAATGGGTACAGTACAGTACAGCTCAATACATACAATTGTTAAGGGGATGCAGACCAGAGAAAGACTTTCGTCTTGTTTACATCAGGGTCCCCCATTTTCAATTCATCGTAACATATATGACATACAGATAGACAGTACTGCTACATCTGTATTTAATTTTTTTATTATTTTTTAAACAAACACATAAACAAACATGACAACACACGATAAGATATACAAGCATTAGTTGTCAGTGCACATCCAATGAAATCACATTTTAGTTAATTGTCTTGTATAGGATATACCCCTAATACCTGTTATCTAAAAACCTACACACATATGCTCCAGCTCGAACCCCCCCCCCCCCCTCCCAGACCCCTCTTTGGATAGTACCTCCACTATCCCTCGCTCCTAACCAGACACTACCATTATAAGCTAGCTTTTATTCTCTCTACCACTTCTAACCACATTGACATTTTGGATTCATTGAGACCCAGAATTCTTGCTGTAGATATTTCTTGATAAATCACATCGAGATATGTAAGAAACCAAACTTTCCGGCATATTTTTTCCGGTTGAAACCAGCGTGATGCGATCAGCTTTTTAGCTACTGTGATACCCGATAAAACCAATCTCTTTAGCTGTGAATTTACTGCAAACTCAAAAACATCATTCAATAGTAATACAGAGGGGTGTACAGGTATATTCCAAGATACGAGTTTTGATAATTGTTGGGTCACATCTTTCCAGAATGTTAACTGGTGGGCAGTCCCAATACATGTGCATAAATGTCCCTTCGTCCCCATTTGTACATTGGGAGCATTTGGAGTCTTGTTTAAGACCCATTCTGTTCAGTCTTATAGGAGTCAAGTATGTCCTGTGAATATAGTTAAGATTGATTTGTTGATGGTCCGGGTTCCTTGATGTAAGTCGGACATTTGCCCAGGCTCCTTGCCAATCAAAGTCACTTTCCAGGTCTGGTATATCCCTCTTCCAGGCAGAGTCTAGTTGGAGGGTTTCATACGAGGATGTTAGTAATTGATGATAAAAATCTGAAACAAAACCTCTCGATGTCTCTCTTTCATAGAAGAATTTGTGGTATCTGTGGTGTTCAATTGGTATGTCTAATGGAACACCGTGAGACTTCAAACATAGCCGTAACTGTATGTAAAAAAGCCATGTGGACTTGGTGAGATTACATTTTTTGCATATTTCTCCATAACTACAAAAACCCTGTTTGTTAAAAACATCCCCTAATGAGTGTATGCCTTGCTCTTCCCATAATAGGGAATCTTATAGGTCGTTTTTCAATTAAGAGTGCCTTGTTATTGAATAAGGGAGTATGATTGTGCCATTTATGTGGGTTAGGATATTTTTTTTGTGTTTCACGCCATATCCGGATCGCATGAGTAATTATGGGGCCAAATTTCCGTTCACAGTGCTTGATTGGTAGTTTAGTGTATGCTATGTCCTTCAGTCTATGTGGGGCTACTATGTTTTCTTCTAATTTTCTCCAGGATACTAATGCTTGGGGATCAAACCATGTTGTCAATGGTCTTAATGTGTACGCCTTAAAATAGTGGAAAAAATCTGGAAATGCCATGCCACCGTCTGCTTTATTTCTCTGTGCGGTGGATCTTTTTATACGTGGTGGTTTGTTATTCCAAATAAATTTGTATGTGGAGGAGTGTAATCTTTTCCAGTAACCCTCTGGAGGGGGTAACGGTAGCATTGAACTGAAGAAGTTGATTCTAGGTAGTACATCCATCTTAACTATTGCTATCCTTGCCTGTACTGAGTTTTTAAGTTTTGCCCACCTGTCAAGGTCGTCTTTGATTTTGTTTTGTATTTTTGTGTAATTGTGCTTCACCGTTTGTCTTATGGTGGGGAATATTTCCACTCCCAAGCATCTAAAATGTTTTACCATAGGTATCTCACCTGGGAGGGTTATATCTTTTTTTGCAGGGGTGTTAAGTGGAAGGAAAGCCGACTTCGGCCAATTTATCTTAAATCCCGATAAATCACCAAAGTTCTCAATCAACTTGAGTAGATGAGGCAATGTGGTGTTGGGGCTTTGCATGAACAATATTACGTCGTCCGCATATAAACTAATTTTATGTTGTGTGCCCTTGATTACGATTGGTTCTATGGATTGGGATTGTCTTACATATTGTGCTAAAGGCTCTAATGATAGATCGAATAGTCCGGGACTAAGAGGGCAACCCTGTCTGGCTGAGCGTGATACCGGAAAGATTTTGGAGATGATTGTACCTGTTGTAATCATGGCCGATGGGTCTTTGTATAATACTTTAATCATATCAATGAATCCTTTTCCTAACCCCATCCTTTCTAATACTGCCCATAGATACGACCATTCCAGCCTGTCAAAGGCTTTCATAGCATCCAGGGACAGCATCGCCTTAGGTATGGTGTCGTCCTTGTCTGCATCTAGTACGTGCAGTATTCGTCTTATGTTATCAGTGATCAGGCGACCTCTTATGAAGCCAGTTTGGTCCGGATGAACTAAAGACGTCATATGCTTTTGTAATCTGATGGCTAATACCTTAGAGTACAGTTTGATATCGGTTCCGAGGAGGCTTAAGGGTCTGTAACTACCGCACTCGGTGGGGTCTTTGTCTTTTTTGAGAAGGACTGATATGAGTGCAATATTGTCGTTTTTATGGAAGTTCCCCTCCTTGACTGAGTATAAGATCATATTTAGTAATAAGGGTCCAATTATGTCCCAACAAGAAAGGTACATTTCTGGTGGGATACCGTCTCTTCCAGGAGCCTTACCACTTTGCATTTCGGATATGGCCTTCTTGAGTTCCTCTAGTGTGATCGGTGTTTCTAACTGTTTAGCGTCATCCTCTGAAAGTTTAGGGAGAATAATTTGATTAAGATATGTGTCCATTTTATTTTGATCGAAGGTCGTTTCTGATTTATATAAGTCGGAGTAGAATTCTTTGAATGTATCGTTTATTATTTTGGGGTCTGTTTCAAGTACTTGTTGTGCTCTAATGGTAGTTATATCTGCAAATTTTGCATTAATTCTTAATCGCATGGCTAATAGGTGACTAGGTTTAGAACCTTGGGAGTACTGCTGTTGTCTTGTGCTGCATATTTGTATTTCCGATTGTTGTCTGTATATGGCATTGATCTCTATTTTTAGTATGTTAACTTGATTTTCTAGTCTAGTTGAGTTGTTGTATTTTAAAGAATTAAATAACGTTGAGTAAAGCGTTTCCAGTTCAGACAGTTTTGTGCATTGATTCTTGCGCATTTTGGAGGAAAAGCTATCAGTGAAATCCTTGATCATTCCCTTTACCGACATCCATATTATTCCGGGGTCTTGCACTGAGATTGCATTCTCCCGTAGGAATACTATAAGAGCTTCTTTGAGTTGTGTAATGAATTCCTTGTTATTAAGCAGCATCGAATTAAAACGCCATCTTGGGGCTCGGGAAGATAGTATACCAAATGTTCCTTTTAGGAGTAAATAACAGTGATCTGATTGGGTATCATTTCCACTTCATATTTATCAAATAGTCTCGGGATGCAAAGACATAATCTATTCTGGATAATGTGTTATGTCTCGCCGATCGACAAGAGTACTTTCGGGTCGTGGGATTAAGTGAACGCCATAAGTCATTTACACCTGTAATCTTCGACCAATCCTTTAATGCTTTAGATGAATTCTTTTGTTCGCTGGAAAAGGCGAGGTAAGATTTGTCCATCCTTGGATTCCAAATGGCATTAAAATCTGCACCTACTATAAATGAGTAATCGGGAAGGTTTAACATTGCACTGGTTAGTGTAGAGAAGAAACCCTCTTCGTACAAATTTGGGGCATATACCGCTGCCAACGCTATTTTCCTGTTATTGTGTACAATCCTAGCTATAGTTATACGCCCATCTGCATCCGACCATACTCCCTTTAATTCAATATTTAACTTACGTCTAACGACTATGGCTACACCTCGAGTTCTCGTACCAAAAGAAGAGTGACTAATATTATGATATGTGTTATCCGCTAACGTATCTATGTCTTCCTCTAAAATGTGCGTTTCGCTTAGTAGAGCCACGTCCACATGTTCTTTTTTCATCAGTGTGAGCACGCTTTTGCGTTTGTGTTGTTTATTTATCCCACCAGTGTTCCATATCATTATATTCAAACTAGCCATAATCTATACATGTTTTTGTGTAGTTTTTGGTAATGCTTCTGGAGTGCGAAGCTACAATAGATGTACATCCAATTATTGAGGTTGAGAGCCGAGAGCCGAGCTTAAAAACATATATATATACAAATAAAAATCCCCTTTTTTCCCCTCTCCCAGAGAGTCGTACAGGCCTGTGTTCCATAAACACATCCTCCGCGTATGACTCCCTCCCATTGCCCAAACTGAGCTTTGTAATCCTAATCTTCCTATGCTAATTGCCAAAGGATCTAACATTTTCATTCTAATTCAATAGAATGTCGCTTTTGGTCTTGCGCCTTCCCTTACTGTAATGAAATATTATGAAAAATGAAAAAAAAAGAATATACCTTCATTGATATATTCATTTGAACCTTCTACTAACTTATGTAGGAAACATCAGAAAAAGGAAAAGATTGTAGAGAAACACTAACACCTTAATATGAAGAACAATGGGAAAGAACAATGTAAGATAAAAAAGAAAAAAAGGAGTGAGAGCTAAAATAAAACTCAACGTGGAGAAACCACTAGAACAGAATTGAATAAATAGATAAAAGAGAAAAACAGAGACTTTTGGAGCTACATTGTGCTAATCTCTACATCAGTGGAATGATTATTTAAATTATTAGAATAACCTTGTTGTGCTCATACGTTTAGGTGTGGCTGATTTTTTTTTAAAGCCTTATTAAGGCCTAATTAAACTTCAGTCAATTGATCATATGTTTATGCTTATACACACCGGATGTTAATGTTAGAGTTGCAGGCCTTCGTTGTAATGGTGCATTATATTCTAGAAGGTTGTAGAATACACTAGTATATACTAACAGACTGCTATTATGTTCCAGAATGATCATCCTACCCAGGGTTCATGACTACTAGTATTTTCGGGATATTTCTTAGTGACCCAGAGCAGTCGAGCGATGAGCCCAGAATATTCCAGATTGTTCATAGTGTCAATGATATATTCTTGTCTCCACGGAGACCAGAAGTCTGTAAATATAATGCATTACGAACCATATTATACACATTGTGCCTTGGTGTTGTCGGCATGCATATCATCTGCTACTTTTGTTGAGCCCGGATAAAGTCATTCTAATACTGAGATACACAGAGAAAGAGAGAGATGAGTAGGCTTATCTGTTGCTAGACAGTGTTTCGTTCTGCCCTGGGGGATCTGCTCCATGTAGATTCAAGTATTCCTCTGCGGCTTTAGGCGTGTGTAATCCTTCCCTACGGCCGTCTCTACCCACGATCGATAATAGAGCCGGGTATATTAGCCTTGGTTTGTGGCCACACTTGAACAATTTCTGCATCACCTCCTTGTAGGGGAAACGCTGAGCGATGGCCTCTTTGCAAAGATCCTCGTAGATAAATATTGAATTTTCACCATGTTTCAGCTTTCCCCTTTGGTTGCGTGCAATTCTGATGATGTCATCTCTTATTGCCGTCTTGTGCAGAGTAACAATGATGACTCTTGGACCGTTGCCTCTTTGATCCTGAGTACCGATTCTGTAACATTGGTCCACTATCAGCTCTGTGGTTAGAATGTTGTTACCCAAAATCTCTGATAACACTGTTGGAAACTTGTCGTCTGTGCAATTGACTGATTCATCAAGTCCTACAATGCGGATGTTATTTCGCCTGTAGTAACGTTGGGTTTCGAGTAGCCTCTCCATCGCTTCATCTTTAACTTCTTGTATTTTTATCCGACATGCCTCTTCCACCTTTTTTATCTCCTTCGTTACCTCTGTCAAACCATCATTGACGATCTTCTCGTTCTCTTTGACTGCCCGTGTAATTTCTGTCACCGTATTCTCCACTGTCGTGATTCGCACGGACTGTACAGCGACCGCTTCCATAACTTCTTCGAATTTAGCATCGATGTGTGCGACGTGTACTTTGAAAGCTACCATCTGTTCCTTAATCAGATCCTTAATCAGGCTAGTCAGGGAGTTGAAATCGGGTTGTGTAATTACACTGCCTGTGTCAGTTGATATTGTAGGTGCAGTGATGGGGCCGATGGATTTGTTGGCTATTATCTTCTCAATATCCTCTGCTTTGTCCTTCACGGTACTTTTTCCTGTCGTTCCCGTTATGTCCTCTATTGTCTCCCTCTCCGAGCCAGTCGCCGATGGACCCGGTATATTCTCCGTTATATTCCCATCGGGGGTTGTCAACAGCGGATCTGCCGGCGCATAGCCTGTTGTTTTCTTGGATCGTGTATCAATCGTTGCTGTTGGATTTGCTGCTTCTTGTTTCTTTCTACCCTTTTTCTCATCCTTACCCCCCATGTTGAGTCTTTATGTCTTTTGATATAGTTAGTAGGAGTTCCTATCAATACATACGATGTGGTTTAATCTCTTTGGTATTTGTTAAAATAATGTTTTTGAACGAAATTAGCGGTGACGGGAGCGGAGCTGTTACCAAATGTGTGCGCTACATATTGTAGCTAAACCGGAATGTACTGCTACATCTATACATTTATGACATAACAGATTTGCAAATACAGTACTGTTTGTGATACGAAAAGAGTCCAGAAAAGAAGTATATACATTTGACGTAGAAACTGTACATTGGAGGAGGTTGGGTAGGGGGGGGGTACTGTACATTGGAGGAGGTTGGGTAGGAGTGGGGGGGAGGTTTGGTAGGAGGGGTGGGTGGGGGACACTGTACAACTGTACAAGCAACACTGTACATTGGAATATCGACAAGACCATACTTGATCATTTTTACTGTACATTGGAGGGGGTTGTGTTAGGACATTTACAGGGGCCAGTTTCGAATTGCAGTCTCCCGTAGGTGTTTTTTGAGAGTGTTTTTGAAAGTGGGTAGTGATTCACATTCCTTTACAGCTTTGGGTAGTGCGTTCCACATTGATGTGGCATAATTGCGAAACGTGTTTAGTCCCTTGTTTGAGCCGAATCTGGGTTTAACATGATTTGTGGAGCTCCCTCTGGTGTTGTGATCGTGGTATTCACTGACCTTTTGGAAGTATTTTGACATGTACATGGGTACCTTGGTCGTGTAGTGTATCTTGTAGACCAGGCCCATTGCAAGTTGCTGTACTCTGTCGTCTACTCTAAGCCATCCTAGGTTGTCAAAGTGGGCAGGGGTGAGGTGGGTTCTAGGAGTAAGGTCAAGCTCCAAACCAGTTTGTTTTGAGATGTTTGTAATTTTGTTTTTAGCGCCTTTGAGGTGCTTTGGTACCATGAGGTGCAAGCATAGTCGTAGTACCCTTGAATGAGTGCTCCTGCCAGAGTCTTCAGGGTATTCTTGTTTACCAGTGAGGAGATCCGGTACAGGAATCGAGTTCGTTGGTTGACTTTTTTTATTACATTGGATGCCATTTTGTCACAGGAAAGATTTGCCTCTAGGATTGAACCCAGGTAGGTAATATCTTCTTTCCTTGTGACAATATTGTCACCCACTGTAACTGAGAAGCCGTCGGTCTTGCTGAGTTTGTTATTTGAACCGAAGAGAATGGACTCTGTTTTGCCCATGTGTAATGATAGTTTGTTATCAGTGAGCCATATGCAGATTTTGCCTAGTTCCGAGCTGAGGGTTTTTTCAACCTGTAACTTGTTCTTGTCAGAGACCAGCAGGGCTGAGTCGTCCGCAAACAGGAACAAGTTGCAGTCACAAGCTGACGACATGTCATTTGCATAAATTAGGAACAGTAGCGGACCTAGTATGCTTCCTTGTGGAACACCACAGCTTACTGTGAGGGGGGGGGGATAGAGTACCGTTTACCTCCACCATCTGCTCTCTCCCCTCCAGGTAGGATTGCATCCAGCTCACTGATAGACTATCAAAACCAATTGCTTTTAGCTTGTCAATCAGAATGGTGTGATTGACAGTGTCGAAGGCCTTTTGTAGGTCCAGCATGACCATGCCGCAGTATTTGCCCGCGTCCACCTCTTGTTTGATGTGGTCGTTTAAATAGAGAAGGCATGTGTCAGTGGAGTGGGCTGTTCTGAAGCCAGATTGGAATTCGTAGATTAGATTTTTTTCCGCGAGATATTTTTCGACCTGTTCGTATACAATTTTTTCCATGACTTTCGAGATGGAGGTAAGGATAGAAACAGGGCGGTAGTTGCCTGGGTCTAATTTACTGCCTTTTTTGTGCAGGGGTGTTACTCTCGCAATTTTGAAGTCCTTGGGGACGTGTCCCTGTTTTATGGAGAGGTTTATTATGTGTGTGATGACTGGGGAGATTGGCGGCTGCTGAGTCTCTGAGGAATTTGGAGGGGATGTTGTCATGGCCAGTGGCCTTGTTAGGTTGGAGGGCGCTCAGTTTTTTGAGTACCTCATCTGTTGTTACCATTTCCAGTTTGAAGTCGTCTTTGTGGACCCCTAGGTTCTTGTAGTATGCTACTATGTGTTCTACCCCATAATGCCCTGAGTGGGAGGGTAGTTTGTTTACCAGTGTTGTGGCTATGTTTGTGAAGAAACTATTTAAGTAATTGGCTACATCCAGCTTGTCTGTGATGAGCGTGTTGTGTGTGTGTGTGTGTGTATGTGTGTGTGTGTGTGTGTGTGCGTGCGCGCGCGTGTGTGTGTGTGAGTGAGATGGGGGGGGGGCATACTGTAAATATAGTTCTCCTTTAGTGTGATAGTGGTTGGAAAAGATTTTCTGGTGTTAACACTTTCAATGCCGGAGCTCTGTGCACGATTTAGTGCTTCCGTGCCGCCACCCACTTCAATGATAGAGCTCTCATATTTGCAAACGCATAAACTATGTCTTAAATTATGGTCTAATCTGGCCGTCGCTTATCAATGACTTGTTTGCAGTCAACATTGTCAAAACGGATTGTTTTTTAATCGGTTCATTTCCGTTTTATACCATTTTGAAAAACGAATTTTTTTTTACATTTCAGGAAAATATAAAGATTCTGTGATAATCGCCCTTTACTGGAATATTCTGGAATACACAAAAAACGTTGTAGTTTTTCGGCCTATTTATGAATCGTTTTCAAATAAACGCTAGATTATGGCTAGTATGTGTACTAGGGCTGTCCCCGACTAAGGATTTGGATGGTCGACTATGATTGGCCAAAATTTGCCGTTAGTCGACTATTGGTAAGAAATAATAAAATAAATAAGTATAATATTTTTTATTTTTTTTATCATTCCATTTGGGCTGTGGGGGTGCTTAATGTCTGAAGGAGTCAACTGAAGGCTTCTTGTCCTCTGCAAAAGCATGTGTGTTCATTAGATGGGTGAAAGCCTCTTTCAGTGCCTCTGTGTCTGTTTTTGTAGGCAGTTAGCCTCTGGTATGTGTGCCATTAGCGTTAGCCACGCTTCTAGGCCTCTTTTCTTTTGGAAAGAATGATACAAAAATTAAAACATTAAAAAAATTCTACTAAGAGGTTGGCAGTCGACTACGGCTCCTTTCGACCGATTAGTCGACTAATCGACTAATAGGGGTCAGCCCTAATGTGTACTTATGCACGTGTAACGGGGAAGCCCGTGGGTATGTCCACAGTCACGGAAACAGGTGTGTTGACGAGTGACTGTGGCAGTGCGGGCTGGTAAATTAAACTCACTTCCCCATAACAGGGTTAACAGACGCATAGGTACGGTAGTTAGGAGTGAATTCACTTCTTAGTGCAGCGGCCTGTGTCGTCACCCGCGGACGCGGGAGCCCCCTGTTTGACTCCCCCTCGGGACATTAACATTTAACATCAAACACAACGCAGACCCAGTATGATCCGTCACAGTGGTGCCCATTGACCCGGATGTCCTGAGGGGCGTGAGTTTAGGGAGGTGAGTGTAACGGGGAAGCCCGTGGGTATGTCCACAGTCACGGAAACAGGTGTGTTGACGAGTGACTGTGGCATTGCGGGCTGGTAAATTAAACTCACTTCCCCATAACAGGGTTAACAGACGCATAGGTACGGTAGTTAGGAGTGAATTCACTTCATAGTGCAGCGGCCTGTGTCGTCGCCCGCGGACGCGGGAGCCCCCGTGTTCGACTCCCCCTCGGGACATTCTCATTTAACATCAAACACAACGCAGACCCAGTATGATCCGTCACACACGCTATAGAAGCGAGCTGAAAAATCGGTTCTCTCATTTCCTGATCAGCACACACACACACACACACACACACATAGGGCACACGTTGATATCTCTGTGAAAAAAGATCTGATTATCCTAAGACTGGTAAAAAAAAGATTCCTTACCTCAGATCAGATGTTCTCCAAAAAGATTATTCCAATTCCTGATCGCCATTCCAAATATCGATTGCGTTTATTGATCCAATGCTGGGTACTGGAAATATGTATTCCACGCTGTTTTGGGGCTCGGCAATTAATCTGATCCTCTCGGGTGGCTTACCCGAGAAGTAAAATGAGGAAGCTGGATTTCCCCCCCCATGTGTTTCGTTTCAATCCATTCCAAAGTGGTGCAGTACCACAGGGAGACAATAGGGGGCGGTATTTTCCCAATGGAGCTCAGAGAGAGTTTGCAGCACTAACGTGAGACTAGATTGATGAAATATGAATTCAAATCGCTAATAAAAAAAGAAGCGAGATCTCTCGTCGTTGGCAATGAACGGTCGGCATGAACAAACAACATATCTCGTTGTTGGCATTGAAAGTGTTAAAGGTCCCATCTCTTGCTATTCCTTTCACATTTGGGCAACTTTACACAATTCCTGTGAGTCTATGGAACACATCTGTAAAGTTTTTAAAATGTTTTATTCATTGTTTTGTATTCCTAATCAAGTACTCTAAGGCCTAAAGAAAATTATGGTTTGTTTCCGGTTGCCGACCGACCCTGCCGATTTAGGTGTGACCCAATATATTTTCTGAGTAAAAAAATTATAATAATAATAATTCCAAAAAAAAGATTTTATTTTTTATTTGTATATATATTTTTTTAATAAAGTTTCATAGAAATCTTAGTCAAACCTTTAGTATTATGGATATTAAACATGCTGGCAGAGTACATGCATCCATGTTGTTGTGAACATTTTAATTAAATAATGAAATTCCCTATCCATAGTCGCCGTGGGAAAGAATAAAATAAAAAATAAAATAAAATAAATTCCCTACCTACCCATGGCCTTAACTGACAACCAACAGGAAACAAACAATATTTTTTGTTATGCCTAAGGCCTTGGCCAGACTAAAAAGATTTTCAACTTTTTCGTTTAGTTTTCATTTAAAAAAAGGTTTCCGTAAAAACGAAACCGTCTCAAGATAATAGGTGCGTGCCACAAATTTACAAAATATATGTCTTTCCTCGGCGGCTGGGTGGCGCAGCGGAGATTGCGCTCGTCACCAATGCAAGAGTCTCCGGTCTCGAATCCGGGTGTCAGCATTGCCTCCGGCTTGGGCCAGCCGTCATAATAACTCAATTGGCAGAGTTAGAGGGTGGAAGTCGATGGGTGGGGATTTGGACGTTGTGGACAGCGACTCCTACAGGTCGGTTGGGGGACGCCTGCACAGCAGAGACAGGAAGTAGCGGGGGTAGTGTGAGCCTCCCATGCGTTACACCTCGCCACTGAGAGTCCGCACTGGCAGGTGAAAAGATGTGACAGGCTGCCTCCTCGTGTACTGGAGGGGACACGTGATGCAAGGCTTCTATCCTCCCTACAACCGACCAGTGGGGGCATAGTCAAGCAACGTTCAAGACAGGGGAGGGGAGAATTGGAAATACGAAATTGGGATGGGAGAAAAATTGAAAATAAGGAGAAAAGGTGGAAAAAATTAAATAAAATGTCTTTCCTGTTTTTAGACGTCGCTCTTTTATTTTGAAAACCCCCGACCAGAAGTGTTATAGTGTCTGTTGCTACCAGCTTAACTTGTGTTGGCCGGTTCTGTGCTTTTCGAGCTAACGTAACATTAGTCTCCAACGGAGAGGTGAGAAAGACCGCGGCTCACATGCAGCTCAAACTACCTGTTGGAATAAATTAATTGATTGATGTTTAACTTGTCCCTGTGTGTGTCCAGTCATTTCGACTAGCAAACGTTGTCTATTTAACGTTACCTCAGGATACCACTGTCTATTGTATTTAGTTGGTTAGCTATTTAGCTAATGTGGATAGCATTTTGAATAGCATCAATGCTAGCTGGCTGGCTACAGCTTTATTTACTAAATTATGGAGGCTTTTTAATCGTCAAGGTAAGAGAGGATTTGTCATGATCAACTGAAGGCGTATGCTATGGCACAATATGTGCTTGGGTTTTCAGAAAAAGGCCAGCTATGTGACGCTAATCTATAGTATCGTGTATTGCATCACAGTAGGCTCCCGATCAAGCTCAATAGCTTCTGTAACACGAACATGCCATTGTTGTTTAATAATAACTCCCGGTGTTTAATAAACACTTCTAGCCAAGACAATATAAGACATATATGTATCATGTTTCTTTTTTTGTCTGGGTTTGCATTAAGGGAGATGTCAATTGCCAATGTCAAATGCCATTGTTGTTGTGATTAGGGATGCTCAATATAGTTTTTTTTAACGATACCGATATACCGATATTGTCCAACTCTTATTTTCCGATACCGATATCAACTGATATCAACCGATACCGATATATGCAGGGTTTCCCCCCCCCCCCCACATTATGCATACTTTTGACAATAAATTCAATCAGAATTTGTTCTTACTTGCTTGCCTGGGTAAATAAAGGTTATAGAAATGTAAAAGAAATTAAAAATAAATCGGTTTGAAAACCGATACGATATTTTCCGATATCACATTATTATTATATATCGGCCGATAATATCGGTAGGCCGATAATATCGGACATCCCTAGTTGTGATATTTTCAACACGCGGGGTAAGGGAGAGGTGGGCTATCGCATCATCGGTTCAGGACATGTTTCGCTTGTAAAGATGGTGACGCAATGGGGGGCGTCTTCAGGCGTCTTCAGAATTGCGCACTCTGGGAGCTGGTATCAGAAAGTAGCGTCGTCAGGCTGCCAGAACGCAGTTCCGTGTGGCTGAAAGGTGCAAACGATCAAATACTTTGCCTGATATGACCAAAATCGTTTTAGTCTGGACATGGCCTAAAGCAGTGGTTCTCAACTGGTCTAGCCTCGGGACCCAACATTTTCCTTAGTCATTAAGTCGCGACCCAAAATTTTGAACCACTATGATTTATGTAAAAAAAAAAATTGCAGTAATACGCAATCTTTCAAAACATGAAATAAACACAAAAAAGTGCAACAAAAGTGCAACTATTGCTAAAAACCCAATGAAATAAAAGAATAATAAATAATATATGCTTCTTAGCAGATTTCTTAGCTTAACATAACAGACCTAAATTTGGGGGAACTAATGGGATAACTGAGTTTGCAACAAAAGTGCAACTAGGGCTAAAACCCAATGAAATAAAATAATAATAAATAATATGCTTCTTAGCAGATTTCTTAGCTTAACATAACAGACCTAAGTTTGGGGGAACTAATGGGATAACTGGGGTTGCAACAAAAGTGCAACTAGGGCTAAAAACCCAATGAAATTAAATAATAATAATAAATAATTATGCTTCTTAGCAGACTTCTTAGCTTAACATAACAGACCTAAGTTTGGGGGAACTAATGGGATAACTGGGATTGCAATAAAAGTGCAACTAGGGCTAAAAACCCAATGAAATAAAATAATAATAAATAATATGCTTCTTAGCAGATTTCTTAGCTTAACATAACAGACCTACGTTTGGGGGAACTAATGGGATAACTGGGGTTGCAACAAAAGTGCAACTAAGGGCTAAAAACACAATGAAATAAAATAATAATAATAATAAATAATATATCCTTCTTAGCAGAATTCTTAGCTTAACATGCAGGGGACTAATGGGATAACTGGGGATGATGTTTGCTCCTGACAAGAGTCTCAAAGTCTGGGGTGATTGTAGACAAAGCAACTCTGAGGTCATGCTCAATGTCCAATCTGTTCCTCCGCTTTGTCTTCAGCTGGACCAGAGCTGAGAAGCCACTTTCACAAAGATACGTAGTGAAAAAAAAAAGTAAAAAAAAATTATTTTTATTTTTTTTTCACACATCCGCGACCCACTCAAAATGGCCCCGCGACCCACTTTTGGGTCGCGACCCACCAGTTGAGTAACACTGGCCTAAAGCAGCATTTTTCCACTTCAAGATTTCAAGCTGTTTTGGGCTGGGCTCCGCCCATAAGCACTTTGAGTGACAGTCACCCACAGTCTGCACTGGCAGACAGAGAGAGACATAGAGAGATTGAGGGGGATACTAATTAATTTCGCCACGGGGGCATAATCCCACGGGACAATGCATTGGTAACTTGTTTCAAATGACAATATATACCCCTGTGAATATTATTGCACGGATCGGAATACGGGCACGAGTGTGTGTGTGAGTGTGTGTGTGTGGGGTGCTCCTGTCCCTCTCTCTCTCTGTCTCTCTCTCTCTCTCCCTCTCTCTCGCTCGCTCGTTCTCTCGCTCGCTCTGTCGGCACCCACGCCACGTCAACCCGTTTGAGGAAGTGTCGGTATTTCCACTTGCGAGTGCTCCGGACTTTATTTCTTTATTTCAGATCCCCATTAGTCACTGCCTCAGCAGCGACTATTCTTCCTGGGGTCTGGATACAAACATATAAAAATTAAACAAGAATAATCAATAAAACAATATAAAAACAAAACAAATATCAATAAAACACCAATAAAATATACAAACAATTATAGAACATTGAACCAAAATCAGACATACAAACAAATATGTATGCCACATTTTCTAATATAGAACAATAACAAATATACAAACATATAGAACAAATCAAATATCAATAAAACAACAAATATCAATATCAATAAAGCAACAAACGGAGACATCTCAGAGAAAACTAAAACGTGCTCAAAAACAGCACAACATTCCATACACTAATACTCTAATACTCCTCATAACCACTAGACAAAGACATTCCAAATCAACACATAACCCAACACAAGAACCCATTCATTAGACACAGATTAGACCCAACCAAAATCAATCTCTTTCTGCATTACAGCCACTGTCTCCTCTTGAATCCCACCTTACTGGTAATTGAAACCAAATATTGTGGAAGTCTATTCCAGTAGGACATTGCCCTGTACATTACAGTTTTCTTTAAGGCTTCAGTTCTGGGTCTCGGCAGGGCAAACCGACCCCTCAAGGCTTGTCTAGTGCCATAGCCATGACCATCACTAATAAGCACCAGCTGCAAAAAGAGGCACACAGGTTTTTGTAAAGTATAAATATTTCTCATAAACAAAATAAGACTACACACTATTCTCTCATTGACTCTCATCCATGACAGTTCCTTGTGCATTTTTTCAACACTGTTTCTAATTGAGCTATGCAATGCAAGTCTTGCAGCTCTATTTTGAGTAAGCTGTATTTAATTTAAGTCTTGTTTGGATGCATTTGACCAGATTGCTGGACAGTAGTCCAGATGTGACAAAACGAGTGATTGTATGACTTGCTTGGTAGCTGTGGCAGTTAAAAAATAGGCATTCCGTCTAATAATTTAAATACTTCTGCTCATTTTTGTTACAATATTTTTAATGTGAGTTGACCAAGAGAGTGTTTCATCTATTATAACTCCAAGCAATCTGGCCTCCTTAACTTGTTCAATATCTGCACCCTGCAAAGAAATATTTAATCTGTGATTCTCTCTCTGAGCATGCTTTGAACAAATAATTAGACATTTTGTTTTGGATGCATTTAGTTTCAGCTTATTTACCGTGACCCATTCAGAAATCTGCATTAACTCGCTTTGAAGAAGACTGCTGAGGTCTTTGGCATTGCTTGCCGAAGCATATTATTGTAGTGTCATCTGCATAAATGGAACTGCTTGCATTTTTTAAACTATGTGGCATATCATTTACAAATATTGAATATAATAATGGTCCGACTGCGAGTGCTCCCGTCTGCGTGTGTTTCCCCGAGAGAAGCTCCTGCCCTGCACGTGCGGTCGGCAGTATGTGTGTGAGTGTGTGTGTGTGTGGGGTGCTCCTGTCCCTTTCTCTCTCTCTCTCTCCCTCTCTCTTGCTCGCTCGTTCTCTTGCTCGCTCTGTCGGCACCCGCACCACGTCAACCCGTTTGAGGAAGTGTCGGTATTTCCACTTGCTCTGTTGTTGAGCGAATGGTAGAGGGGGCGTTAGTTATGCAGATCAGCTCCTTGCTACGTAGGATAGCGAGTCAAATCAGAATGGCTTAGTTCACTGGGGGAGGATATTGTCTCAACTGAATTGGAGCAATCCGCCAAAATGAGAATTAGAGACACAGACCCCATTGATACAAACCCCCATTGCTAGAAAACACTGCTAAACACTGGAAAAGGCCATTTATAAGACAGGGGACCTTTAAGATATTTTTCGCTCCACAGAGAAAGAGAATGAATGAATTAATTAATGAACACTTTATTTAACAGATTGCAGAATGGGTACAATACAGTACGGCTCAATACACACAATTGTTAAGGGGATGCAGACCAGAGAAAGACGTTTGTCTTGTTTACATCAGGGTCCCCCATTTTCAATAAATTTTATGACATACACAACATACATGACATCATGACATTTATGGCATAGGGACATACATGACATACAGGTATATAGTACTGTTACATTTGTGACATATACGATATGCAAATATACAGTACTGAGAGAGAGAGAGAGAGAGAGAGAGAGAGAGAGAGAGAGAGAGAGAGAGAGAGAGAGAGAGAGAGAGAGAGAGAGAGAGAGAGAGAGAGAGAGAGAGAGAGAGAGAGAGAGAGAGAGAGAGAGAGAGAGAGAGAGAGAGAGAGAGTGGCTGCATAGCGAATTAATTAGTGACGGAAGGAAAAACTTTGTGCTGAGTGAGGACACGTTTATATTTAGCTCATTGACTCACAGTCACACACACAGCACATCAGTATCAGCCCTCAGCATCACATACAGTCAGGGTTTTTCCTGCATAGAAAATTTGGAGGCAGCCGCCTTCGCCAATTCCTGGGCTGCCTCAGGCCGAAAATGCTCAATGTCGGCAGAAAGTGTATTATAAATCATTACGGGACTCCATCAACGTTTCTTTGCTCTATCTGACGACGTCGGCAGCCCAGCCAGAGGACAAGGATGAGGTAGAAAGGGATCTAACTTTAGCCAGTAGGGATGGGCATCGTTAATATTCAAATAGTCGTTTTGTCTCAAAAATATATTTCCCCTTGTTTTTATCGGCATCTACAATGTGTTGTGTATTGAGAGGGGACCCTGTTAACTGTTACACCGCTGAACGGCACATAACAGTCTGTTAATAGCTGGGAGAACAGAAAAGAAAGATGAAGAGAGAGAGACTGGAGATGTTACATGGTAACAACGTTTTGTACGTTTGCCATGATGTTTCACTAAGCTCACACATGTCAAGCATCAGTGATGTAACTTTCAAAATTAATGCTTTTGTTCCTGGAAATACACTAGCCTGGTCCGCTAGCATTAGCTGTTAGCAAAGACAGCAGCCAGCTAGCTCGCTTGTTGGATTAGCTCACGTTCGCTATTAAGTAAAAACTAAACGTTAACGTGGAAGCTCAGACATTTCAATCATCAATGTTGTAACTTTCGGAATTAATGCTTTTGTTCCTGGAAATAACGTTAGCCTACTACGACTTGCAAATATCTAGCTGTTAACAAGGACAGCAGCCAGCTAACTCAGGGGGGTTCAGAGGTTTGCCCATCCCTATTATTAGGCTCATTCGGCTCAAACAAGGGACTAAACACGTTTCGCAATTATGCCACATCAATGTGGAACACCCTACCCAAAGCTGTAAAGGAATGTGAAACCCACTTTCAAAAACACTCTCAAAAAACACCTACGTGAGACTGCAATTCGAAACTGGCCCCTACAAATGTCCTAACCTAGTTGTACAGTAAATGACCAAGTAAGGCTGTGTCAGTATTCCAATGTACAGTGTAAAATGTGTGTGTCTCCCCTACCCAACCCCCCCCACCTCCAATGTACAGCCCCCACCCAACCCCACCCCACCCACCCAACCTCCTCCAATGTACAGTTTCTACGCCAAATGTATATACACTCTTTTTCTGGACACTTTTGTATCACAAACAGTACTGTATTTGCAAATCTGATATGTCATAAATGTATAGATGTAGCAGTACTGTATCTGTATGTCATGTATGTCATATATGTTATGATGAATTGAAAATGGGGGACCCTGATGTAAACAAGATGAAAGTCTTTCTCTGGTCTGCATCCCCTTAACAATTGTATGTATTGAGCTGTACTGTACTGTACCCATTCTGCAATCTGTTAATAAACTTTTCAATCAATCAATCAATCAAAGAGAGCCAGTGTCACTGTGGCACAGAGCTTGCAGGCTGTTGCCGCCACGCGGTCTGAAGGCATAGCAACAACGTTAGCATGATTAAAGACACGATTAATTACACCAACGTACCCTGGTTTAAGACTAGAGTTGTTCCGATACCGATACCAGTATTGGAAATGCCTCCGATACTGCCTAAAATGCTGGTATCGGTATCGGCGAGTACCCTCTAATTCTGCGCTCCGATACCATATGACGTAATTTATCAACAACACGTGCGGTCTGCTGAGTGAGCATTATAAAACAAGCGTGTTTTTAATCGACGTGAATTAAAGTGTCAATGCTGTTTGTCATTTTAACAGCAGATACTTTCTTAAATGCCATCGTCCCGAGAGAGGGGTGTTGACGGGGAGCTCTGATGGGTTCGCTTGCTGGTGTTATTAGCATTAGCTGAAGAGCAGCTAACCGAAAAGCTAGTTTTAGCTTTAACGTTACCTTGGCTAAAGTTGGGGCTATTCATAATCCAGCAATAATGGCTGCATACCTGCAAGCAAAGTACAGCAAGTTGTCACAGGAGTATTCCAAGGTAAATCACTTTTTCACCAGTAACGTTATATTGTCTTGTTTCCATCTAACGTTAGCTCATGCTAACCTAGCTCACGCTAACGTGGTCACTGATCGACCTCTCGCACACAATTAATGACATGTTGCGGACAGCCATATCGGTGACAATGTTTAGCTTTTAGTGCCAAATGATAAGAGTCTGAGGCGGAGTCTCAAAAGAGAATGTTGAATATTTATTGTGCAAAAATCACAACAGAGCCTTTACTACTAACTTAAGTTACCGGAGCCTTCTGGAGTGCAACAACATATAACGTCCGTGCGGAATCAATGTCCCAACAACCATTCCGTGGGTGAACTCATTGAGATAGTTGTCAATTAATGATACTAATACTAATCTATACAATCACCTGTTGTTGAATAAATACCATTACTTTATAGTTATTACAAAAAAACAGTATATATAAAACAGTAGCTGTAAAAAATTTAAATATTATTATTTATATTATAATTTTTTAATGTATGCACTGGTATCGGATCAGTATCGGTATCGGCCGATACCCAAAGCTTAGGTATCGGAATCGGATCGGGAAGGAAAAAATGGTATCGGAACATCTCTATTTAAGACTGGAGCTAAGGCTAAAGAAGCTATCAGATTCTCACCACAGAGATATTATCCCTGAATCTAAATGCAGATTTTGTAGCATGCTAGCTAGCTAATGCTGGACAGTGTAACGTTAACAGGGGCGACGGCGTTCAATGAGCACATTACAGGAGAACAACCATAGCCAAAAATAACCATAACACAACACACAAACATTTACAAATGTTTACAAACATTAACATAAATTGCAGAGTTTAATGAAACCTTGCAGAGTTCATCATGGCTGGTTTGATAAAAGTCTACTTTAGGAAAATAATGATAGCAGGGAAAGCAGGACAGGTTCTAACAACAGTAACTGTAGTAAACAATGTAATAGCCTAACTAACATACATCATACTGTACATTGTTGTTAAACTAAAGCCATGCTTCTAATCAGGAACAAGCTGCTGTCAATCTGACAGGTCAGAGAGAGAGAGGTGCTTCTGTGGAGTCGAGAGAGAGATTCTTTCTCCTGCTAAGGAGATCAAATTAGGGAGGGTGTTGCTGTACATATACTATAGACATGTGTATTAATACCCAAGGGTTCTATGCGAGTGTGACTGGAATGGACGCTGAAAACGACATCATGATGTAGGTTAAAGGTTGGCCCTATTTTCTTTCGGCCATTTACTAATATTTATTTTTATATTTTAGTTTTCATTGTTATTTGTATGAAAGTAATTTTGAATACCCTTATTTTATTAAGTTAACAATTAACTGAATACAACAACTGGGGGTGACAGTGGCTCAGGAGGTAGAGCAGTCGTCTGGCAATCCAGAGGTTCCCGGTTCTATTCCCGCTCCTCCCGGGCAGCGTGTCGATGTGTCCTTGAGCAAGACACTTAACCCCTAATTGCTCCCGATGAGCAGGTTGGCTCCTTGCATGGTTACCTCCGCCGTCGGTGTGTGAGTGAGTGGGTACAATGTGAGGAACAAATTGTAAAGCGCTTGGGATAAAAGCGCTATATAAAAAAAGCAGCCATTTAACTGGGTTGAGTGAGGTCCAGAAATGGTGTTAAAACTACGAGGTACCACCTTCGCCTGATTTGCTATACAGAATTCCCTGCATCTTAAAAACACAACTTCAATAAAATAGCAAACACATGGGTAACTTCCAAATAACACACACACAGTGGAACAGAGGCTTTATATATATATTTTTAATATTAACACATAGTGGCGCTGGCGCGTTGTCATAGTGATGCAGTGCCCCTATACCATTGTTTAGGGAAAGCCCCGGACTTGCTATTATATTAATTTGTCAACATGCCTGTAAATTGCTTAGCCTATTTATAATTTTGCCCAATAGTGATGAAATGAACTAACACATTAGGCTATAACCGATTAAATTATTCCATGTATGGGGTTTGATATTTATAATGGTTGGATCTTTAGGTTTTGGCAGATATGGCTCATGAGATTTTATTAACTATGATCATAGGGCTTTTGAGGAATCGATATTTCTTGCTGGCCGCCCTGCATAGAGCCTTCTGATGAAGAGCATGTTTATAATACTCTGACTTGGTGTGTCAGAGAGGAATTACTGACCGCTATGAAAACCAGAGACAAAAAATTCTCTGAATTTCATAAAAGTCAGTCAAAGCTTACCAAAAGCACGAGCAGTGAACTCCAAGCCCACGTGACTGAACTCAAACTAGAAAGAAACAGACTAAGAAATGACGTAAACTCCATGATAAAAACTGCAAAAAAAAATGTCATCAATGACAAAACTGAGGAAAAAAAATAAACCATGTGAACTTTGGAAATTACTCAATAATCAACTAGGCTGCAGTAAAAAACTTAAAACCAGGTTCTCAAACATAAACATAAAGACGGACAACACGCTCATCACAGACAAACTGGATGTAGCCAATTACTTAAACACTTTCTTCACAAACATAGCCACAACACTGGTAAACAAACTACCCTCCCACTCAGGGCATTATGGGGTAGAACACATAGTAGCATACTACAAGAACCTAGGCGTCCACAAAGACGATTTCAAACTGGAAATGGTAACTACAGATGAGGTACTCAATAAACTGAGCGCCCTCCAACCGAACAAGGCCACTGGCCATGACAACATCCCCTCCAAATTCCTCAGAGACTCAGCAGCCGCCATCACCCCAGTCATCACACACATAATAAACCTCTCCATAAAACAGGGACACGTCCCCAAGGACTTCAAAATAGCGAGAGTAACACCCCTGCACAAAAAGGGCAGCAAATTAGACCCAGGCAACTACCGCCCTGTTTCTATCCTTACATCCATCTCTTAAGTCATGGAAAAAATAGTATACGAACAGGTCGAAAAGTACCTTACGGATAAAAATCTAATCTACGAATTCCAATCTGGCTTCAGAACATCCCACTCCACTGACACATGCCTTCTCTATTTGAACGACCACATCAAACAAGAGGTGGACGCGGGCAAATACTGCGGCATGGTCATGCTAGACCTACAAAAGGCCTTCGACACTGTCAATCACTCCATTCTGATTGACAAGCTAAAAGCAATTGGTTTTGATAGTTTATCAGTGAGCTGGATACAATCCTACCTGGAGGGGAGAGAACAGATGGTGGAGGTAAACGGTACCCTATCCCCCCCCTCACAGTGAACTGTGGTGTTCCACAAGGAAGCATACTAGGACCACTACTGTTCCTAATTTATGCAAATGACATGTCGTCAGCTTGTGACTGCAACTTGTTCCTGTTTGCGGACGACTCAGCCCTGCTGGTCTCTGACAAGAACAAGTTACAGGTTGAAAAAACCCTCAGCTCGGAACTAGGCAAAATCTGCATATGGCTCGCCGACAACAAACTATCATTACACATGGGCAAAACAGAGTCCATTCTCTTCGGTTCAAATAACAAACTCAGCAAAACCGACGGCTTCTCAGTTACAGTGGGTGACAATATTGTCACAAGGAAAGATGAAATTACCTACCTGGGTTCCATCCTAGAGGCTAATCTTTCCTGTGACAAAATGGCATCCAATGTAATAAAAAAAAGTCAATCAACGAACTCGATTCTTGTACCGGATCTCCTCCCTGGTAAACAAGAATACCCTGAAGACTCTGGCAGGAGCACTCATTCAAGGGTACTACGTCTATGCTTGCACCTCATGGTACCAAAGCACCTCAAAGGCACTAAAAACCAAATTACAAACATCTCAAAACAAACTAGTCAGACTACTGCTTGACCTGACTCCTAGAACCCACCTCACCCCTGCACACTTTGCCAACCTAGGATGGCTTAGAGTAGACGACAGAGTACAGCAACTTGCAATGGGCCTGGTCTACAAGATACACTACACGACCAAGGTACCCATGTACATGTCAAAATACTTCCCAAAGGTCAGTGAATACCACGATCACAACACCAGAGGGAGCTCCACAAATCATGTAAAACCCAGATTCGGCTCAAACAAGGGACTAAACACGTTTCGCAATTATGCCACAACAATGTGGAACGCCCTACCCAAAGCTGTAAAGGAATGTGAATCACTACCCACCTTCAAAAACACTCTCAAAGAACACCTACGGGAGACTGCAATTCAAAACTGGCCCCTACAAATGTCCTAACCCAGTTGTACAATAAAGACCAAGCATGGCTTTGTCAGTATTCCAATGTACAGCCCCACCCAACCCCACCCCACCTACCCAACCTCCTCCAATGTACAGTTTCTATGTCAAATGTATGTCAGTATTCCAATGTACAGTGTCCCCCCCCCCCCACACCTCCAATGTACAGCCCCACCCCACCTACCCAACCTCCCCCAATGCACAGTTTCTATGTCAAATGTATATACACTCTTTTTCTGGATTTTTTTAGTATCACAAACAGTACTGTATTTGAAAATCTGGTATGTCATAAATGTATAGATGTAGCAGTACTGTCTATCTGTATGTCGTGTGTGTCATATGATGAATTGAAAATGGGGGACCCTGATGGAAACAAGACGAAAGTCTTTCTCAGGTCTGCATCCTCTTAACAATTGTATGTATTGAGCTGTACTGTACTGTACCCATTCTGCAATCTGTTAATAAACTTTTCAATCAATCAATCAATCAATTCACTGAATCTCTCTCTTCACAAGCTCCACACTGTATACATTTCTCCGGTCCGTCCATGCAGTGGTCATGAGGGAGGATAGCCTCTCATCAAAGGCATTGGCACCATTAGCTGGTGCCATAGCAACCAGCTAGTCTTCCTTCCTGGGGTCCACACAAAAAAACATACAAAAACAATTATTGTTGCAAAACTAAATTATTAAATGTCAGTACTCAACACACAATGCATAATGAAGCTAACAAATAAGATAGCATGTGAGCAAAGAAACAGAAAACTAAAAAACGAACCAAAAATACTTTGTTAAATACAATTTAAGATAATTTTTTAAAGTTAATTTACTGTAAATTACATCAGAGGTTTTGAGGCAGGTTATTCCAAAGAGTGTTGATTGAGGTGCTGGCAGCCGTGATTACAACAAAGAGTCAATGATCTAAAAATAAAAGATCTCCTTAAAGCGTTGGTTTTTCGATCAGGTAATTCAAGCTGCCCATTACTGGAAACTCTAGTGTAATGATCATGCACAGTATTACTATAAACAATCTGTTTATGTAAAAAAAAAACAGCTGATGAGGGAGGATAGCCTCTCTTCAAAGACATTCAGGAATAAGGGGATCAGCTGTAGGATCTTCTGTAACCTTTCCAACCTCAGTACTCCTACGGTCCCACTTTGACCTGGCAGGCTGATATGAAACTTGCCCTGGAGCGCACGGGCAGAGGTCAGTGGAATTGAAAGGGGCTGTGGCTTCGGTCGTCCTACTTGTGGGATGTGGGGATGAGTGACACGCTGAGCCGGGATGGAGCCCCATGGATCTACAGTTTCCTGCAGTCTCGGAGACATGAATAAGTCATGGCGTGGCTGGGCCTATAGCTTTACTGCTTCTGACATACTGTACACTGGGGTCAGCAGGCATGCACCAGGAATGAAACAGCAAAAGACAGAGTTGAGTTACATTTTGTTCCAATTAGTAACATGTATTCTTATGCAAAGCACATAAATTACACCTGCATGTACGTACATAACAGTACAAGGGGGTATTGTAATCAGATAGTCTGTACTGTCTATCTATAACCATGATAACTAACTCATTTCTTACCTGATTTGACTCAAACTTAGGTTGACAGTCAGCCAAAGACATGCAGTACTAACCCCCCTCCCCCTCCTAATCAGTCAATGATCAAGGTCAACGTTTTAGCAATTGGTATATATAAGAACTAACACATATTGTGAGATTACACAATATTATGAATTATGAAATGAGTCTAAATGGTAAATGGAATGCATTTATATAGCGCATTTATCCAAAGTGCATTACAAATTGTGCCGGCGGAGGTAACCATCCAAGGTGCCAAACCGCTCATCGGGAGGTTTCTGGCTCAAGGACACTTCGACGTGCTGCCGGAAGGAGCGGGAATCGAGCGGGGAACCTCCTGATTACCAGACGGGCGCTCTTGAGTCACTGATGGTGGTTCTGCAGGCCGCTGTGTCCCAGAGCACTGGTGCGGCATCTCTCTCTCGAGAGCCATTGTAGAGGAAATGGCATTTTGATAAGGCATGCTGCTGGAGATCAGATTAACGTAATGTACAACAATGACACTTCTCTCTGTAGGTTTAATCTCCTGCTAACGCCTTCCTGTGTTCATTCATACAGTCCACCCTTTCTTGTCAAATTAAATCGGTAATATTGTAGTATTGTGGCCTGGACTCTCCCATACAAACAGCAACCTGCAGAATAGAAAGCAGCCCCTGTTTGACCAGACTGCTTCATCAGCTGTTAATACTGACCAGGCCAGCTCAGAGATCTTCCCTCGTTTCTGTCATTTCAGCTCATTCGGTCAGCAGAAGATATCCCACACAGACGTTGAAAAACAATAGCATATTGACCATTAAGCATCATTTAAATATCATGTATCTATTTATTATTTTTTATTTTTGTATGTTACACAGTAAGTGGACCCTCCTGTTAGCTGCCACCTAGCATGTGGAAACATCTGTGAATCAACTGTTTTCTTCTTCTGGTATTACAAACAGCCACTGGTGCCTGGGTCTGCAAGTCCTCCAAGTAGGTTGTATAATGTAGCAAGTCACACACACACTGCACTGCGTACTGAAGAGTGAGAGTACGCTGAAGAGTGAGAGTATGCTGAAGAGTGAGAGTACGCTGAAGAGTGAGAGTACGCTGAAGAGTGAGAGTACGCTGAAGAGTGAAAGTACGCTGAAGAGTGAGAGTAAGCTGAAGAGTGAGAGTACGCTGAAGAGTGAGAGTACGCTGAAGAGTGAGAGTAAGCTGAAGAGTGAGAGTAAGCTGAAGAGTGAGAGTAAGCTGAAGAGTGAGAGTAAGCTGAAGAGTGAAAGTACGCTGAAGAGTGAGAGTAAGCTGAAGAGTAAGAGTAAGCTGAAGAGTGAGAGTACGCTGACGAGTGAGAGTAAGCTGAAGAGTGAGAGTACGCTGAAGAGTGAGAGTACGCTGAAGAGTGAGAGTACGCTGAAGAGTGAGAGTACGCTGAAGAGTGAGAGTACGCTGAAGAGTGAGAGTAAGCTGAAGAGTCAGAGTAAGCTGAAGAGTGAGAGTACGCTGAAGAGTGAGAGTAAGCTGAAGAGTGAGAGTAAGCTGAAGAGTGAGAGTAAGCTGAAGAGTGAGAGTAAGCTGAAGAGTGAGAGTAAGCTGAAGAGTGAGAGTAAGCTGAAGAGTGAGAGTAAGCTGAAGAGTGAGAGTACGCTGAAGAGTGAGAGTAAGCTGAAGAGTGAGAGTAAGCTGAAGAGTGAGAGTACGCTGAAGAGTGAGAGTAAGCTGAAGAGTGAGAGTACGCTGAAGAGTGAGAGTAAGCTGAAGAGTGAGAGTAAGCTGAAGAGTGAGAGTACGCTGAAGAGTGAGAGTAAGCTGAAGAGTCAGAGTAAGCTGAAGAGTGAGAGTAAGCTGAAGAGTGAGAGTAAGCTGAAGAGTGAGAGTAAGCTGAAGAGTAAGAGTAAGCTGAAGAGTGAGAGTAAGCTGAAGAGTGAGAGTAAGCTGAAGAGTGAGAGTAAGCTGAAGAGTGAGAGTAAGCTGAAGAGTGAGAGTAAGCTGAAGAGTGAGAGTAAGCTGAAGAGTGAGAGTACGCTGAAGAGTGAGAGTACGCTGAAGAGTAAGAGTAAGCTGAAGAGTGAGAGTACGCTGAAGAGTAAGAGTAAGCTGAAGAGTGAGAGTACGCTGAAGAGTAAGAGTAAGCTGAAGAGTGAGAGTAAGCTGAAGAGTGAGAGTAAGCTGAAGAGTGAGAGTACGCTGAAGAGTGAGAGTACGCTGAAGAGTGAGAGTAAGCTGAAGAGTGAGAGTACGCTGAAGAGTGAGAGTAAGCTGAAGAGTGAGAGTAAGCTGAAGAGTGAGAGTAAGCTGAAGAGTGAGAGTAAGCTGAAGAGTGAGAGTACGCTGAAGAGTGAGAGTAAGCTGAAGAGTGAGAGTAAGCTGAAGAGTAAGAGTAAGCTGAAGAGTGAGAGTACGCTGAAGAGTGAGAGTAAGCTGAAGAGTAAGAGTAAGCTGAAGAGTGAGAGTAAGCTGAAGAGTAAGAGTACGCTGAAGAGTGAGAGTACGCTGAAGAGTGAGAGTAAGCTGAAGAGTGAGAGTAAGCTGAAGAGTGAGAGTAAGCTGAAGAGTGAGAGTAAGCTGAAGAGTGAGAGTATGCTGAAGAGTAAGAGTAAGCTGAAGAGTGAGAGTAAGCTGACGAATGAGAGTACGCTGAAGAGTGAGAGTAAGCTGAAGAGTGAGAGTAAGCTGAAGAGTGAGAGTAAGCTGAAGAGTAAGAGTAAGCTGAAGAGTGAGAGTAAGCTGAAGAGTGAGAGTAAGCTGAAGAGTAAGAGTAAGCTGAAGAGTAAGAGTAAGCTGAAGAGTGAGAGTAAGCTGAAGAGTAAGAGTAAACTGAAGAGTAAGAGTAAGCTGAAGAGTAAGAGTAAGCTGAAGAGTAAGAGTAGTAAGCTGAAGAGTAAGAGTATGCTGAAGAGTGAGAGTAAGCTGAAGAGTGAGAGTAAGCTGAAGAGTGAGAGTAAGCTGAAGAGTCAGAGTAAGCTGAAGAGTGAGAGTAAGCTGAAGAGTGAGAGTAAGCTGAAGAGTGAGAGTATGCTGAAGAGTGAGAGTAAGCTGAAGAGTGAGAGTAAGCTGAAGAGTAAGAGTAAGCTGAAGAGTGAGAGTAAGCTGAAGAGTAAGTAAGCTGAAGAGTGAGAGTAAGCTGAAGAGTGAGAGTAAGCTGAAGAGTAAGAGTATGCTGAAGAGTGAGAGTATGCTGAAGAGTGAGAGTACGCTGAAGAGTGAGAGTACGCTGAAGAGTGAGAGTACGCTGAAGAGTAAGAGTATGCTGAAGAGTGAGAGTATGCTGAAGAGTAAGAGTAAGCTGAAGAGTAAGAGTAAGCTGAAGAGTGAGAGTACGCTGAAGAGTGAGAGTAAGCTGAAGAGTAAGAGTAGTAAGCTGAAGAGTAAGAGTAAGCTGAAGAGTAAGAGTACGCTGAAGAGTGAGAGTAAGCTGAAGAGTGAGAGTAAGCTGAAGAGTGAGAGTACGCTGAAGAGTGAGAGTAAGCTGAAGAGTGAGAGTACGCTGAAGAGTGAGAGTAAGCTGAAGAGTAAGAGTAGTAAGCTGAAGAGTGAGAGTAAGCTGAAGAGTAAGAGTACGCTGAAGAGTGAGAGTAAGCTGAAGAGTGAGAGTACGCTGAAGAGTAAGAGTACGCTGAAGAGTGAGAGTATGCTGAAGCGTGAGAGTAAGCTGAAGAGTGAGAGTACGCTGAAGAGTCAGAGTAAGCTGAAGAGTAAGAGTAAGCTGAAGAGTGAGAGTAAGCTGAAGAGTAAGAGTAAGCTGAAGAGTAAGAGTATGCTGAAGAGTAAGAGTAAGCTGAAGAGTGAGAGTACGCTGAAGAGTGAGAGTAAGCTGAAGAGTGAGAGTAAGCTGAAGAGTGAGAGTAAGCTGAAGAGTAAGAGTAAGCTGAAGAGTAAGAGTATGCTGAAGAGTAAGAGTAAGCTGAAGAGTAAGAGTAAGCTGAAGAGTAAGAGTAAGCTGAAGAGTGAGAGTAAGCTGAAGAGTGAGAGTAAGCTGAAGAGTAAGAGTAAGCTGAAGAGTAAGAGTATGCTGAAGAGTAAGAGTAAGCTGAAGAGTGAGAGTACGCTGAAGAGTAAGAGTAAGCTGAAGAGTAAGAGTATGCTGAAGAGTAAGCTCCAACAGTAGTATGATGGTGGATATATACCTTGTTTTTTTTGGTCAAACATACTTGGAATTAGGATGCATCCTCTTTCTCCCTGCAACTAGGTCAAAGTTGACTAGTGTTTACTCTTTGCCCCACCACCCCCACCCCTCTTCACCACTCAGCCTGTTCGCTGAGGCATGTCCGCTCTATTTTGCTCTCTCTCTCTGTTTGGTGCTCAAACAGCCTTTTCCTACAGTCTAGCGGCTTTTTTCACTGACACACGCGACGTGAGCCCATGGAATCCCCTTGATGTTGTGTCATAAACAGACCGCAAAAATGACAGGTCCCACCGAGATTTGAACTCGGATCGCAGGATTCAGAGTCCTGAGTGCTAACCATTACACCATGGAACCGCACAGCAGTGAGAGGGCGAGAGCTGAGGCTGCTGCTTCCGGGTTCTATTTATAGCCTACACCCTACAGTCACGTCACTGGCTCAGAGTCAGAATCAGAAAGGCATTGCCAAGTAGTTTACACATACAAGGACTTTTATTTGGTTGTTTTTGTTGCGACATTAAGGGACAGATAATTATGGTAGAATAACGAAAAAGGTAGAATAAAATAAAATGGAATATAACTAAATTAAAATAGAAACACAATAGAATAGAATAGAATTATTGAATAAAATAGGCCAGGGCTGTACTTGTGACAGGGTTTTCTATATGATGTACAGTAGGGGAAAACATATCATTACTGATATCATGATATAACACCAGTATCCATGTCATTGTGGTTATTTTAATTGGTAGGAAACATTGTTTCAATATTTAAAATATATTGTTATTCTAGTTACAGGATTTTTTTTCCAACACAAACAAATGTAGCAATTCTACATGTTCAAATGTTAGAATGGACACCAACTCATTCTAATACAACTACAGCAAATTATTAGAGGGATGTTTGGAGATAGTTTTGCTCAAAGGGGTTTGGTCAGTAAAAAAGGCAATCTTCATCAATAGATAGTGTTGTGGAACCGGATTCATCAATTATGGTCGTAGACAGGTCTTCATGATCAATATAGGTTTAATAGTAGGTTAAATGAGCTTGGGCTAAGAGGAGTGCTCTCATCCTGGCCAGCTACTGTAGGAGAACACTGAGGTGGAGAAGGGGATCCAGCTCTCTTGTGGATAGAGATGGGTGGGGGTTTGGGGGGGGGGGGGGGGGTTGGCGACATTGTCTCTCTAGGTGTGAGATTCAAGCAATTTTTAGGTCAGACAATGGGATTCCCCCACATATGTGTTCAAAGGGGCCAGTGAATACGCCAGTCTTCATCAGTAGATAGCTTTTGAATTAATCAAAGACTGAAGTTGACATCACTGTGCATCTTTGTTTTATGTTAACTTTCTTGTTTCCATCTCTCACCCTTTGTGTACCTCGTGATGGTAGTGTCTTCCCAAAAGTAGGTCCCACCGAGATTTGAACTCGGATCGCAGGATTCAGAGTCCTGAGTGCTAACCATTACACCATGGAACCGCATGCTTCTAAGGGAGGATAGGGTGTGGCCTTTACAACAGCTGATCTCTATGTTGGAGCCATTGGCTCCATGCTGTCATGGCCAGGATGATTCATGGTGATAAATCTGATTGCTGTAAGGGGAGGTTCAATTCAATTACTATTGAATTGGAGGGAGGGGGTACTTGGCCAAGTATCCCATACAAGTATTCCAGAATCAAGAGGTTTATTTGTCACATACGTACCAGGGCATACAGTGAAATGCGGGTGGTAAATTTTTTACATTTTGTTTAAAAGTGATTGTTTTAGCGGTTGACGCATGAGTGGTGTGTGTGTGTGTGTGTGTGTGTGTGTGTGTGTGTGTGTGTGTGTGTGTGTGTGTGTGTGTGTGTGTGTGTGTGTGTGTGGAGAGTTCAGTGTTCAATGTTCTGATGGAACCACATGTTGATGAGTGGGAGAGGGTATGGCCTTTACCTCTAGTGGCTATATAGAGTACAACAGCTATCTCTGTACTGAGCCTTTAGAGAGGTGAAGTCTCTCCCATTCTGCTGGACCCACATGGGACCCTATTTTGGAAAAAATATGTATGGGAGTCAATGGTGAGAGACAAATAATTGTTTGATTCCGTTTGAATTGTACCATGAATTACACATATGATGTTTTTCAATTTAAAAGTGTAATTGTCAGCTAGCTAACGTTACCTATAGCATCAAAAGCTATCGATAATGTTAGTTAACATTAGCTAACTTATGATTCAATCAACCTTCTTGACTAAATTATCTTTTAAATGGACAAACATCATTATGTGTAATTCATGGCACAACTCAAACAGGATCAAAATGTATTTATCTCTCACTATTGACTACCATACTTATTTTTTCAAAAATACAGTCCCATAATTCATATTTAATCTGCAATGCCTAGTTTGACAGTGTTATCTACATGTTGTGAGCCAGGGCACGCTGCTCTTGCTCGATGTATATGAATGAAGTTAAAATATTTTAAAATACTACTAAAGTTAAAACTTTATTTTGATGTAGTCCGGCAAACGCAACGCACAACAAGCTCCCAACGCGCTGTGCCGCTTCCATCATGCACTGTGTGGCTGCATCTCGTGCTCTACATAGAAGAACATTGATGCTGCTGGACATGTCCATTTACTATTTAACCTTTACTTGCCATATTTTCATGTGTCTCGCTCCGTTCATGTACCAATGCTAATTTTAGCTGAAAAGTAGGTCCCACCGAGATTTGAACTCGGATCGCAGGATTCAGAGTCCTGAGTGCTAACCATTACACCATGGAACCAAATGTTGATGAGTGGGAGAGGGTATGGCCTTTACCTCTAGTGGCTATATAGTATATAGAGTACAACAGCTATCTCTGTACTGAGCCGTTAGAGAGGTGAAGTCTCTCCCATTCTGCTGGACCCACATGGGACCCTATTTGGGAAAAAATATGTATGGGAGTCAATGGTGAGAGACAAATAATTTTTCGATTCCGTTTGAATTGTACCATGAATTACACATATGTTTTTCAATTTAAAAGTGTAATTGTCAGCTAGCTAACGTTACCTATAGCATCAAAAGCTATCGATAATGTTAGTTAACATTAGCTAACTTATGATTCAATCAACCTTCTTGACTAAATTATCTTTTAAATGGACAAACATATGTGTAATTCATGGCACAACTCAAACAGGATCAAAATGTATTTATCTCTCACTATTGACTACCATACTTATTTTTTCAAAAATACAGTCCCATAATTCATATTTAATCTGCAATGCCTAGTTTGACAGTGTTATCTACATGTTGTGAGCCAGGGCACGCTGCTCTTGCTCGATGTATATGAATGAAGTTAAAATACTTTAAAATACTACTAAAGTTAAAACTTTATTTTGATGTAGTCCGGCAAACGCAACGCACAACAAGCTCCCAACGCGCTGTGCCGCTTCCATCATGCACTGTGTGGCTGCATCTCGTGCTCTACATAGAAGAACATTGATGCTGCTGGACATGTCCATTTACTATTTAACCTTTACTTGCCATATTTTCATATGTGTCTCGCTCCGTTCATGTACCAATGCTAATTTTAGCTGAAAAGTAGGTCCCACCGAGATTTGAACTCGGATCACAAGATTCAGAGTCGTGAGTGCTAACCATTACACCATGGAACCACATGTTGATGAGTGGGAGAGGGTATGGCCTTTACCTCTAGTGGCTATATAGTATATAGAGTACAACAGCTATCTCTGTACTGAGCCGTTAGAGAGGTGAAGTCTCTCCCATTCTGCTGGACCCACATGGGACCCTATTTGGGAAAAAATATGTATGGGAGTCAATGGTGAGAGACAAATAATTTTTCGATTCCGTTTGAATTGTACCATGAATTACACATATGTTTTTCAATTTAAAAGTGTAATTGTCAGCTAGCTAACGTTACCTATAGCATCAAAAGCTATCGATAATGTTAGTTAACATTAGCTAACTTATGATTCAATCAACCTTCTTGACTAAATTATCTTTTAAATGGACAAACATCATATGTGTAATTCATGGCACAACTCAAACAGGATCAAAATGTATATTTGACTACGATACTTTTTTTTCTCCAAAATACAGTCCCATAATTCATATTTAATCTGCAATGCCTAGTTTGACAGTGTTATCTACATGTTGTGAGCCAGGGCACGCTGCTCTTGCTCAATGTATATGAATGAAGTTAAAATACTTTAAAATACTACTAAAGTTAAAACTTTATTTTGATGTAGTCCGGCAAACGCAACGCACCACAAGCTCCCAACGCGCTGTGCCGCTTCCATCATGCACTGTGTGGCTGCATCTCGTGCTCTACATACAAGAACATTGATGCTGCTGGACATGTCCATTTACTATTTAACCTTTACTTGCCATATTTTCATATGCGTCTCGCTGCGTTCATGTACCAATGCTAATTTCTGCTGAAAAGTAGGTCCCACCGAGATTTGAACTCGGATCGCAGGATTCAGAGTCCTGAGTGCTAACCATTACACCATGGAACCACATGTTGATGAGTGGGAGAGGGTATGGCCTTTACCTCTAGTGGCTATATAGAGTACAACAGCTATCTCTGTACTGAGCCTTTAGAGAGGTGAAGTCTCTCCCATTCTGCTGGACCCACATGGGACCCTATTTTGGAAAAAATATGTATGGGAGTCAATGGTGAGAGACAAATAATTTTTTGATTCCGTTTGAATTGTACCATGAATTACACATATGATGTTTTTCAATTTAAAAGTGTAATTGTCAGCTAGCTACCGTTACCTATAGCATCAAAAGCTATCAATAATGTTAGTTAACATTAGCTAACTTATGATTCAATCAACCTTCTTGACTAAATTATCTTTTAAATGGACAAACATCATATGTGTAATTCATGGCACAACTCAAACAGGATCAAAATGTATTTATCTCTCACTATTGACTACCATACTTATTTTTTCAAAAATACAGTCCCATAATTCATATTTAATCTGCAATGCCTAGTTTGACAGTGTTATCTACATGTTGTGAGCCAGGGCACGCTGCTCTTGCTCGATGTATATGAATGAAGTTAAAATACTTTAAAATACTACTAAAGTTAAAACTTTATTTTGATGTAGTCCGGCAAACGCAACGCACAACAAGCTCCCAACGCGCTGTGCCGCTTCCATCATGCACTGTGTGGCTGCATCTCGTGCTCTACATAGAAGAACATTGATGCTGCTGGACATGTCCATTTACTATTTAACCTTTACTTGCCATATTTTCATATGTGTCTCGCTCCGTTCATGTACCAATGCTAATTTTAGCTGAAAAGTAGGTCCCACCGAGATTTGAACTCGGATCGCAGGATTCAGAGTCCTGAGTGCTAACCATTACACCATGGAACCACATGTTGATGAGTGGGAGAGGGTATGGCCTTTACCTCTAGTGGCTATATAGTATATAGAGTACAACAGCTATCTCTGTACTGAGCCGTTAGAGAGGTGAAGTCTCTCCCATTCTGCTGGACCCACATGGGACCCTATTTGGGAAAAAATATGTATGGGAGTCAATGGTGAGAGACAAATAATTTTTCGATTCCGTTTGAATTGTACCATGAATTACACATATGTTTTTCAATTTAAAAGTGTAATTGTCAGCTAGCTAACGTTACCTATAGCATCAAAAGCTATCGATAATGTTAGTTAACATTAGCTAACTTATGATTCAATCAACCTTCTTGACTAAATTATCTTTTAAATGGACAAACATCATATGTGTAATTCATGGCACAACTCAAACAGGATCAAAATGTATTTATCTCTCACTATTGACTACCATACTTATTTTTTCAAAAATACAGTCCCATAATTCATATTTAATCTGCAATGCCTAGTTTGACAGTGTTATCTACATGTTGTGAGCCAGGGCACGCTGCTCTTGCTCGATGTATATGAATGAAGTTAAAATACTTTAAAATACTACTAAAGTTAAAACTTTATTTTGATGTAGTCCGGCAAACGCAACGCACAACAAGCTCCCAACGCGCTGTGCCGCTTCCATCATGCACTGTGTGGCTGCATCTCGTGCTCTACATACAAGAACATTGATGCTGCTGGACATGTCCATTTACTATTTAACCTTTACTTGCCATATTTTCATATGCGTCTCGCTCCGTTCATGTACCAATGCTAATTTCTGCTGAAAAGTAGGTCCCACCGAGATTTGAACTCGGATCGCAGGATTCAGAGTCCTGAGTGCTAACCATTACACCATGGAACCACATGTTGATGAGCGGGAGAGGGTATGGCCTTTACCTCTAGTGGCTATATAGAGTACAACAGCTATCTCTGTACTGAGCCGTTAGAGAGGTGAAGTCTCTCCCATTCTGCTGGACCCACATGGGACCCTATTTGGGAAAAAATATGTATGGGAGTCAATGGTGAGAGACAAATCATTTTTTGATTCCGTTTGAATTGTACCATGAATTACACATATGATGTTTTTCAATTTAAAAGTGTAATTGTCAGCTAGCTACCGTTACCTATAGCATCAAAAGCTATCAATAATGTTAGTTAACATTAGCTAACTTATGATTCAATCAACCTTCTTGACTAAATTATCTTTTAAATGGACAAACATCATATGTGTAATTCATGGCACAACTCAAACAGGATCAAAATGTATTTATCTCTCACTATTGACTACCATACTTATTTTTTCAAAAATACAGTCCCATAATTCATATTTAATCTGCAATGCCTAGTTTGACAGTGTTATCTACATGTTGTGAGCCAGGGCACGCTGCTCTTGCTCGATGTATATGAATGAAGTTAAAATACTTTAAAATACTACTAAAGTTAAAACTTTATTTTGATGTAGTCCGGCAAACGCAACGCACCACAAGCTCCCAACGCGCTGTGCCGCTTCCATCATGCACTGTGTGGCTGCATCTCGTGCTCTACATACAAGAACATTGATGCTGCTGGACATGTCCATTTACTATTTAACCTTTACTTGCCATATTTTCATATGCGTCTCGCTCCGTTCATGTACCAATGCTAATTTCTGCTGAAAAGTAGGTCCCACCGAGATTTTAACTCGGATCGCAGGATTCAGAGTCCTGAGTGCTAACCATTACACCATGGAACCACATGTTGATGAGTGGGAGAGGGTATGGCCTTTACCTCTAGTGGCTATATAGAGTACAACAGCTATCTCTGTACTGAGCCTTTAGGGAGGTGAAGTCTCTCCCATTCTGCTGGACCTACATGGGACCCTATTTTGGAAAAAATATGTATGGGAGTCAATGGTGAGAGACAAATCATTTTTTGATTCCGTTTGAATTGTACCATGAATTACACATATGATGTTTTTCAATTTAAAAGTGTAATTGTCAGCTAGCTACCGTTACCTATAGCATCAAAAGCTATCGATAATGTTAGTTAACATTAGCTAACTTATGATTCAATCAACCTTCTTGACTAAATTATCTTTTAAATGGACAAACATCATATGTGTAATTCATGGCACAACTCAAACAGGATCAAAATGTATATTTGACTACGATACTTTTTTTCTCTCCAAAATACAGTCCCATAATTCATATTTAATCTGCAATGCCTAGTTTGACAGTGTTATCTACATGTTGTGAGCCAGGGCACGCTGCTCTTGCTCGATGTATATGAATGAAGTTAAAATACTTTAAAATACTACTAAAGTTAAAACTTTATTTTGATGTAGTCCGGCAAACGCAACGCACAACAAGCTCCCAACGCGCTGTGCCGCTTCCATCATGCACTGTGTGGCTGCATCTCGTGCTCTACATAGAAGAACATTGATGCTGCTGGACATGTCCATTTACTATTTAACCTTTACTTGCCATATTTTCATATGGGTCTCGCTCCGTTCATGTACCAATGCTAATTTTAGCTGAAAAGTAGGTCCCACCGAGATTTGAACTCGGATCGCAGGATTCAGAGTCCTGAGTGCTAACCATTACACCATGGAACCACATGTTAATGAGTGGGAGAGGGTATGGCCTTTACCTCTAGTGGCTATATAGTATATAGAGTACAACAGCTATCTCTGTACTGAGCCGTTAGAGAGGTGAAGTCTCTCCCATTCTGCTGGACCCACATGGGACCCTATTTGGGAAAAAATATGTATGGGAGTCAATGGTGAGAGACAAATAATTTTTCGATTCCGTTTGAATTGTACCATGAATTACACATATGTTTTTCAATTTAAAAGTGTAATTGTCAGCTAGCTAACGTTACCTATAGCATCAAAAGCTATCGATAATGTTAGTTAACATTAGCTAACTTATGATTCAATCAACCTTCTTGACTAAATTATCTTTTAAATGGACAAACATCATATGTGTAATTCATGGCACAACTCAAACAGGATCAAAATGTATATTTGACTACGATACTTTTTTTTCTCCAAAATACAGTCCCATAATTCATATTTAATCTGCAATGCCTAGTTTGACAGTGTTATCTACATGTTGTGAGCCAGGGCACGCTGCTCTTGCTCGATGTATATGAATGAAGTTAAAATACTTTAAAATACTACTAAAGTTAAAACTTTATTTTGATGTAGTCCGGCAAACGCAACGCACCACAAGCTCCCAACGCGCTGTGCCGCTTCCATCATGCACTGTGTGGCTGCATCTCGTGCTCTACATACAAGAACATTGATGCTGCTGGACATGTCCATTTACTATTTAACCTTTACTTGCCATATTTTCATATGCGTCTCGCTCCGTTCATGTACCAATGCTAATTTCTGCTGAAAAGTAGGTCCCACCGAGATTTGAACTCGGATCGCAGGATTCAGAGTCCTGAGTGCTAACCATTACACCATGGAACCACATGTTGATGAGTGGGAGAGGGTATGGCCTTTACCTCTAGTGGCTATATAGAGTACAACAGCTATCTCTGTACTGAGCCTTTAGAGAGGTGAAGTCTCTCCCATTCTGCTGGACCCACATGGGACCCTATTTTGGAAAAAATATGTATGGGAGTCAATGGTGAGAGACAAATAATTTTTTGATTCCGTTTGAATTGTACCATGAATTACACATATGATGTTTTTCAATTTAAAAGTGTAATTGTCAGCTAGCTACCGTTACCTATAGCATCAAAAGCTATCAATAATGTTAGTTAACATTAGCTAACTTATGATTCAATCAACCTTCTTGACTAAATTATCTTTTAAATGGACAAACATCATATGTGTAATTCATGGCACAACTCAAACAGGATCAAAATGTATTTATCTCTCACTATTGACTACCATACTTATTTTTTCAAAAATACAGTCCCATAATTCATATTTAATCTGCAATGCCTAGTTTGACAGTGTTATCTACATGTTGTGAGCCAGGGCACGCTGCTCTTGCTCGATGTATATGAATGAAGTTAAAATACTTTAAAATACTACTAAAGTTAAAACTTTATTTTGATGTAGTCCGGCAAACGCAACGCACAACAAGCTCCCAACGCGCTGTGCCGCTTCCATCATGCACTGTGTGGCTGCATCTCGTGCTCTACATAGAAGAACATTGATGCTGCTGGACATGTCCATTTACTATTTAACCTTTACTTGCCATATTTTCATATGTGTCTCGCTCCGTTCATGTACCAATGCTAATTTTAGCTGAAAAGAAGGTCCCACCGAGATTTGAACTCGGATCGCAGGATTCAGAGTCCGGAGTGCTAACCATTACACCATGGAACCACATGTTGATGAGTGGGAGAGGGTATGGCCTTTACCTCTAGTGGCTATATAGTATATAGAGTACAACAGCTATCTCTGTACTGAGCCGTTAGAGAGGTGAAGTCTCTCCCATTCTGCTGGACCCACATGGGACCCTATTTGGGAAAAAATATGTATGGGAGTCAATGGTGAGAGACAAATAATTTTTCGATTCCGTTTGAATTGTACCATGAATTACACATATGTTTTTCAATTTAAAAGTGTAATTGTCAGCTAGCTAACGTTACCTATAGCATCAAAAGCTATCGATAATGTTAGTTAACATTAGCTAACTTATGATTCAATCAACCTTCTTGACTAAATTATCTTTTAAATGGACAAACATCATATGTGTAATTCATGGCACAACTCAAACAGGATCAAAATGTATTTATCTCTCACTATTGACTACCATACTTATTTTTTCAAAAATACAGTCCCATAATTCATATTTAATCTGCAATGCCTAGTTTGACAGTGTTATCTACATGTTGTGAGCCAGGGCACGCTGCTCTTGCTCGATGTATATGAATGAAGTTAAAATACTTTAAAATACTACTAAAGTTAAAACTTTATTTTGATGTAGTCCGGCAAACGCAACGCACAACAAGCTCCCAACGCGCTGTGCCGCTTCCATCATGCACTGTGTGGCTGCATCTCGTGCTCTACATACAAGAACATTGATGCTGCTGGACATGTCCATTTACTATTTAACCTTTACTTGCCATATTTTCATATGCGTCTCGCTCCGTTCATGTACCAATGCTAATTTCTGCTGAAAAGTAGGTCCCTCCGAGATTTGAACTCGGATCGCAGGATTCAGAGTCCTGAGTGCTAACCATTACACCATAGAACCACATGTTGATGAGTGGGAGAGGGTATGGCCTTTACCTCTAGTGGCTATATAGAGTACAACAGCTATCTCTGTACTGAGCCTTTAGGGAGGTGAAGTCTCTCCCATTCTGCTGGACCCACATGGGACCCTATTTTGGAAAAAATATGTATGGGAGTCAATGGTGAGAGACAAATCATTTTTTGATTCCGTTTGAATTGTACCATGAATTACACATATGATGTTTTTCAATTTAAAAGTGTAATTGTCAGCTAGCTACCGTTACCTATAGCATCAAAAGCTATCGATAATGTTAGTTAACATTAGCTAACTTATGATTCAATCAACCTTCTTGACTAAATTATCTTTTAAATGGACAAACATCATATGTGTAATTCATGGCACAACTCAAACAGGATCAAAATGTATATTTGACTATGATACTTTTTTTTCTCCAAAATACAGTCCCATAATTCATATTTAATCTGCAATGCCTAGTTTGACAGTGTTATCTACATGTTGTGAGCCAGGGCACGCTGCTCTTGCTCGATGTATATGAATGAAGTTAAAATACTTTAAAATACTACTAAAGTTAAAACTTTATTTTGATGTAGTCCGGCAAACGCAACGCACAACAAGCTCCCAACGCGCTGTGCCGCTTCCATCATGCACTGTGTGGCTGCATCTCGTGCTCTACATAGAAGAACATTGATGCTGCTGGACATGTCCATTTACTATTTAACCTTTACTTGCCATATTTTCATATGGGTCTCGCTCCGTTCATGTACCAATGCTAATTTTAGCTGAAAAGTAGGTCCCACCGAGATTTGAACTCGGATCACAGGATTCAGAGTCCTGAGTGCTAACCATTACACCATGGAACCACATGTTGATGAGTGGGAGAGGGTATGGCCTTTACCTCTAGTGGCTATATAGTATATAGAGTACAACAGCTATCTCTGTACTGAGCCGTTAGAGAGGTGAAGTCTCTCCCATTCTGCTGGACCCACATGGGACCCTATTTGGGAAAAAATATGTATGGGAGTCAATGGTGAGAGACAAATAATTTTTCGATTCCGTTTGAATTGTACCATGAATTACACATATGTTTTTCAATTTAAAAGTGTAATTGTCAGCTAGCTAACGTTACCTATAGCATCAAAAGCTATCGATAATGTTAGTTAACATTAGCTAACTTATGATTCAATCAACCTTCTTGACTAAATTATCTTTTAAATGGACAAACATCATATGTGTAATTCATGGCACAACTCAAACAGGATCAAAATGTATTTATCTCTCACTATTGACTACCATACTTATTTTTTCAAAAATACAGTCCCATAATTCATATTTAATCTGCAATGCCTAGTTTGACAGTGTTATCTACATGTTGTGAGCCAGGGCACGCTGCTCTTGCTCGATGTATATGAATGAAGTTAAAATACTTTAAAATACTACTAAAGTTAAAACTTTATTTTGATGTAGTCCGGCAAACGCAACGCACCACAAGCTCCCAACACGCTGTGCCGCTTCCATCATGCACTGTGTGGCTGCATCTCGTGCTCTACATACAAGAACATTGATGCTGCTGGACATGTCCATTTACTATTTAACCTTTACTTGCCATATTTTCATATGCGTCTCGCTCCGTTCATGTACCAATGCTAATTTCTGCTGAAAAGTTGGTCCCACCGAGATTTGAACTCGGATCGCAGGATTCAGAGTCCTGAGTGCTAACCATTACACCATGGAACCATATGTTGATGAGTGGGAGAGGGTATGGCCTTTACCTCTAGTGGCTATATAGAGTACAACAGCTATCTCTGTACTGAGCCTTTAGAGAGGTGAAGTCTCTCCCATTCTGCTGGACCCACATGGGACCCTATTTTGGAAAAAATATGTATGGGAGTCAATGGTGAGAGACAAATCATTTTTTGATTCCGTTTGAATTGTACCATGAATTACACATATGATGTTTTTCAATTTAAAAGTGTAATTGTCAGCTAGCTACTGTTACCTATAGCATCAAAAGCTATCAATAATGTTAGTTAACATTAGCTAACTTATGATTCAATCAACCTTCTTGACTAAATTATCTTTTAAATGGACAAACATCATATGTGTAATTCATGGCACAACTCAAACAGGATCAAAATGTATTTATCTCTCACTATTGACTACTGTTCTGAAGGATCAGATTAAACCGAATATATATATTTATTTATATATATATATTTAATTGTATTTGTATATCCCCTGACATCCCTTGTATATTCCTTGTACAATATGCATTGAATATCCCTTCTAGTCTACTGAACATCCCATAATAGTCTCCATTCTACCATTGGACGAGACCTTGGTGCCAGGTCGCCATACCCCTCAGACCAGGTTCAATCGTACCGCTCAACATGTATGGACAAGTCCTAGTTCCGCGTAGGAATATGTCTACCGCACCACTAATGGTACTATTTGTTCATAGTGCGTATATATACTGCGCTATTAAAGTAGAGCTTTCTTTTAGTCCAGTTCCTTGCTCTCCAACAGAGTGACAGACGCAAAAGCCTCCCCGCGAACCACGTGTGGGCAGTAAGGCCAATTCGGCCCAGTATCGGCATTGAGACATCGTGTATATTAATATTTGAATAGTCATATTTGGCACTATATCGTCGAGTTGGACGTATTCTATTAAGCTAATAATAGTCTATTCATATGTAGTGCCTCGTGCGGTAAGAGTTCTATAGTAATCAGCACCCCCATCGTTTCGGGCATCAGCTGGACGCTTATCCAGGGTGGTTGACCCCACGTGAAGCTGCACCCGAGGAGCTCCAGGCCAAAGAGCGAGTGGATCTGTATATTGGATTATTCTACCGACGACGGCTAGCCTTCCCCGGCTTGGATTATGCTTTGAGTACTTTGATTATTCTATGGATAAAGGCCAACACTGCGGTGTGTTGGAAATACCCCCCCCGGAGAGGACGACAGGTGAGAAGACGCTCTACACGACGAGGTCGCCTCACGTCTCTCCATCGTGGACCGGAGGACGCCGGCCACAGAGAGTCCAACTGCTTTCATCTGTGGATCGAGGATCGCTGGGCACCGGGTCGCACGACTGTGGGCTCTCCCAGGATACCCTCGGCCAGACGGGATACAGCCAGACTCTACCCCCCCCCCCCTCCAGCTGTCCTACAAGCAGTCGGAACCTTCCCCTAGTGTATCCAGCTATATAATCATTCAAGTATCATTGCTATTGTTCCCTAAATATTCCAGGTTGTATATTTGCTTCCTGCGCAATCAGAGATTGGACATTCGATATTGATCTACCTACGAATACTAATTTGCCATAAAAGTGCATACTATTTCAAATCATAAATGTAATTAAGTGATCATTGTACATACCTTTTGCTATGTATTATTAATAAACGCAGACTTTCGACTTGGTACATTTGTGTTGGATCCGTTTCATCAGGTGGGAGTGTTTATCATAATTATTTATACCTAGTACTGGGTGGCCAGAGTCTAAAGTACAAGAGGTAGTGGTAGTAAGTATCATATCTAACAATACAGTCAGGGAATTGTACCCCTCAGTTACAATTGGTCCTTCGAGCCGGAGGGTAATCAGTGTAATATTAATATAGTGTTATTAATATTAAAATGGCCTATGATGAACACTCCACGAAACGATCCTCCTAACCAACAACGCCCGCGGCGCAAACGACAGCTCCCTCAGTACCTAGAGGCTTACGCTGTCAGTCAACAACCTAGTCTTCTACCAACAGTAAACGCGGTAAAACTAGAAAGTAAAATTATGTCTAACCCTAACGACCAGGCTACCCCGACCATAGAGGCCCCTATGGGTTCTAACGTAACTGACCCAGCTCACGGTGGGGACCAGGGGGAACCAGACATGACTTTACACCCCGCCAATACCGAAGAAGTAGTCCCCGACGAGTCCCGGGAGGAAGACAACACTACCGAGAGAGAACTCGGCACGGAAGAAGATGAGGAGAGCACCGTGGAGATAGAGCTCCAAGACTCCGCACGGAGTACCCCAAGGGACGGCTCCCCTATACAACCGTCTTCTCCCAGCGAGGCAGAGAGGACACTACAGCAGGCATTCCTCGTCAGCCTGAAAGCCTCTACTGAACGCGATAGACTCCAGGGTGAACGCGATCGATTGCAGATACAGCAACGGAGCGAAGAAGAGCACATACGCCTGGAAATAAGACGCATTCAGATGGAAGAGAATATGGCAAGAGACCGGGCCGACGCCCAGCGCGCCGCCACCGGTGCCCAGAGAGAATCGGATCTCACCAAACGCGAAGCCGAGCGCGACAGAGCACAAGCGCAACTAATAGAACAGCTGATCAGAAGGACAACACCCCCTCCCTCCACCAGAGGCTCCAGGAACTCGTCTAGACATCACTCCAGGGCGGCATCCCCTAGCCGAGTAAGCGACCCTGAACTTGACCAACAGATGAGGTTTATACCCCCCGCAGACCCCCTTCCCCAACCGGTCCAAGCGAGACCCAGCCACCGGGAAGGAGCAGCATACACTGCGGAGAGGCTAAATCAGAGACTACAAGCCCTGGACGACCTAACGGAAGACGAAGAGGAAGAGGAGGAGAACCATATGGCTATACCCCCGCGGAGCTGCGCTACAGACCCCCGACGCTATTCACGGGTGAGCACGACGCACGACCCGCACCGAGGAACAGCACCTGGACCAGCGGGCCATGGTACACAGCCGGTACCAGCCCACGCCAAGGAGCAGGAGGAGACTCGCCTAGGAGGCCTCTCCCCCAACGCTCGCCGATGTATCAACAATCCGCGTCATACATTGGCACACCTATGGTACCAGACTTCACCCAGGAGAACCGGGCCCAGTATACGGAGCTCCGCATGTGTCTGGAGACAATGTTGGTGGATGTCATTGATGAACGCCATAAATACGCGATACTACTGAAGCATTTAAAGGTACCCCGCGCGCACAACATAGCGCTCACCTACGCCACTTCCACGACCCCATACACCGCAGCGCTGGTAGCGTTGGACCAGAGATATGGACGTATATGGGATTACGTGATCCAGGAGATCAGGCACATCGACCGCCTACCCCCAGCAATAGACAATCGAGCACTGGACGACCTGTCCATCAGAGTGCAGTCCCTGGTAGGGATGCTGGGAGCGCAGAGGGAAAAGGGTAGGCATGAACTATACGCCAACTCAAATGTAGAGAGGATCTTGGAGAAGCTACCGCCCGCCCGACAGGAGCGCTTTAGGCGGCAGAGAGACCACCGAGACCCTAATGGCCCCGAACCGAACCTCCTCGATCTAGCCGACTTCCTGGCGAGAGAAGTCAGCAGCTTACGGCTAGATACATCCGGACGGAGCACCCCTGGCTCCAGAGAAGGAACCAGGAGACTAAATGATGGAAGAAGATCGGTGACTGTCATGCACCAATCGGAGTCAGTGCCAAGCAGTAGGAGCCACAGTACCCCCTCAAGAAAGGAGAAGTGGAAGATAGTGTGCCCCTACTGTGAGAAAGAACACTGGCTGTCACAATGTGACTCATTCCCCAAGATGAATGCGGAGGAAGCGAGTCAATGGATAAAGTCCAACAGACGCTGTTTTCGCTGTGCGCGATCACACATGGCAGCCGAATGCCGCTTAAAGAAAAAGTGCAGTCGGTGCGATGGAGCCCATCTGGACATACTCCACGACAGTAACAGACGGCGGCCTCCACCCGCACCATCCAGCAGCAAAGCAAGCGTCATGTACATCGACCCCGCCAGCAGCAGCGGAGCCAGAGTGCTCTTAAAGGTAGTCCGTGTGACATTGAGCTACCAGAATAAAGTCATGGACACTTACGCCGTCCTTGATGACGGGTCAGAGAAGACCCTTCTGCTCGCGTCCACTGCGGCCCAGCTAGGGCTGCGGGGGAGCGAAAACCAAATGACAATTCGGACAATAAGAAGAGATTTGAAAACGATAAAGGGCGAGAATGTCTCATTCTCTATCGCAGCAAGCGGCCAGCCCGAGCGACGGTACAGGATTACAGACGCCTTCACCAGCCAAGAAATAGGACTCTCGCGGTACACATAATAATAATTTAATAATAATTATAATTATAAATACCGGACCCAGAGGCTGTCCTGCAGCAGTCGAGACCCGCCTAGGATGGACTCTCCAAGGCCCACTCGCCAAATCTCTCAACCGAACCACAGCCACTAGCTGTCTCCACTCCCGAGTCACAGAGGGAGACACCGCACTCCTGCAGCATGTAGAGAGGCTATGGACCTTGGAACAAATGCCCTTTAAGAACGAAAAGAAAGACATTCGCTCTAAAGACGACATCTACGCCATTAACCTCCTCGAGACGGGAACAAAGAGAGTCCCAGTCAGCGGCGTGTTGAGATACGCCACGCCACTCCTGCGGCGGGAAGGGATGCCTACCTTTCACGCAAAGAAAGACGCCACAGAGCGGTACCTACTAAACACAGAGCGGCGCTTAGCCAAGGACCCCGCCCAAGAAAGTGTATACCGCGCTGAGATTGAGAAGCTCATCACAGCGGGACACGTCACAAAGATTGACATTAAAGAGGCCGACCAGACGACTGAATCGTGGTACGTGCCCCACCACAAGGTTCATCACAACGGCAAAGACCGCATCGTGTTTAACTGCAGCTACCAGATCGGATCCCAAAATCTGAATAAAGAGCTATTGCCCGGTCCTACACTCGGCCCCTCCCTACTAGGCGTACTACTCCGCTTCCGCCAGGACAAGGTGGCTATCAGCGGGGATAACAAAGGGATGTTCCTGCAGGTGAGATTAGTAGAGGAGGACAAGCCCCTGTTGCGGTTCCTATGGAGAGAGAGGCCAGGAGATGAGCACCCAGCCATCTACCAATGGGAAGTCCTCCCTTTCGGAACTACATGCAGCCCATGCTGTGCTACATTTGCACTACAGAGACATGTCGCAGAGGACCCAGCAGCGGACGAAGAGGTCCGACACAGTGTGAAGAACAGCTTCTACGTAGATAACTGTCTACAAAGCGTTTCGACCCAGGAAGAAGCCGAGGCTCTCCTACATAAACTCCGCGCCTCTCTGATCAAAGGCGGCTTTGATCTCAGGCAGTGGGCCAGCAGCGATCCGCACGTACTGCGCAGCCTCTCCTCCGAGGACAAGGCAGCGAGCAGCGAGACCTGGATGGCCACAATCCCAGGAGAAGCCCAAGAGATGACACTAGGACTAGTGTGGCGCTTCAAAACAGATTCATGCAAATACAAAGTCTTCGTGGGAGTCAGAGTCACTGAGATTCAAGAGTTAACCGGAGAGTTAACCGGAGAAGCAAACTGGCGCTATGTTGATACAAAACACAACCCAGCTGACGTCATCACCCGGGGAATGTCCCTAGATGACTTAACCCGTCATAACATCTACAGTGACGGACCAGCATTCCTCAAGCTCCCGGAAGGAGATTGGCCCACGCCCACCCCGAGGGAAGCAAGTGACGAGGAGGCTGAGAATAAGAAACCCATGTTCTGTGGATTGAGCACTGTTGTCTCCGCAGACCCCAACATAGACGATTGCATTACCATAGAGAGTGCGCAGCAACGGACATTCCTGCGGCACCACCCAGAGATTAAGTCCCCCGCTGATATGTCAGCAGCTGACTACGAGGAAGCAGAACTGCTTCTACTGCAACGAGCCCAGAGAGACTCGTTCCCCGATGAACTAGACTGTCTACAGGGAGGAAAGCCCGTCCCATCAGACAGCAGATTGATTCATCTGGCCCCCGAGAGTGACACACATACCCTCATCAGAGTGGGTGGTCGCCTGCGGAGAGCCCCCAATTTACCGGATGACATTAAGTACCCGATCGTATTGAACAGCCGACACAAGGTCACAGAGCTGATTATAAAGAAATACGACGAGGATGTACACCACGCAGGAGCAGAGAGAGTCTTCGCGGAAATCAGACGTCGTTACTGGATACTTCAAGGAAGAGAGGCGGTGCGACGCTTCCAGCGAACCTGTCTAGACTGCCGAAAGTGGCGCGCGCAGCCCAGCATACCACGGATGGCTGACCTACCTCCATGTCGCCTCCGACTCGGCGACAAGCCATTCCACTCAACAGGCATGGACTGTTTTGGCCCGCTGCACATAAAGAAAGGAAGAGGCACCGAGAAGCGGTGGGGTATTGTATTCAAATGCATGACCACCAGAGCGATACATATCCAGCTCCTTCCGACCATGAGCGCAGACTCATTTCTTATGGCCTTCCGAAGATTCACATCACGGAAAGGAAAACCGTCTACATTATTGTCCGATCACGGGACAAACTTCAAAGGCGGAGAAAGAGAGCTGAGGGAGAGCTTCCAAGCTATGGGCCCAGAACTTAAGACCCACCTCGCTCCAGCCCAGATTGACTTCCAATTCAACCCCCCAAACGCACCCCACTTCGGTGGAACTTGGGAACGAGAAGTACGTTCTATAAAGACAGCCCTGTACGCAGTACTTGGGGCCCAGACTGTGGCGGAAGAAGTCCTAATGACAGTCCTCACGGAGATTGAGGGAGTATTGAACTCCAAGCCCCTCGGTTACGTCTCCAGTGATGTAGCAGATGTTGACCCAGTCACCCCCAACACCCTCCTGATGGGGCGGCTAGATCCCGCGTTACCCCAGACAATGTACCGGCCTGAAGAAGCGAACGGCCGACGAATGTGGAGGTACAGCCAAGTATTAGCCGACAAGTTTTGGAGCAGTTTCCTACTGCACTACCTACCGTCTCTACAGACCCGCCAGAAGTGGGTAAAAGAGAGAGACAATTTGACGGAAGGAACAGTCGTCATGATTATTGACCAGTCACTACCCAGAGCTATGTGGCCGGCTGGCCGCGTAAGCAAAGTGATCACCGGTGCCGATGGCAAGGTCCGAGCAGCTGAAGTACTCGTCCAGGGGCGCATTTACACCCGTCCTGTGGCGAGGCTCATAGAACTGCCCCGACTCCCAGACACAATCGATGATGACCATGACCCTATGACTTTGTGAGTTGACTGACCCTTACAGCGAACCCTTGAGTGGTAGACAGTGCGGTTAATCTGTCTCTGCTTAACTAATTGGGTTGGGACCAATTAGGGGGCGGCTGTTCTGAAGGATCAGATTAAACCGAATATATATATTTATTTATATATATATATTTAATTGTATTTGTATATCCCCTGATATCCCTTGTATATTCCTTGTACAATATGCATTGAATATCCCTTCTAGTCTACTGAACATCCCATAATAGTCTCCATTCTACCATTGGACGAGACCTTGGTGCCAGGTCGCCATACCCCTCAGACCAGGTTCAATCGTACCGCTCAACATGTATGGACAAGTCCTAGTTCCGCGTAGGAATATGTCTACCGCACCACTAATGGTACTATTTGTTCATAGTGCGTATATATACTGCGCTATTAAAGTAGAGCTTTCTTTTAGTCCAGTTCCTTGCCCTCCAACAGAGTGACAGACGCAAAAGCCTCCCCGCGAACCACGTGTGGGCAGTAAGGCCAATTCGGCCCAGTATCGGCATTGAGACATCGTGTATATTAATATTTGAATAGTCATATTTGGCACTATATCGTCGAGTTGGACGTATTCTATTAAGCTAATAATAGTCTATTCATATGTAGTGCCTCGTGCGGTAAGAGTTCTATAGTAATCAGCACCCCCATCGTTTCGGGCATCAGCTGGACGCTTATCCAGGGTGGTTGACCCCACGTGAAGCTGCACCCGAGGAGCTCCAGGCCAAAGAGCGAGTGGACCTGTATATTGGATTATTCTACCGACGACGGCTAGCCTTCCCCGGCTTGGATTATGCTTTGAGTACTTTGATTATTCTATGGATAAAGGCCAACACTGCGGTGTGTTGGAAATACCCCCCCCGGAGAGGATGACAGGTGAGAAGACGCTCTACACGACGAGGTCGCCTCACGTCTCTCCATCGTGGACCGGAGGACGCCGGCCACAGAGAGTCCAACTGCTTTCATCTGTGGATCGAGGATCGCTGGGCACCGGGTCGCACGACTGTGGGCTCTCCCAGGATACCCTCGGCCAGACGGGATACAGCCAGACTCTACCCCCCCCCTCCAGCTGTCCTACAAGCAGTCGGAACCTTCCCCTAGTGTATCCAGCTATATAATCATTCAAGTATCATTGCTATTGTTCCCTAAATATTCCAGGTTGTATATTTGCTTCCTGCGCAATCAGAGATTGGACATTCGATATTGATCTACCTACGAATACTCATTTGCCATAAAAGTGCATACTATTTCAAATCATAAATGTAATTAAGTGATCGTTGTACATACCTTTTGCTATGTATTATTAATAAACGCAGACTTTCGACTTGGTACATTTGTGTTGGATCCGTTTCATCAGGTGGGAGTGTTTATCATAATTATTTATACCTAGTACTGGGTGGCCAGAGTCTAAAGTACAAGAGGTAGTGGTAGTAAGTATCATATCTAACAATACAGTCAGGGAATTGTACCCCTCAGTTACAACTACCATACTTATTTTTTCAAAAATACAGTCCCATAATTCATATTTAATCTGCAATGCCTAGTTTGACAGTGTTATCTACATGTTGTGAGCCAGGGCACGCTGCTCTTGCTCGATGTATATGAATGAAGTTAAAATACTTTAAAATACTACTAAAGTTAAAACTTTATTTTGATGTAGTCCGGCAAACGCAACGCACCACAAGCTCCCAACGCGCTGTGCCGCTTCCATCATGCACTGTGTGGCTGCATCTCGTGCTCTACATACAAGAACATTTATGCTGCTGGACATGTCCATTTACTATTTAACCTTTACTTGCCATATTTTCATATGCGTCTCGCTCCGTTCATGTACCAATGCTAATTTCTGCTGAAAAGTAGGTCCCACCGAGATTTGAACTCCGATCGCAGGATTCAGAGTCCTGAGTGCTAACCATTACACCATGGAACCACATGTTGATGAGTGGGAGAGGGTATGGCCTTTACCTCTAGTGGCTATATAGAGTACAACAGCTATCTCTGTACTGAGCCTTTAGGGAGGTGAAGTCTCTCCCATTCTGCTGAACCCACATGGGACCCTATTTTGGAAAAAATATGTATGGGAGTCAATGGTGAGAGACAAATCATTTTTTGATTCCGTTTGAATTGTACCATGAATTACACATATGATGTTTTTCAATTTAAAAGTGTAATTGTCAGCTAGCTACCGTTACCTATAGCATCAAAAGCTATCAATAATGTTAGTTAACATTAGCTAACTTATGATTCAATCAACCTTCTTGACTAAATTATCTTTTAAATGGACAAACATCATATGTGTAATTCATGGCACAACTCAAACAGGATCAAAATGTATTTATCTCTCACTATTGACTACCATACTTATTTTTTCAAAAATACAGTCCCATAATTCATATTTAATCTGCAATGCCTAGTTTGACAGTGTTATCTACATGTTGTGAGCCAGGGCACGCTGCTCTTGCTCGATGTATATGAATTAAGTTAAAATACTTTAAAATACTACTAAAGTTAAAACTTTATTTTGATGTAGTCCGGCAAACGCAACGCACCACAAGCTCCCAACGCGCTGTGCCGCTTCCATCATGCACTGTGTGGCTGCATCTCGTGCTCTACATACAAGAACATTGATGCTGCTGGACATGTCCATTTACTATTTAACCTTTACTTGCCATATTTTCATATGCGTCTCGCTCCGTTCATGTACCAATGCCAATTTCTGATGAAAAGTAGGTCCCACCGAGATTTGAACTCGGATCGCAGGATTCAGAGTCCTGAGTGCTAACCATTACACCATGGAACCACATGATGATGAGTGGGAGAGGGTATGGCCTTTACCTCTAGTGGCTATATAGAGTACAACAGCTATCTCTGTACTGAGCCTTTAGGGAGGTGAAGTCTCTCCCATTCTGCTGGACCCACATGGGACCCTATTTGGGAAAAAATATGTATGGGAGTCAATGGTGAGAGACAAATAATTTTTCGATTCCGTTTGAATTGTACCATGAATTACACATATGTTTTTCAATTTAAAAGTGTAATTGTCAGCTAGCTAACGTTACCTATAGCATCAAAAGCTATCGATAATGTTAGTTAACATTAGCTAACTTATGATTCAATCAACCTTCTTGACTAAATTATCTTTTAAATGGACAAACATCATATGTGTAATTCATGGCACAACTCAAACAGGATCAAAATGTATTTATCTCTCACTATTGACTACCATACTTATTTTTTCAAAAATACAGTCCCATAATTCATATTTAATCTGCAATGCCTAGTTTGACAGTGTTATCTACATGTTGTGAGCCAGGGCACGCTGCTCTTGCTCGATGTATATGAATGAAGTTAAAATACTTTAAAATACTACTAAAGTTAAAACTTTATTTTGATGTAGTCCGGCAAACGCAACGCACCACAAGCTCCCAACGCGCTGTGCCGCTTCCATCATGCACTGTGTGGCTGCATCTCGTGCTCTACATACAAGAACATTGATGCTGCTGGACATGTCCATTTACTATTTAACCTTTACTTGCCATATTTTCATATGCGTCTCGCTCCGTTCATGTACCAATGCTAATTTCTGCTGAAAAGTAGGTCCCACCGAGATTTTAACTAGGATCGCAGGATTCAGAGTCCTGAGTGCTAACCATTACACCATGGAACCACATGTTGATGAGTGGGAGAGGGTATGGCCTTTACCTCTAGTGGCTATATAGAGTACAACAGCTATCTCTGTACTGAGCCTTTAGAGAGGTGAAGTCTCTCCCATTCTGTTGGACCCACATGGGACCCTATTTTGGAAAAAATATGTATGGGAGTCAATGGTGAGAGACAAATCATTTTTTGATTCCGTTTGAATTGTACCATGAATTACACATATGATGTTTTTCAATTTAAAAGTGTAATTGTCAGCTAGCTACCGTTACCTATAGCATCAAAAGCTATCGATAATGTTAGTTAACATTAGCTAACTTATGATTCAATCAACCTTCTTGACTAAATTATCTTTTAAATGGACAAACATCATATGTGTAATTCATGGCACAACTCAAACAGGATCAAAATGTATATTTGACTACGATACTTTTTTTTCTCCAAAATACAGTCCCATAATTCATATTTAATCTGCAATGCCTAGTTTGACAGTGTTATCTACATGTTGTGAGCCAGGGCACGCTGCTCTTGCTCGATGTATATGAATGAAGTTAAAATACTTTAAAATACTACTAAAGTTAAAACTTTATTTTGATGTAGTCCGGCAAACGCAACGCACAACAAGCTCCCAACGCGCTGTGCCACTTCCATCATGCACTGTGTGGCTGCATCTCGTGCTCTACATAGAAGAACATTGATGCTGCTGGACATGTCCATTTACTATTTAACCTTTACTTGCCATATTTTCATATGCGTCTCGCTCCGTTCATGTACCAATGCTAATTTCTGCTGAAAAGTAGGTCCCACCGAGATTTGAACTCGGATCGCAGGATTCAGATTCCTGAGTGCTAACCATTACACCATGGAACCACATGTTGATGAGTGGGAGAGGGTATGGCCTTTACCTCTAGTGGCTATATAGAGTACAACAGCTATCTCTGTACTGAGCCTTTAGAGAGGTGAAGTCTCTCCCATTCTGTTGGACCCACATGGGACCCTATTTTGGAAAAAATATGTATGGGAGTCAATGGTGAGAGACAAATCATTTTTTGATTCCGTTTGAATTGTACCATGAATTACACATATGATGTTTTTCAATTTAAAAGTGTAATTGTCAGCTAGCTACCGTTACCTATAGCATTAAAAGCTATCGATAATGTTAGTTAACATTAGCTAACTTATGATTCAATCAACCTTCTTGACTAAATTATCTTTTAAATGGACAAACATCATATGTGTAATTCATGGCACAACTCAAACAGGATCAAAATGTATATTTGACTACGATACTTTTTTTTCTCCAAAATACAGTCCCATAATTCATATTTAATCTGCAATGCCTAGTTTGACAGTGTTATCTACATGTTGTGAGCCAGGGCACGCTGCTCTTGCTCGATGTATATGAATGAAGTTAAAATACTTTAAAATACTACTAAAGTTAAAACTTTATTTTGATGTAGTCCGGCAAACGCAACGCACAACAAGCTCCCAACGCGCTGTGCCACTTCCATCATGCACTGTGTGGCTGCATCTCGTGCTCTACATAGAAGAACATTGATGCTGCTGGACATGTCCATTTACTATTTAACCTTTAATTGCCATATTTTCATATGCGTCTCGCTCCGTTCATGTACCAATGCTAATTTCTGCTGAAAAGTAGGTCCCACCGAGATTTGAACTCGGATCGCAGGATTCAGAGTCCTGAGTGCTAACCATTACACCATGGAACCACATGTTGATGAGTGGGAGAGGGTATGGCCTTTACCTCTAGTGGCTATATAGAGTACAACAGCTATCTCTGTACTGAGCCTTTAGAGAGGTGAAGTCTCTCCCATTCTGCTGGACCCACATGGGACCCTATTTTGGAAAAAATATGTATGGGAGTCAATGGTGAGAGACAAATCATTTTTTGATTCCGTTTGAATTGTACCATGAATTACACATATGCTGTTTTTCAATTTAAAAGTGTAATTGTCAGCTAGCTACCGTTACCTATAGCATCAAAAGCTATCGATAATGTTAGTTAACATTAACTAACTTATGATTCAATCAACCTTCTTGACTAAATTATCTTTTAAATGGACAAACATCATTATGTGTAATTCATGGCACAACTCAAACAGGATCAAAATGTATTTATCTCTCACTATTGACTACCATACTTATTTTTTCAAAAATACAGTCCCATAATTCATATTTAATCTGCAATGCCTAGTTTGACAGTGTTATCTACATGTTGTGAGCCAGGGCACGCTGCTCTTGCTCGATGTATATGAATGAAGTTAAAATACTTTAAAATACTACTAAAGTTAAAACTTTATTTTGATGTAGTCCGGCAAACGCAACGCACCACAAGCTCCCAACGCGCTGTGCCGCTTCCATCATGCACTGTGTGGCTGCATCTCGTGCTCTACATACAAGAACATTGATGCTGCTGGACATGTCCATTTACTATTTAACCTGTACTTGCCATATTTTCATATGCGTCTCGCTCCGTTCATGTACCAATGCTAATTTCTGATGAAAAGTAGGTCCCACCGAGATTTGAACTCGGATCGCAGGATTCAGAGTCCTGAGTGCTAACCATTACACCATGGAACCACATGTTGATGAGTGGGAGAGGGTATGGCCTTTACCTCTAGTGGCTATATAGAGTACAACAGCTATCTCTGTACTGAGCCTTTAGGGAGGTGAAGTCTCTCCCATTCTGCTGAACCCACATGGGACCCTATTTTGGAAAAAATATGTATGGGAGTCAATGGTGAGAGACAAATCATTTTTTGATTCCGTTTGAATTGTACCATGAATTACACATATGATGTTTTTCAATTTAAAAGTGTAATTGTCAGCTAGCTACCGTTACCTATAGCATCAAAAGCTATCAATAATGTTAGTTAACATTAGCTAACTTATGATTCAATCAACCTTCTTGACTAAATTATCTTTTAAATGGACAAACATCATATGTGTAATTCATGGCACAACTCAAACAGGATCAAAATGTATTTATCTCTCACTATTGACTACCATACTTATTTTTTCAAAAATACAGTCCCATAATTCATATTTAATCTGCAATGCCTAGTTTGACAGTGTTATCTACATGTTGTGAGCCAGGGCACGCTGCTCTTGCTCGATGTATATGAATTAAGTTAAAATACTTTAAAATACTACTAAAGTTAAAACTTTATTTTGATGTAGTCCGGCAAACGCAACGCACCACAAGCTCCCAACGCGCTGTGCCGCTTCCATCATGCACTGTGTGGCTGCATCTCGTGCTCTACATACAAGAACATTGATGCTGCTGGACATGTCCATTTACTATTTAACCTTTACTTGCCATATTTTCATATGCGTCTCGCTCCGTTCATGTACCAATGCCAATTTCTGATGAAAAGTAGGTCCCACCGAGATTTGAACTCGGATCGCAGGATTCAGAGTCCTGAGTGCTAACCATTACACCATGGAACCACATGATGATGAGTGGGAGAGGGTATGGCCTTTACCTCTAGTGGCTATATAGAGTACAACAGCTATCTCTGTACTGAGCCTTTAGGGAGGTGAAGTCTCTCCCATTCTGCTGGACCCACATGGGACCCTATTTGGGAAAAAATATGTATGGGAGTCAATGGTGAGAGACAAATAATTTTTCGATTCCGTTTGAATTGTACCATGAATTACACATATGTTTTTCAATTTAAAAGTGTAATTGTCAGCTAGCTAACGTTACCTATAGCATCAAAAGCTATCGATAATGTTAGTTAACATTAGCTAACTTATGATTCAATCAACCTTCTTGACTAAATTATCTTTTAAATGGACAAACATCATATGTGTAATTCATGGCACAACTCAAACAGGATCAAAATGTATTTATCTCTCACTATTGACTACCATACTTATTTTTTCAAAAATACAGTCCCATAATTCATATTTAATCTGCAATGCCTAGTTTGACAGTGTTATCTACATGTTGTGAGCCAGGGCACGCTGCTCTTGCTCGATGTATATGAATGAAGTTAAAATACTTTAAAATACTACTAAAGTTAAAACTTTATTTTGATGTAGTCCGGCAAACGCAACGCACCACAAGCTCCCAACGCGCTGTGCCGCTTCCATCATGCACTGTGTGGCTGCATCTCGTGCTCTACATACAAGAACATTGATGCTGCTGGACATGTCCATTTACTATTTAACCTTTACTTGCCATATTTTCATATGCGTCTCGCTCCGTTCATGTACCAATGCTAATTTCTGCTGAAAAGTAGGTCCCACCGAGATTTTAACTAGGATCGCAGGATTCAGAGTCCTGAGTGCTAACCATTACACCATGGAACCACATGTTGATGAGTGGGAGAGGGTATGGCCTTTACCTCTAGTGGCTATATAGAGTACAACAGCTATCTCTGTACTGAGCCTTTAGAGAGGTGAAGTCTCTCCCATTCTGTTGGACCCACATGGGACCCTATTTTGGAAAAAATATGTATGGGAGTCAATGGTGAGAGACAAATCATTTTTTGATTCCGTTTGAATTGTACCATGAATTACACATATGTTTTTCAATTTAAAAGTGTAATTGTCAGCTAGCTAACGTTACCTATAGCATCAAAAGCTATCGATAATGTTAGTTAACATTAGCTAACTTATGATTCAATCAACCTTCTTGACTAAATTATCTTTTAAATGGACAAACATCATATGTGTAATTCATGGCACAACTCAAACAGGATCAAAATGTATTTATCTCTCACTATTGACTACCATACTTATTTTTTCAAAAATACAGTCCCATAATTCATATTTAATCTGCAATGCCTAGTTTGACAGTGTTATCTACATGTTGTGAGCCAGGGCACGCTGCTCTTGCTCGATGTATATGAATGAAGTTAAAATACTTTAAAATACTACTAAAGTTAAAACTTTATTTTGATGTAGTCCGGCAAACGCAACGCACCACAAGCTCCCAACGCGCTGTGCCGCTTCCATCATGCACTGTGTGGCTGCATCTCGTGCTCTACATACAAGAACATTGATGCTGCTGGACATGTCCATTTACTATTTAACCTTTACTTGCCATATTTTCATATGCGTCTCGCTCCGTTCATGTACCAATGCTAATTTCTGCTGAAAAGTAGGTCCCACCGAGATTTTAACTAGGATCGCAGGATTCAGAGTCCTGAGTGCTAACCATTACACCATGGAACCACATGTTGATGAGTGGGAGAGGGTATGGCCTTTACCTCTAGTGGCTATATAGAGTACAACAGCTATCTCTGTACTGAGCCTTTAGAGAGGTGAAGTCTCTCCCATTCTGTTGGACCCACATGGGACCCTATTTTGGAAAAAATATGTATGGGAGTCAATGGTGAGAGACAAATCATTTTTTGATTCCGTTTGAATTGTACCATGAATTACACATATGATGTTTTTCAATTTAAAAGTGTAATTGTCAGCTAGCTACCGTTACCTATAGCATCAAAAGCTATCGATAATGTTAGTTAACATTAGCTAACTTATGATTCAATCAACCTTCTTGACTAAATTATCTTTTAAATGGACAAACATCATATGTGTAATTCATGGCACAACTCAAACAGGATCAAAATGTATATTTGACTACGATACTTTTTTTTCTCCAAAATACAGTCCCATAATTCATATTTAATCTGCAATGCCTAGTTTGACAGTGTTATCTACATGTTGTGAGCCAGGGCACGCTGCTCTTGCTCGATGTATATGAATGAAGTTAAAATACTTTAAAATACTACTAAAGTTAAAACTTTATTTTGATGTAGTCCGGCAAACGCAACGCACAACAAGCTCCCAACGCGCTGTGCCGCTTCCATCATGCACTGTGTGGCTGCATCTCGTGCTCTACATAGAAGAACATTGATGCTGCTGGACATGTCCATTTACTATTTAACCTTTACTTGCCATATTTTCATATGGGTCTCGCTCCGTTCATGTACCAATGCTAATTTTAGCTGAAAAGTAGGTCCTACCGAGATTTGAACTCGGATCGCAGGATTCAGAGTCCTGAGTGCTAACCATTACACCATGGAACCACATGTTGATGAGTGGGAGAGGGTATGGCCTTTACCTCTAGTGGCTATATAGAGTACAACAGCTATCTCTGTACTGAGCCTTTAGAGAGGTGAAGTCTCTCCCATTCTGCTGGACCCACATGGGACCCTATTTTGGAAAAAATATGTATGGGAGTCAATGGTGAGAGACAAATCATTTTTTGATTCCGTTTGAATTGTACCATGAATTACACATATGCTGTTTTTCAATTTAAAAGTGTAATTGTCAGCTAGCTACCGTTACCTATAGCATCAAAAGCTATCGATAATGTTAGTTAACATTAACTAACTTATGATTCAATCAACCTTCTTGACTAAATTATCTTTTAAATGGACAAACATCATTATGTGTAATTCATGGCACAACTCAAACAGGATCAAAATGTATTTATCTCTCACTATTGACTACCATACTTATTTTTTCAAAAATACAGTCCCATAATTCATATTTAATCTGCAATGCCTAGTTTGACAGTGTTATCTACATGTTGTGAGCCAGGGCACGCTGCTCTTGCTCGATGTATATGAATGAAGTTAAAATACTTTAAAATACTACTAAAGTTAAAACTTTATTTTGATGTAGTCCGGCAAACGCAACGCACCACAAGCTCCCAACGCGCTGTGCCGCTTCCATCATGCACTGTGTGGCTGCATCTCGTGCTCTACATACAAGAACATTGATGCTGCTGGACATGTCCATTTACTATTTAACCTTTACTTGCCATATTTTCATATGCGTCTCGCTCCGTTCATGTACCAATGCTAATTTCTGATGAAAAGTAGGTCCCACCGAGATTTGAACTCGGATCGCAGGATTCAGAGTCCTGAGTGCTAACCATTACACCATGGAACCACATGATGATGAGTGGGAGAGGGTATGGCCTTTACCTCTAGTGGCTATATAGAGTACAACAGCTATCTCTGTACTGAGCCTTTAGGGAGGTGAAGTCTCTCCCATTCTGCTGGACCCACATGGGACCCTATTTGGGAAAAAATATGTATGGGAGTCAATGGTGAGAGACAAATAATTTTTCGATTCCGTTTGAATTGTACCATGAATTACACATATGTTTTTCAATTTAAAAGTGTAATTGTCAGCTAGCTAACGTTACCTATAGCATCAAAAGCTATCGATAATGTTAGTTAACATTAGCTAACTTATGATTCAATCAACCTTCTTGACTAAATTATCTTTTAAATGGACAAACATCATATGTGTAATTCATGGCACAACTCAAACAGGATCAAAATGTATATTTGACTACGATACTTTTTTTTCTCCAAAATACAGTCCCATAATTCATATTTAATCTGCAATGCCTAGTTTGACAGTGTTATCTACATGTTGTGAGCCAGGGCACGCTGCTCTTGCTCGATGTATATGAATGAAGTTAAAATACTTTAAAATACTACTAAAGTTAAAACTTTATTTTGATGTAGTCCGGCAAACGCAACGCACCACAAGCTCCCAACGCGCTGTGCCGCTTCCATCATGCACTGTGTGGCTGCATCTCGTGCTCTACATACAAGAACATTGATGCTGCTGGACATGTCCATTTACTATTTAACCTGTACTTGCCATATTTTCATATGCGTCTCGCTCCGTTCATGTACCAATGCTAATTTCTGATGAAAAGTAGGTCCCACCGAGATTTGAACTCGGATCGCAGGATTCAGAGTCCTGAGTGCTAACCATTACACCATGGAACCACATGTTGATGAGTGGGAGAGGGTATGGCCTTTACCTCTAGTGGCTATATAGAGTACAACAGCTATCTCTGTACTGAGCCTTTAGGGAGGTGAAGTCTCTCCCATTCTGCTGAACCCACATGGGACCCTATTTTGGAAAAAATATGTATGGGAGTCAATGGTGAGAGACAAATCATTTTTTGATTCCGTTTGAATTGTACCATGAATTACACATATGATGTTTTTCAATTTAAAAGTGTAATTGTCAGCTAGCTACCGTTACCTATAGCATCAAAAGCTATCAATAATGTTAGTTAACATTAGCTAACTTATGATTCAATCAACCTTCTTGACTAAATTATCTTTTAAATGGACAAACATCATATGTGTAATTCATGGCACAACTCAAACAGGATCAAAATGTATTTATCTCTCACTATTGACTACCATACTTATTTTTTCAAAAATACAGTCCCATAATTCATATTTAATCTGCAATGCCTAGTTTGACAGTGTTATCTACATGTTGTGAGCCAGGGCACGCTGCTCTTGCTCGATGTATATGAATTAAGTTAAAATACTTTAAAATACTACTAAAGTTAAAACTTTATTTTGATGTAGTCCGGCAAACGCAACGCACCACAAGCTCCCAACGCGCTGTGCCGCTTCCATCATGCACTGTGTGGCTGCATCTCGTGCTCTACATACAAGAACATTGATGCTGCTGGACATGTCCATTTACTATTTAACCTTTACTTGCCATATTTTCATATGCGTCTCGCTCCGTTCATGTACCAATGCCAATTTCTGATGAAAAGTAGGTCCCACCGAGATTTGAACTCGGATCGCAGGATTCAGAGTCCTGAGTGCTAACCATTACACCATGGAACCACATGATGATGAGTGGGAGAGGGTATGGCCTTTACCTCTAGTGGCTATATAGAGTACAACAGCTATCTCTGTACTGAGCCTTTAGGGAGGTGAAGTCTCTCCCATTCTGCTGGACCCACATGGGACCCTATTTGGGAAAAAATATGTATGGGAGTCAATGGTGAGAGACAAATAATTTTTCGATTCCGTTTGAATTGTACCATGAATTACACATATGTTTTTCAATTTAAAAGTGTAATTGTCAGCTAGCTAACGTTACCTATAGCATCAAAAGCTATCGATAATGTTAGTTAACATTAGCTAACTTATGATTCAATCAACCTTCTTGACTAAATTATCTTTTAAATGGACAAACATCATATGTGTAATTCATGGCACAACTCAAACAGGATCAAAATGTATTTATCTCTCACTATTGACTACCATACTTATTTTTTCAAAAATACAGTCCCATAATTCATATTTAATCTGCAATGCCTAGTTTGACAGTGTTATCTACATGTTGTGAGCCAGGGCACGCTGCTCTTGCTCGATGTATATGAATGAAGTTAAAATACTTTAAAATACTACTAAAGTTAAAACTTTATTTTGATGTAGTCCGGCAAACGCAACGCACCACAAGCTCCCAACGCGCTGTGCCGCTTCCATCATGCACTGTGTGGCTGCATCTCGTGCTCTACATACAAGAACATTGATGCTGCTGGACATGTCCATTTACTATTTAACCTTTACTTGCCATATTTTCATATGCGTCTCGCTCCGTTCATGTACCAATGCTAATTTCTGCTGAAAAGTAGGTCCCACCGAGATTTTAACTAGGATCGCAGGATTCAGAGTCCTGAGTGCTAACCATTACACCATGGAACCACATGTTGATGAGTGGGAGAGGGTATGGCCTTTACCTCTAGTGGCTATATAGAGTACAACAGCTATCTCTGTACTGAGCCTTTAGAGAGGTGAAGTCTCTCCCATTCTGTTGGACCCACATGGGACCCTATTTTGGAAAAAATATGTATGGGAGTCAATGGTGAGAGACAAATCATTTTTTGATTCCGTTTGAATTGTACCATGAATTACACATATGTTTTTCAATTTAAAAGTGTAATTGTCAGCTAGCTAACGTTACCTATAGCATCAAAAGCTATCGATAATGTTAGTTAACATTAGCTAACTTATGATTCAATCAACCTTCTTGACTAAATTATCTTTTAAATGGACAAACATCATATGTGTAATTCATGGCACAACTCAAACAGGATCAAAATGTATTTATCTCTCACTATTGACTACCATACTTATTTTTTCAAAAATACAGTCCCATAATTCATATTTAATCTGCAATGCCTAGTTTGACAGTGTTATCTACATGTTGTGAGCCAGGGCACGCTGCTCTTGCTCGATGTATATGAATGAAGTTAAAATACTTTAAAATACTACTAAAGTTAAAACTTTATTTTGATGTAGTCCGGCAAACGCAACGCACCACAAGCTCCCAACGCGCTGTGCCGCTTCCATCATGCACTGTGTGGCTGCATCTCGTGCTCTACATACAAGAACATTGATGCTGCTGGACATGTCCATTTACTATTTAACCTTTACTTGCCATATTTTCATATGCGTCTCGCTCCGTTCATGTACCAATGCTAATTTCTGCTGAAAAGTAGGTCCCACCGAGATTTTAACTAGGATCGCAGGATTCAGAGTCCTGAGTGCTAACCATTACACCATGGAACCACATGTTGATGAGTGGGAGAGGGTATGGCCTTTACCTCTAGTGGCTATATAGAGTACAACAGCTATCTCTGTACTGAGCCTTTAGAGAGGTGAAGTCTCTCCCATTCTGTTGGACCCACATGGGACCCTATTTTGGAAAAAATATGTATGGGAGTCAATGGTGAGAGACAAATCATTTTTTGATTCCGTTTGAATTGTACCATGAATTACACATATGATGTTTTTCAATTTAAAAGTGTAATTGTCAGCTAGCTACCGTTACCTATAGCATCAAAAGCTATCGATAATGTTAGTTAACATTAGCTAACTTATGATTCAATCAACCTTCTTGACTAAATTATCTTTTAAATGGACAAACATCATATGTGTAATTCATGGCACAACTCAAACAGGATCAAAATGTATATTTGACTACGATACTTTTTTTTCTCCAAAATACAGTCCCATAATTCATATTTAATCTGCAATGCCTAGTTTGACAGTGTTATCTACATGTTGTGAGCCAGGGCACGCTGCTCTTGCTCGATGTATATGAATGAAGTTAAAATACTTTAAAATACTACTAAAGTTAAAACTTTATTTTGATGTAGTCCGGCAAACGCAACGCACAACAAGCTCCCAACGCGCTGTGCCGCTTCCATCATGCACTGTGTGGCTGCATCTCGTGCTCTACATAGAAGAACATTGATGCTGCTGGACATGTCCATTTACTATTTAACCTTTACTTGCCATATTTTCATATGGGTCTCGCTCCGTTCATGTACCAATGCTAATTTTAGCTGAAAAGTAGGTCCTACCGAGATTTGAACTCGGATCGCAGGATTCAGAGTCCTGAGTGCTAACCATTACACCATGGAACCACATGTTGATGAGTGGGAGAGGGTATGGCCTTTACCTCTAGTGGCTATATAGAGTACAACAGCTATCTCTGTACTGAGCCTTTAGAGAGGTGAAGTCTCTCCCATTCTGCTGGACCCACATGGGACCCTATTTTGGAAAAAATATGTATGGGAGTCAATGGTGAGAGACAAATCATTTTTTGATTCCGTTTGAATTGTACCATGAATTACACATATGCTGTTTTTCAATTTAAAAGTGTAATTGTCAGCTAGCTACCGTTACCTATAGCATCAAAAGCTATCGATAATGTTAGTTAACATTAACTAACTTATGATTCAATCAACCTTCTTGACTAAATTATCTTTTAAATGGACAAACATCATTATGTGTAATTCATGGCACAACTCAAACAGGATCAAAATGTATTTATCTCTCACTATTGACTACCATACTTATTTTTTCAAAAATACAGTCCCATAATTCATATTTAATCTGCAATGCCTAGTTTGACAGTGTTATCTACATGTTGTGAGCCAGGGCACGCTGCTCTTGCTCGATGTATATGAATGAAGTTAAAATACTTTAAAATACTACTAAAGTTAAAACTTTATTTTGATGTAGTCCGGCAAACGCAACGCACCACAAGCTCCCAACGCGCTGTGCCGCTTCCATCATGCACTGTGTGGCTGCATCTCGTGCTCTACATACAAGAACATTGATGCTGCTGGACATGTCCATTTACTATTTAACCTTTACTTGCCATATTTTCATATGCGTCTCGCTCCGTTCATGTACCAATGCTAATTTCTGATGAAAAGTAGGTCCCACCGAGATTTGAACTCGGATCGCAGGATTCAGAGTCCTGAGTGCTAACCATTACACCATGGAACCACATGATGATGAGTGGGAGAGGGTATGGCCTTTACCTCTAGTGGCTATATAGAGTACAACAGCTATCTCTGTACTGAGCCTTTAGGGAGGTGAAGTCTCTCCCATTCTGCTGGACCCACATGGGACCCTATTTGGGAAAAAATATGTATGGGAGTCAATGGTGAGAGACAAATAATTTTTCGATTCCGTTTGAATTGTACCATGAATTACACATATGTTTTTCAATTTAAAAGTGTAATTGTCAGCTAGCTAACGTTACCTATAGCATCAAAAGCTATCGATAATGTTAGTTAACATTAGCTAACTTATGATTCAATCAACCTTCTTGACTAAATTATCTTTTAAATGGACAAACATCATATGTGTAATTCATGGCACAACTCAAACAGGATCAAAATGTATTTATCTCTCACTATTGACTACCATACTTATTTTTTCAAAAATACAGTCCCATAATTCATATTTAATCTGCAATGCCTAGTTTGACAGTGTTATCTACATGTTGTGAGCCAGGGCACGCTGCTCTTGCTCGATGTATATGAATGAAGTTAAAATACTTTAAAATACTACTAAAGTTACAACTTTATTTTGATGTAGTCCGGCAAACGCAACGCACAACAAGCTCCCAACGCGCTGTGCCACTTCCATCATGCACTGTGTGGCTGCATCTCGTGCTCTACATAGAAGAACATTGATGCTGCTGGACATGTCCATTTACTATTTAACCTTTAATTGCCATATTTTCATATGCGTCTCGCTCCGTTCATGTACCAATGCTAATTTCTGCTGAAAAGTAGGTCCCACCGAGATTTGAACTCGGATCGCAGGATTCAGAGTCCTGAGTGCTAACCATTACACCATGGAACCACATGTTGATGAGTGGGAGAGGGTATGGCCTTTACCTCTAGTGGCTATATAGAGTACAACAGCTATCTCTGTACTGAGCCTTTAGAGAGGTGAAGTCTCTCCCATTCTGCTGGACCCACATGGGACCCTATTTTGGAAAAAATATGTATGGGAGTCAATGGTGAGAGACAAATCATTTTTTGATTCCGTTTGAATTGTACCATGAATTACACATATGCTGTTTTTCAATTTAAAAGTGTAATTGTCAGCTAGCTACCGTTACCTATAGCATCAAAAGCTATCGATAATGTTAGTTAACATTAACTAACTTATGATTCAATCAACCTTCTTGACTAAATTATCTTTTAAATGGACAAACATCATTATGTGTAATTCATGGCACAACTCAAACAGGATCAAAATGTATTTATCTCTCACTATTGACTACCATACTTATTTTTTCAAAAATACAGTCCCATAATTCATATTTAATCTGCAATGCCTAGTTTGACAGTGTTATCTACATGTTGTGAGCCAGGGCACGCTGCTCTTGCTCGATGTATATGAATGAAGTTAAAATACTTTAAAATACTACTAAAGTTAAAACTTTATTTTGATGTAGTCCGGCAAACGCAACGCACCACAAGCTCCCAACGCGCTGTGCCGCTTCCATCATGCACTGTGTGGCTGCATCTCGTGCTCTACATACAAGAACATTGATGCTGCTGGACATGTCCATTTACTATTTAACCTTTACTTGCCATATTTTCATATGCGTCTCGCTCCGTTCATGTACCAATGCTAATTTCTGATGAAAAGTAGGTCCCACCGAGATTTGAACTCGGATCGCAGGATTCAGAGTCCTGAGTGCTAACCATTACACCATGGAACCACATGATGATGAGTGGGAGAGGGTATGGCCTTTACCTCTAGTGGCTATATAGAGTACAACAGCTATCTCTGTACTGAGCCTTTAGGGAGGTGAAGTCTCTCCCATTCTGCTGGACCCACATGGGACCCTATTTGGGAAAAAATATGTATGGGAGTCAATGGTGAGAGACAAATAATTTTTCGATTCCGTTTGAATTGTACCATGAATTACACATATGTTTTTCAATTTAAAAGTGTAATTGTCAGCTAGCTAACGTTACCTATAGCATCAAAAGCTATCGATAATGTTAGTTAACATTAGCTAACTTATGATTCAATCAACCTTCTTGACTAAATTATCTTTTAAATGGACAAACATCATATGTGTAATTCATGGCACAACTCAAACAGGATCAAAATGTATATTTGACTACGATACTTTTTTTTCTCCAAAATACAGTCCCATAATTCATATTTAATCTGCAATGCCTAGTTTGACAGTGTTATCTACATGTTGTGAGCCAGGGCACGCTGCTCTTGCTCGATGTATATGAATGAAGTTAAAATACTTTAAAATACTACTAAAGTTAAAACTTTATTTTGATGTAGTCCGGCAAACGCAACGCACAACAAGCTCCCAACGCGCTGTGCCACTTCCATCATGCACTGTGTGGCTGCATCTCGTGCTCTACATAGAAGAACATTGATGCTGCTGGACATGTCCATTTACTATTTAACCTTTACTTGCCATATTTTCATATGCGTCTCGCTCCGTTCATGTACCAATGCTAATTTCTGCTGAAAAGTAGGTCCTACCGAGATTTGAACTCGGATCGCAGGATTCAGAGTCCTGAGTGCTAACCATTACACCATGGAACCACATGTTGATGAGTGGGAGAGGGTATGGCCTTTACCTCTAGTGGCTATATAGTATATAGAGTACAACAGCTATCTCTGTACTGAGCCGTTAGAGAGGTGAAGTCTCTCCCATTCTGCTGGACCCACATGGGACCCTATTTGGGAAAAAATATGTATGGGAGTCAATGGTGAGAGACAAATAATTTTTCGATTCCGTTTGAATTGTACCATGAATTACACATATGTTTTTCAATTTAAAAGTGTAATTGTCAGCTAGCTAACGTTACCTATAGCATCAAAAGCTATCGATAATGTTAGTTAACATTAGCTAACTTATGATTCAATCAACCTTCTTGACTAAATTATCTTTTAAATGGACAAACATCATATGTGTAATTCATGGCACAACTCAAACAGGATCAAAATGTATTTATCTCTCACTATTGACTACCATACTTATTTTTTCAAAAATACAGTCCCATAATTCATATTTAATCTGCAATGCCTAGTTTGACAGTGTTATCTACATGTTGTGAGCCAGGGCACGCTGCTCTTGCTCGATGTATATGAATGAAGTTAAAATACTTTAAAATACTACTAAAGTTAAAACATTATTTTGATGTAGTCCGGCAAACGCAACGCACCACAAGCTCCCAACGCGCTGTGCCGCTTCCATCATGCACTGTGTGGCTGCATCTCGTGCTCTACATACAAGAACATTGATGCTGCTGGACATGTCCATTTACTATTTAACCTTTACTTGCCATATTTTCATATGCGTCTCGCTCCGTTCATGTACCAATGCTAATTTCTGCTGAAAAGTAGGTCCCACCGAGATTTGAACTCGGATCGCAGGATTCAGAGTCCTGAGTGCTAATCATTACACCATGGAACCACATGTTGATGAGTGGGAGAGGGTATGGCCTTTACCTCTAGTGGCTATATAGAGTACAACAGCTATCTCTGTACTGAGCCTTTAGAGAGGTGAAGTCTCTCCCATTCTGTTGGACCCACATGGGACCCTATTTTGGAAAAAATATGTATGGGAGTCAATGGTGAGAGACAAATCATTTTTTGATTCCGTTTGAATTGTACCATGAATTACACATATGATGTTTTTCAATTTAAAAGTGTAATTGTCAGCTAGCTACCGTTACCTATAGCATCAAAAGCTATCGATAATGTTAGTTAACATTAGCTAACTTATGATTCAATCAACCTTCTTGACTAAATTATCTTTTAAATGGACAAACATCATATGTGTAATTCATGGCACAACTCAAACAGGATCAAAATGTATATTTGACTACGATACTTTTTTTTCTCCAAAATACAGTCCCATAATTCATATTTAATCTGCAATGCCTAGTTTGACAGTGTTATCTACATGTTGTGAGCCAGGGCACGCTGCTCTTGCTCGATGTATATGAATGAAGTTAAAATACTTTAAAATACTACTAAAGTTAAAACTTTATTTTGATGTAGTCCGGCAAACGCAACGCACAACAAGCTCCCAACGCGCTGTGCCACTTCCATCATGCACTGTGTGGCTGCATCTCGTGCTCTACATAGAAGAACATTGATGCTGCTGGACATGTCCATTTACTATTTAACCTTTACTTGCCATATTTTCATATGCGTCTCGCTCCGTTCATGTACCAATGCTAATTTCTGCTGAAAAGTAGGTCCCACCGAGATTTGAACTCGGATCGCAGGATTCAGAGTCCTGAGTGCTAACCATTACACCATGGAACCACATGTTGATGAGTGGGAGAGGGTATGGCCTTTACCTCTAGTGGCTATATAGAGTACAACAGCTATCTCTGTACTGAGCCTTTAGAGAGGTGAAGTCTCTCCCATTCTGCTGGACCCACATGGGACCCTATTTTGGAAAAAATATGTATGGGAGTCAATGGTGAGAGACAAATCATTTTTTGATTCCGTTTGAATTGTACCATGAATTACACATATGCTGTTTTTCAATTTAAAAGTGTAATTGTCAGCTAGCTACCGTTACCTATAGCATCAAAAGCTATCGATAATGTTAGTTAACATTAACTAACTTATGATTCAATCAACCTTCTTGACTAAATTATCTTTTAAATGGACAAACATCATTATGTGTAATTCATGGCACAACTCAAACAGGATCAAAATGTATTTATCTCTCACTATTGACTACCATACTTATTTTTTCAAAAATACAGTCCCATAATTCATATTTAATCTGCAATGCCTAGTTTGACAGTGTTATCTACATGTTGTGAGCCAGGGCACGCTGCTCTTGCTCGATGTATATGAATGAAGTTAAAATACTTTAAAATACTACTAAAGTTAAAACTTTATTTTGATGTAGTCCGGCAAACGCAACGCACCACAAGCTCCCAACGCGCTGTGCCGCTTCCATCATGCACTGTGTGGCTGCATCTCGTGCTCTACATACAAGAACATTGATGCTGCTGGACATGTCCATTTACTATTTAACCTTTACTTGCCATATTTTCATATGCGTCTCGCTCCGTTCATGTACCAATGCTAATTTCTGCTGAAAAGTAGGTCCCACCGAGATTTGAACTCGGATCGCAGGATTCAGAGTCCTGAGTGCTAACCATTACACCATGGAACCACATGTTGATGAGTGGGAGAGGGTATGGCCTTTACCTCTAGTGGCTATATAGTATATAGAGTACAACAGCTATCTCTGTACTGAGCCGTTAGAGAGGTGAAGTCTCTCCCATTCTGCTGGACCCACATGGGACCCTATTTGGGAAAAAATATGTATGGGAGTCAATGGTGAGAGACAAATAATTTTTCGATTCCGTTTGAATTGTACCATGAATTACACATATGTTTTTCAATTTAAAAGTGTAATTGTCAGCTAGCTAACGTTACCTATAGCATCAAAAGCTATCGATAATGTTAGTTAACATTAGCTAACTTATGATTCAATCAACCTTCTTGACTAAATTATCTTTTAAATGGACAAACATCATATGTGTAATTCATGGCACAACTCAAACAGGATCAAAATGTATTTATCTCTCACTATTGACTACCATACTTATTTTTTCAAAAATACAGTCCCATAATTCATATTTAATCTGCAATGCCTAGTTTGACAGTGTTATCTACATGTTGTGAGCCAGGGCACGCTGCTCTTGCTCGATGTATATGAATGAAGTTAAAATACTTTAAAATACTACTAAAGTTAAAACTTTATTTTGATGTAGTCCGGCAAACGCAACGCACCACAAGCTCCCAACGCGCTGTGCCGCTTCCATCATGCACTGTGTGGCTGCATCTCGTGCTCTACATACAAGAACATTGATGCTGCTGGACATGTCCATTTACTATTTAACCTTTACTTGCCATATTTTCATATGCGTCTCGCTCCGTTCATGTACCAATGCTAATTTCTGCTGAAAAGTAGGTCCCACCGAGATTTGAACTCGGATCGCAGGATTCAGAGTCCTGAGTGCTAACCATTACACCATGGAACCACATGTTGATGAGTGGGAGAGGGTATGGCCTTTACCTCTAGTGGCTATATAGAGTACAACAGCTATCTCTGTACTGAGCCTTTAGAGAGGTGAAGTCTCTCCCATTCTGTTGGACCCACATGGGACCCTATTTTGGAAAAAATATGTATGGGAGTCAATGGTGAGAGACAAATAATTTTTTGATTCCGTTTGAATTGTACCATGAATTTCACATATGATGTTTTTCAATTTAAAAGTGTAATTGTCAGCTAGCTACCGTTACCTATAGCATCAAAAGCTATCGATAATGTTAGTTAACATTAGCTAACTTATGATTCAATCAACCTTCTTGACTAAATTATCTTTTAAATGGACAAACATCATATGTGTAATTCATGGCACAACTCAAACAGGATCAAAATGTATATTTGACTACGATACTTTTTTTTCTCCAAAATACAGTCCCATAATTCATATTTAATCTGCAATGCCTAGTTTGACAGTGTTATCTACATGTTGTGAGCCAGGGCACGCTGCTCTTGCTCGATGTATATGAATGAAGTTAAAATACTTTAAAATACTACTAAAGTTAAAACTTTATTTTGATGTAGTCCGGCAAACGCAACGCACCACAAGCTCCCAACGCGCTGTGCCGCTTCCATCATGCACTGTGTGGCTGCATCTCGTGCTCTACATACAAGAACATTGATGCTGCTGGACATGTCCATTTACTATTTAACCTTTACTTGCCATATTTTCATATGCGTCTCGCTCCGTTCATGTACCAATGCTAATTTCTGCTGAAAAGTAGGTCCCACCGAGATTTGAACTCGGATCGCAGGATTCAGAGTCCTGAGTGCTAACCATTACACCATGGAACCACATGTTGATGAGTGGGAGAGGGTATGGCCTTTACCTCTAGTGGCTATATAGTATATAGAGTACAACAGCTATCTCTGTACTGAGCCGTTAGAGAGGTGAAGTCTCTCCCATTCTGCTGGACCCACATGGGACCCTATTTGGGAAAAAATATGTATGGGAGTCAATGGTGAGAGACAAATAATTTTTCGATTCCGTTTGAATTGTACCATGAATTACACATATGTTTTTCAATTTAAAAGTGTAATTGTCAGCTAGCTAACGTTACCTATAGCATCAAAAGCTATCGATAATGTTAGTTAACATTAGCTAACTTATGATTCAATCAACCTTCTTGACTAAATTATCTTTTAAATGGACAAACATCATATGTGTAATTCATGGCACAACTCAAACAGGATCAAAATGTATTTATCTCTCACTATTGACTACCATACTTATTTTTTCAAAAATACAGTCCCATAATTCATATTTAATCTGCAATGCCTAGTTTGACAGTGTTATCTACATGTTGTGAGCCAGGGCACGCTGCTCTTGCTCGATGTATATGAATGAAGTTAAAATACTTTAAAATACTACTAAAGTTAAAACTTTATTTTGATGTAGTCCGGCAAACGCAACGCACCACAAGCTCCCAACGCGCTGTGCCGCTTCCATCATGCACTGTGTGGCTGCATCTCGTGCTCTACATACAAGAACATTGATGCTGCTGGACATGTCCATTTACTATTTAACCTTTACTTGCCATATTTTCATATGCGTCTCGCTCCGTTCATGTACCAATGCTAATTTCTGCTGAAAAGTAGGTCCCACCGAGATTTGAACTCGGATCGCAGGATTCAGAGTCCTGAGTGCTAACCATTACACCATGGAACCACATGTTGATGAGTGGGAGAGGGTATGGCCTTTACCTCTAGTGGCTATATAGAGTACAACAGCTATCTCTGTACTGAGCCTTTAGAGAGGTGAAGTCTCTCCCATTCTGTTGGACCCACATGGGACCCTATTTTGGAAAAAATATGTATGGGAGTCAATGGTGAGAGACAAATAATTTTTTGATTCCGTTTGAATTGTACCATGAATTTCACATATGATGTTTTTCAATTTAAAAGTGTAATTGTCAGCTAGCTACCGTTACCTATAGCATCAAAAGCTATCGATAATGTTAGTTAACATTAGCTAACTTATGATTCAATCAACCTTCTTGACTAAATTATCTTTTAAATGGACAAACATCATATGTGTAATTCATGGCACAACTCAAACAGGATCAAAATGTATATTTGACTACGATACTTTTTTTTCTCCAAAATACAGTCCCATAATTCATATTTAATCTGCAATGCCTAGTTTGACAGTGTTATCTACATGTTGTGAGCCAGGGCACGCTGCTCTTGCTCGATGTATATGAATGAAGTTAAAATACTTTAAAATACTACTAAAGTTAAAACTTTATTTTGATGTAGTCCGGCAAACGCAACGCACAACAAGCTCCCAACGCGCTGTGCCACTTCCATCATGCACTGTGTGGCTGCATCTCGTGCTCTACATAGAAGAACATTGATGCTGCTGGACATGTCCATTTACTATTTAACCTTTACTTGCCATATTTTCATATGCGTCTCGCTCCGTTCATGTACCAATGCTAATTTCTGCTGAAAAGTAGGTCCCACCGAGATTTGAACTCGGATCGCAGGATTCAGAGTCCTGAGTGCTAACCATTACACCATGGAACCACATGTTGATGAGTGGGAGAGGGTATGGCCTTTACCTCTAGTGGCTATATAGAGTACAACAGCTATCTCTGTACTGAGCCGTTAGAGAGGTGAAGTCTCTCCCATTCTGCTGGACCCACATGGGACCCTATTTGGGAAAAAATATGTATGGGAGTCAATGGTGAGAGACAAATAATTTTTCGATTCCGTTTGAATTGTACCATGAATTACACATATGTTTTTCAATTTAAAAGTGTAATTGTCAGCTAGCTAACGTTACCTATAGCATCAAAAGCTATCGATAATGTTAGTTAACATTAGCTAACTTATGATTCAATCAACCTTCTTGACTAAATTATCTTTTAAATGGACAAACATCATATGTGTAATTCATGGCACAACTCAAACAGGATCAAAATGTATTTATCTCTCACTATTGACTACCATACTTATTTTTTCAAAAATACAGTCCCATAATTCATATTTAATCTGCAATGCCTAGTTTGACAGTGTTATCTACATGTTGTGAGCCAGGGCACGCTGCTCTTGCTCGATGTATATGAATGAAGTTAAAATACTTTAAAATACTACTAAAGTTAAAACTTTATTTTGATGTAGTCCGGCAAACGCAACGCACCACAAGCTCCCAACGCGCTGTGCCGCTTCCATCATGCACTGTGTGGCTGCATCTCGTGCTCTACATACAAGAACATTGATGCTGCTGGACATGTCCATTTACTATTTAACCTTTACTTGCCATATTTTCATATGCGTCTCGCTCCGTTCATGTACCAATGCTAATTTCTGCTGAAAAGTAGGTCCCACCGAGATTTGAACTCGGATCGCAGGATTCAGAGTCCTGAGTGCTAACCATTACACCATGGAACCACATGTTGATGAGTGGGAGAGGGTATGGCCTTTACCTCTAGTGGCTATATTGAGTACAACAGCTATCTCTGTACTGAGCCTTTAGAGAGGTGAAGTCTCTCCCATTCTGTTGGACCCACATGGGACCCTATTTTGGAAAAAATATGTATGGGAGTCAATGGTGAGAGACAAATAATTTTTTGATTCCGTTTGAATTGTACCATGAATTACACATATGATGTTTTTCAATTTAAAAGTGTAATTGTCAGCTAGCTACCGTTACCTATAGCATCAAAAGCTATCGATAATGTTAGTTAACATTAGCTAACTTATGATTCAATCAACCTTCTTGACTAAATTATCTTTTAAATGGACAAACATCATATGTGTAATTCATGGCACAACTCAAACAGGATCAAAATGTATATTTGACTACGATACTTTTTTTTCTCCAAAATACAGTCCCATAATTCATATTTAATCTGCAATGCCTAGTTTGACAGTGTTATCTACATGTTGTGAGCCAGGGCACGCTGCTCTTGCTCGATGTATATGAATGAAGTTAAAATACTTTAAAATACTACTAAAGTTAAAACTTTATTTTGATGTAGTCCGGCACAACAAGCTCCCAACGCGCTGTGCCACTTCCATCATGCACTGTGTGGCTGCATCTCGTGCTCTACATAGAAGAACATTGATGCTGCTGGACATGTCCATTTACTATTTAACCTTTACTTGCCATATTTTCATATGCGTCTCGCTCCGTTCATGTACCAATGCTAATTTCTGCTGAAAAGTAGGTCCCACCAAGATTTGAACTCGGATCGCAGGATTCAGAGTCCTGAGTGCTAACCATTACACCATGGAACCACATGTTGATTAGTGGGAGAGGGTATGGCCTTTACCTCTAGTGGCTATATAGAGTACAACAGCTATCTCTGTACTGAGCCTTTAGAGAGGTGAAGTCTCTCCCATTCTGCTGGACCCACATGGGACCCTATTTTGGAAAAAATATGTATGGGAGTCAATGGTGAGAGACAAATCATTTTTTGATTCCGTTTGAATTGTACCATGAATTACACATATGTTTTTCAATTTAAAAGTGTAATTGTCAGCTAGCTAACGTTACCTATAGCATCAAAAGCTATCGATAATGTTAGTTAACATTAGCTAACTTATGATTCAATCAACCTTCTTGACTAAATTATCTTTTAAATGGACAAACATCATATGTGTAATTCATGGCACAACTCAAACAGGATCAAAATGTATTTATCTCTCACTATTGACTACCATACTTATTTTTTCAAAAATACAGTCCCATAATTCATATTTAATCTGCAATGCCTAGTTTGACAGTGTTATCTACATGTTGTGAGCCAGGGCACGCTGCTCTTGCTCGATGTATATGAATGAAGTTAAAATACTTTAAAATACTACTAAAGTTAAAACTTTATTTTGATGTAGTCCGGCAAACGCAACGCACCACAAGCTCCCAACGCGCTGTGCCGCTTCCATCATGCACTGTGTGGCTGCATCTCGTGCTCTACATACAAGAACATTGATGCTGCTGGACATGTCCATTTACTATTTAACCTTTACTTGCCATATTTTCATATGCGTCTCGCTCCGTTCATGTACCAATGCTAATTTCTGCTGAAAAGTAGGTCCCACCGAGATTTGAACTCGGATCGCAGGATTCAGAGTCCTGAGTGCTAACCATTACACCATGGAACCACATGTTGATGAGTGGGAGAGGGTATGGCCTTTACCTCTAGTGGCTATATAGAGTACAACAGCTATCTCTGTACTGAGCCTTTAGAGAGGTGAAGTCTCTCCCATTCTGTTGGACCCACATGGGACCCTATTTTGGAAAAAATATGTATGGGAGTCAATGGTGAGAGACAAATAATTTTTTGATTCCGTTTGAATTGTACCATGAATTACACATATGATGTTTTTCAATTTAAAAGTGTAATTGTCAGCTAGCTACCGTTACCTATAGCATCAAAAGCTATCGATAATGTTAGTTAACATTAGCTAACTTATGATTCAATCAACCTTCTTGACTAAATTATCTTTTCAATGGACAAACATCATATGTGTAATTCATGGCACAACTCAAACAGGATCAAAATGTATATTTGACTACGATACTTTTTTTTCTCCAAAATACAGTCCCATAATTCATATTTAATCTGCAATGCCTAGTTTGACAGTGTTATCTACATGTTGTGAGCCAGGGCACGCTGCTCTTGCTCGATGTATATGAATGAAGTTAAAATACTTTAAAATACTACTAAAGTTAAAACTTTATTTTGATGTAGTCCGGCAAACGCAACGCACAACAAGCTCCCAACGCGCTGTGCCACTTCCATCATGCACTGTGTGGCTGCATCTCGTGCTCTACATAGAAGAACATTGATGCTGCTGGACATGTCCATTTACTATTTAACCTTTACTTGCCATATTTTCATATGCGTCTCGCTCCGTTCATGTACCAATGCTAATTTCTGCTGAAAAGTAGGTCCCACCGAGATTTGAACTCGGATCGCAGGATTCAGAGTCCTGAGTGCTAACCATTACACCATGGAACCACATGTTGATTAGTGGGAGAGGGTATGGCCTTTACCTCTAGTGGCTATATAGAGTACAACAGCTATCTCTGTACTGAGCCTTTAGAGAGGTGAAGTCTCTCCCATTCTGCTGGACCCACATGGGACCCTATTTTGGAAAAAATATGTATGGGAGTCAATGGTGAGAGACAAATCATTTTTTGATTCCGTTTGAATTGTACCATGAATTACACATATGCTGTTTTTCAATTTAAAAGTGTAATTGTCAGCTAGCTACCGTTACCTATAGCATCAAAAGCTATCGATAATGTTAGTTAACATTAGCTAACTTATGATTCAATCAACCTTCTTGACTAAATTATCTTTTAAATGGACAAACATCATATGTGTAATTCATGGCACAACTCAAACAGGATCAAAATGTATTTATCTCTCACTATTGACTACCATACTTATTTTTTCAAAAATACAGTCCCATAATTCATATTTAATCTGCAATGCCTAGTTTGACAGTGTTATCTACATGTTGTGAGCCAGGGCACGCTGCTCTTGCTCGATGTATATGAATGAAGTTAAAATACTTTAAAATACTACTAAAGTTAAAACTTTATTTTGATGTAGTCCGGCAAACGCAACGCACCACAAGCTCCCAACGCGCTGTGCCGCTTCCATCGTGCACTGTGTGGCTGCATCTCGTGCTCTACATACAAGAACATTGATGCTGCTGGACATGTCCATTTACTATTTAACCTTTACTTGCCATATTTTCATATGCGTCTCGCTCCATTCATGTACCAATGCTAATTTCTGCTGAAAAGTAGGTCCCACCGAGATTTGAACTCGGATCGCAGGATTCAGAGTCCTGAGTGCTAACCATTACACCATGGAACCACATGTTGATGAGTGGGAGAGGGTATGGCCTTTACCTCTAGTGGCTATATAGAGTACAACAGCTATCTCTGTACTGAGCCTTTAGAGAGGTGAAGTCTCTCCCATTCTGTTGGACCCACATGGGACCCTATTTTGGAAAAAATATGTATGGGAGTCAATGGTGAGAGACAAATAATTTTTTGATTCCGTTTGAATTGTACCATGAATTACACATATGATGTTTTTCAATTTAAAAGTGTAATTGTCAGCTAGCTACCGTTACCTATAGCATCAAAAGCTATCGATAATGTTAGTTAACATTAGCTAACTTATGATTCAATCAACCTTCTTGACTAAATTATCTTTTAAATGGACAAACATCATATGTGTAATTCATGGCACAACTCAAACAGGATCAAAATGTATATTTGACTACGATACTTTTTTTTCTCCAAAATACAGTCCCATAATTCATATTTAATCTGCAATGCCTAGTTTGACAGTGTTATCTACATGTTGTGAGCCAGGGCACGCTGCTCTTGCTCGATGTATATGAATGAAGTTAAAATACTTTAAAATACTACTAAAGTTAAAACTTTATTTTGATGTAGTCCGGCAAACGCAACGCACAACAAGCTCCCAACGCGCTGTGCCACTTCCATCATGCACTGTGTGGCTGCATCTCGTGCTCTACATAGAAGAACATTGATGCTGCTGGACATGTCCATTTACTATTTAACCTTTACTTGCCATATTTTCATATGCGTCTCGCTCCGTTCATGTACCAATGCTAATTTCTGCTGAAAAGTAGGTCCCACCGAGATTTGAACTCGGATCGCAGGATTCAGAGTCCTGAGTGCAAACCATTACACCATGGAACCACATGTTGATGAGTGGGAGAGGGTATGGCCTTTACCTCTAGTGGCTATATAGAGTACAACAGCTATCTCTGTACTGAGCCGTTAGAGAGGTGAAGTCTCTCCCATTCTGCTGGACCCACATGGGACCCTATTTGGGAAAAAATATGTATGGGAGTCAATGGTGAGAGACAAATAATTTTTCGATTCCGTTTGAATTGTACCATGAATTACACATATGTTTTTCAATTTAAAAGTGTAATTGTCAGCTAGCTAACGTTACCTATAGCATCAAAAGCTATCGATAATGTTAGTTAACATTAGCTAACTTATGATTCAATCAACCTTCTTGACTAAATTATCTTTTAAATGGACAAACATCATATGTGTAATTCATGGCACAACTCAAACAGGATCAAAATGTATTTATCTCTCACTATTGACTACCATACTTATTTTTTCAAAAATACAGTCCCATAATTCATATTTAATCTGCAATGCCTAGTTTGACAGTGTTATCTACATGTTGTGAGCCAGGGCACGCTGCTCTTGCTCGATGTATATGAATGAAGTTAAAATACTTTAAAATACTACTAAAGTTAAAACTTTATTTTGATGTAGTCCGGCAAACGCAACGCACCACAAGCTCCCAACGCGCTGTGCCGCTTCCATCATGCACTGTGTGGCTGCATCTCGTGCTCTACATACAAGAACATTGATGCTGCTGGACATGTCCATTTACTATTTAACCTTTACTTGCCATATTTTCATATGCGTCTCGCTCCGTTCATGTACCAATGCTAATTTCTGCTGAAAAGTAGGTCCCACCGAGATTTGAACTCGGATCGCAGGATTCAGAGTCCTGAGTGCTAACCATTACACCATGGAACCACATGTTGATGAGTGGGAGAGGGTATGGCCTTTACCTCTAGTGGCTATATAGAGTACAACAGCTATCTCTGTACTGAGCCTTTAGAGAGGTGAAGTCTCTCCCATTCTGTTGGACCCACATGGGACCCTATTTTGGAAAAAATATGTATGGGAGTCAATGGTGAGAGACAAATAATTTTTTGATTCCGTTTGAATTGTACCATGAATTACACATATGATGTTTTTCAATTTAAAAGTGTAATTGTCAGCTAGCTACCGTTACCTATAGCATCAAAAGCTATCGATAATGTTAGTTAACATTAGCTAACTTATGATTCAATCAACCTTCTTGACTAAATTATCTTTTAAATGGACAAACATCATATGTGTAATTCATGGCACAACTCAAACAGGATCAAAATGTATATTTGACTACGATACTTTTTTTTCTCCAAAATACAGTCCCATAATTCATATTTAATCTGCAATGCCTAGTTTGACAGTGTTATCTACATGTTGTGAGCCAGGGCACGCTGCTCTTGCTCGATGTATATGAATGAAGTTAAAATACTTTAAAATACTACTAAAGTTAAAACTTTATTTTGATGTAGTCCGGCAAACGCAACGCACAACAAGCTCCCAACGCGCTGTGCCACTTCCATCATGCACTGTGTGGCTGCATCTCGTGCTCTACATAGAAGAACATTGATGCTGCTGGACATGTCCATTTACTATTTAACCTTTACTTGCCATATTTTCATATGCGTCTCGCTCCGTTCATGTACCAATGCTAATTTCTGCTGAAAAGTAGGTCCCACCGAGATTTGAACTCGGATCGCAGGATTCAGAGTCCTGAGTGCTAACCATTACACCATGGAACCACATGTTGATTAGTGGGAGAGGGTATGGCCTTTACCTCTAGTGGCTATATAGAGTACAACAGCTATCTCTGTACTGAGCCGTTAGAGAGGTGAAGTCTCTCCCATTCTGCTGGACCCACATGGGACCCTATTTGGGAAAAAATATGTATGGGAGTCAATGGTGAGAGACAAATAATTTTTCGATTCCGTTTGAATTGTACCATGAATTACACATATGTTTTTCAATTTAAAAGTGTAATTGTCAGCTAGCTAACGTTACCTATAGCATCAAAAGCTATCGATAATGTTAGTTAACATTAGCTAACTTATGATTCAATCAACCTTCTTGACTAAATTATCTTTTAAATGGACAAACATCATATGTGTAATTCATGGCACAACTCAAACAGGATCAAAATGTATTTATCTCTCACTATTGACTACCATACTTATTTTTTCAAAAATACAGTCCCATAATTCATATTTAATCTGCAATGCCTAGTTTGACAGTGTTATCTACATGTTGTGAGCCAGGGCACGCTGCTCTTGCTCGATGTATATGAATGAAGTTAAAATACTTTAAAATACTACTAAAGTTAAAACTTTATTTTGATGTAGTCCGGCAAACGCAACGCACCACAAGCTCCCAACGCGCTGTGCCGCTTCCATCATGCACTGTGTGGCTGCATCTCGTGCTCTACATACAAGAACATTGATGCTGCTGGACATGTCCATTTACTATTTAACCTTTACTTGCCATATTTTCATATGCGTCTCGCTCCGTTCATGTACCAATGCTAATTTCTGCTGAAAAGTAGGTCCCACCGAGATTTGAACTCGGATCGCAGGATTCAGAGTCCTGAGTGCTAACCATTACACCATGGAACCACATGTTGATGAGTGGGAGAGGGTATGGCCTTTACCTCTAGTGGCTATATAGAGTACAACAGCTATCTCTGTACTGAGCCTTTAGAGAGGTGAAGTCTCTCCCATTCTGTTGGACCCACATGGGACCCTATTTTGGAAAAAATATGTATGGGAGTCAATGGTGAGAGACAAATAATTTTTTGATTCCGTTTGAATTGTACCATGAATTACACATATGATGTTTTTCAATTTAAAAGTGTAATTGTCAGCTAGCTACCGTTACCTATAGCATCAAAAGCTATCGATAATGTTAGTTAACATTAGCTAACTTATGATTCAATCAACCTTCTTGACTAAATTATCTTTTAAATGGACAAACATCATATGTGTAATTCATGGCACAACTCAAACAGGATCAAAATGTATATTTGACTACGATACTTTTTTTTCTCCAAAATACAGTCCCATAATTCATATTTAATCTGCAATGCCTAGTTTGACAGTGTTATCTACATGTTGTGAGCCAGGGCACGCTGCTCTTGCTCGATGTATATGAATGAAGTTAAAATACTTTAAAATACTACTAAAGTTAAAACTTTATTTTGATGTAGTCCGGCAAACGCAACGCACAACAAGCTCCCAACGCGCTGTGCCACTTCCATCATGCACTGTGTGGCTGCATCTCGTGCTCTACATAGAAGAACATTGATGCTGCTGGACATGTCCATTTACTATTTAACCTTTACTTGCCATATTTTCATATGCGTCTCGCTCCGTTCATGTACCAATGCTAATTTCTGCTGAAAAGTAGGTCCCACCGAGATTTGAACTCGGATCGCAGGATTCAGAGTCCTGAGTGCTAACCATTACACCATGGAACCACATGTTGATTAGTGGGAGAGGGTATGGCCTTTACCTCTAGTGGCTATATAGAGTACAACAGCTATCTCTGTACTGAGCCTTTAGAGAGGTGAAGTCTCTCCCATTCTGCTGGACCCACATGGGACCCTATTTTGGAAAAAATATGTATGGGAGTCAATGGTGAGAGACAAATCATTTTTTGATTCCGTTTGAATTGTACCATGAATTACACATATGCTGTTTTTCAATTTAAAAGTGTAATTGTCAGCTAGCTACCGTTACCTATAGCATCAAAAGCTATCGATAATGTTAGTTAACATTAACTAACTTATGATTCAATCAACCTTCTTGACTAAATTATCTTTTAAATGGACAAACATCATTATGTGTAATTCATGGCACAACTCAAACAGGATCAAAATGTATTTATCTCTCACTATTGACTACCATACTTATTTTTTCAAAAATACAGTCCCATAATTCATATTTAATCTGCAATGCCTAGTTTGACAGTGTTATCTACATGTTGTGAGCCAGGGCACGCTGCTCTTGCTCGATGTATATGAATGAAGTTAAAATACTTTAAAATACTACTAAAGTTAAAACTTTATTTTGATGTAGTCCGGCAAACGCAACGCACCACAAGCTCCCAACGCGCTGTGCCGCTTCCATCATGCACTGTGTGGCTGCATCTCGTGCTCTACATACAAGAACATTGATGCTGCTGGACATGTCCATTTACTATTTAACCTTTACTTGCCATATTTTCATATGCGTCTCGCTCCGTTCATGTACCAATGCTAATTTCTGCTGAAAAGTAGGTCCCACCGAGATTTGAACTCGGATCGCAGGATTCAGAGTCCTGAGTGCTAACCATTACACCATGGAACCACATGTTGATGAGTGGGAGAGGGTATGGCCTTTACCTCTAGTGGCTATATAGTATATAGAGTACAACAGCTATCTCTGTACTGAGCCGTTAGAGAGGTGAAGTCTCTCCCATTCTGCTGGACCCACATGGGACCCTATTTGGGAAAAAATATGTATGGGAGTCAATGGTGAGAGACAAATAATTTTTCGATTCCGTTTGAATTGTACCATGAATTTCACATATGATGTTTTTCAATTTAAAAGTGTAATTGTCAGCTAGCTACCGTTACCTATAGCATCAAAAGCTATCGATAATGTTAGTTAACATTAGCTAACTTATGATTCAATCAACCTTCTTGACTAAATTATCTTTTAAATGGACAAACATCATATGTGTAATTCATGGCACAACTCAAACAGGATCAAAATGTATATTTGACTACGATACTTTTTTTTCTCCAAAATACAGTCCCATAATTCATATTTAATCTGCAATGCCTAGTTTGACAGTGTTATCTACATGTTGTGAGCCAGGGCACGCTGCTCTTGCTCGATGTATATGAATGAAGTTAAAATACTTTAAAATACTACTAAAGTTAAAACTTTATTTTGATGTAGTCCGGCAAACGCAACGCACAACAAGCTCCCAACGCGCTGTGCCACTTCCATCATGCACTGTGTGGCTGCATCTCGTGCTCTACATAGAAGAACATTGATGCTGCTGGACATGTCCATTTACTATTTAACCTTTACTTGCCATATTTTCATATGCGTCTCGCTCCGTTCATGTACCAATGCTAATTTCTGCTGAAAAGTAGGTCCCACCGAGATTTGAACTCGGATCGCAGGATTCAGAGTCCTGAGTGCTAACCATTACACCATGGAACCACATGTTGATGAGTGGGAGAGGGTATGGCCTTTACCTCTAGTGGCTATATAGAGTACAACAGCTATCTCTGTACTGAGCCGTTAGAGAGGTGAAGTCTCTCCCATTCTGCTGGACCCACATGGGACCCTATTTGGGAAAAAATATGTATGGGAGTCAATGGTGAGAGACAAATAATTTTTCGATTCCGTTTGAATTGTACCATGAATTACACATATGTTTTTCAATTTAAAAGTGTAATTGTCAGCTAGCTAACGTTACCTATAGCATCAAAAGCTATCGATAATGTTAGTTAACATTAGCTAACTTATGATTCAATCAACCTTCTTGACTAAATTATCTTTTAAATGGACAAACATCATATGTGTAATTCATGGCACAACTCAAACAGGATCAAAATGTATTTATCTCTCACTATTGACTACCATACTTATTTTTTCAAAAATACAGTCCCATAATTCATATTTAATCTGCAATGCCTAGTTTGACAGTGTTATCTACATGTTGTGAGCCAGGGCACGCTGCTCTTGCTCGATGTATATGAATGAAGTTAAAATACTTTAAAATACTACTAAAGTTAAAACTTTATTTTGATGTAGTCCGGCAAACGCAACGCACCACAAGCTCCCAACGCGCTGTGCCGCTTCCATCATGCACTGTGTGGCTGCATCTCGTGCTCTACATACAAGAACATTGATGCTGCTGGACATGTCCATTTACTATTTAACCTTTACTTGCCATATTTTCATATGCGTCTCGCTCCGTTCATGTACCAATGCTAATTTCTGCTGAAAAGTAGGTCCCACCGAGATTTGAACTCGGATCGCAGGATTCAGAGTCCTGAGTGCTAACCATTACACCATGGAACCACATGTTGATGAGTGGGAGAGGGTATGGCCTTTACCTCTAGTGGCTATATAGAGTACAACAGCTATCTCTGTACTGAGCCTTTAGAGAGGTGAAGTCTCTCCCATTCTGTTGGACCCACATGGGACCCTATTTTGGAAAAAATATGTATGGGAGTCAATGGTGAGAGACAAATAATTTTTTGATTCCGTTTGAATTGTACCATGAATTACACATATGATGTTTTTCAATTTAAAAGTGTAATTGTCAGCTAGCTACCGTTACCTATAGCATCAAAAGCTATCGATAATGTTAGTTAACATTAGCTAACTTATGATTCAATCAACCTTCTTGACTAAATTATCTTTTAAATGGACAAACATCATATGTGTAATTCATGGCACAACTCAAACAGGATCAAAATGTATATTTGACTACGATACTTTTTTTTCTCCAAAATACAGTCCCATAATTCATATTTAATCTGCAATGCCTAGTTTGACAGTGTTATCTACATGTTGTGAGCCAGGGCACGCTGCTCTTGCTCGATGTATATGAATGAAGTTAAAATACTTTAAAATACTACTAAAGTTAAAACTTTATTTTGATGTAGTCCGGCACAACAAGCTCCCAACGCGCTGTGCCACTTCCATCATGCACTGTGTGGCTGCATCTCGTGCTCTACATAGAAGAACATTGATGCTGCTGGACATGTCCATTTACTATTTAACCTTTACTTGCCATATTTTCATATGCGTCTCGCTCCGTTCATGTACCAATGCTAATTTCTGCTGAAAAGTAGGTCCCACCAAGATTTGAACTCGGATCGCAGGATTCAGAGTCCTGAGTGCTAACCATTACACCATGGAACCACATGTTGATTAGTGGGAGAGGGTATGGCCTTTACCTCTAGTGGCTATATAGAGTACAACAGCTATCTCTGTACTGAGCCTTTAGAGAGGTGAAGTCTCTCCCATTCTGCTGGACCCACATGGGACCCTATTTTGGAAAAAATATGTATGGGAGTCAATGGTGAGAGACAAATCATTTTTTGATTCCGTTTGAATTGTACCATGAATTACACATATGTTTTTCAATTTAAAAGTGTAATTGTCAGCTAGCTAACGTTACCTATAGCATCAAAAGCTATCGATAATGTTAGTTAACATTAGCTAACTTATGATTCAATCAACCTTCTTGACTAAATTATCTTTTAAATGGACAAACATCATATGTGTAATTCATGGCACAACTCAAACAGGATCAAAATGTATTTATCTCTCACTATTGACTACCATACTTATTTTTTCAAAAATACAGTCCCATAATTCATATTTAATCTGCAATGCCTAGTTTGACAGTGTTATCTACATGTTGTGAGCCAGGGCACGCTGCTCTTGCTCGATGTATATGAATGAAGTTAAAATACTTTAAAATACTACTAAAGTTAAAACTTTATTTTGATGTAGTCCGGCAAACGCAACGCACCACAAGCTCCCAACGCGCTGTGCCGCTTCCATCATGCACTGTGTGGCTGCATCTCGTGCTCTACATACAAGAACATTGATGCTGCTGGACATGTCCATTTACTATTTAACCTTTACTTGCCATATTTTCATATGCGTCTCGCTCCGTTCATGTACCAATGCTAATTTCTGCTGAAAAGTAGGTCCCACCGAGATTTGAACTCGGATCGCAGGATTCAGAGTCCTGAGTGCTAACCATTACACCATGGAACCACATGTTGATGAGTGGGAGAGGGTATGGCCTTTACCTCTAGTGGCTATATAGAGTACAACAGCTATCTCTGTACTGAGCCTTTAGAGAGGTGAAGTCTCTCCCATTCTGTTGGACCCACATGGGACCCTATTTTGGAAAAAATATGTATGGGAGTCAATGGTGAGAGACAAATCATTTTTTGATTCCGTTTGAATTGTACCATGAATTACACATATGATGTTTTTCAATTTAAAAGTGTAATTGTCAGCTAGCTACCGTTACCTATAGCATCAAAAGCTATCGATAATGTTAGTTAACATTAGCTAACTTATGATTCAATCAACCTTCTTGACTAAATTATCTTTTCAATGGACAAACATCATATGTGTAATTCATGGCACAACTCAAACAGGATCAAAATGTATATTTGACTACGATACTTTTTTTTCTCCAAAATACAGTCCCATAATTCATATTTAATCTGCAATGCCTAGTTTGACAGTGTTATCTACATGTTGTGAGCCAGGGCACGCTGCTCTTGCTCGATGTATATGAATGAAGTTAAAATACTTTAAAATACTACTAAAGTTAAAACTTTATTTTGATGTAGTCCGGCAAACGCAACGCACAACAAGGTCCCAACGCGCTGTGCCACTTCCATCATGCACTGTGTGGCTGCATCTCGTGCTCTACATAGAAGAACATTGATGCTGCTGGACATGTCCATTTACTATTTAACCTTTACTTGCCATATTTTCATATGCGTCTCGCTCCGTTCATGTACCAATGCTAATTTCTGCTGAAAAGTAGGTCCCACCGAGATTTGAACTCGGATCGCAGGATTCAGAGTCCTGAGTGCTAACCATTACACCATGGAACCACATGTTGATTAGTGGGAGAGGGTATGGCCTTTACCTCTAGTGGCTATATAGAGTACAACAGCTATCTCTGTACTGAGCCTTTAGAGAGGTGAAGTCTCTCCCATTCTGCTGGACCCACATGGGACCCTATTTTGGAAAAAATATGTATGGGAGTCAATGGTGAGAGACAAATCATTTTTTGATTCCGTTTGAATTGTACCATGAATTACACATATGCTGTTTTTCAATTTAAAAGTGTAATTGTCAGCTAGCTACCGTTACCTATAGCATCAAAAGCTATCGATAATGTTAGTTAACATTAACTAACTTATGATTCAATCAACCTTCTTGACTAAATTATCTTTTAAATGGACAAACATCATATGTGTAATTCATGGCACAACTCAAACAGGATCAAAATGTATTTATCTCTCACTATTGACTACCATACTTATTTTTTCAAAAATACAGTCCCATAATTCATATTTAATCTGCAATGCCTAGTTTGACAGTGTTATCTACATGTTGTGAGCCAGGGCACGCTGCTCTTGCTCGATGTATATGAATGAAGTTAAAATACTTTAAAATACTACTAAAGTTAAAACTTTATTTTGATGTAGTCCGGCAAACGCAACGCACCACAAGCTCCCAACGCGCTGTGCCGCTTCCATCGTGCACTGTGTGGCTGCATCTCGTGCTCTACATACAAGAACATTGATGCTGCTGGACATGTCCATTTACTATTAACCTTTACTTGCCATATTTTCATATGCGTCTCGCTCCGTTCATGTACCAATGCTAATTTCTGCTGAAAAGTAGGTCCCACCGAGATTTGAACTCGGATCGCAGGATTCAGAGTCCTGAGTGCTAACCATTACACCATGGAACCACATGTTGATGAGTGGGAGAGGGTATGGCCTTTACCTCTAGTGGCTATATAGAGTACAACAGCTATCTCTGTACTGAGCCTTTAGAGAGGTGAAGTCTCTCCCATTCTGTTGGACCCACATGGGACCCTATTTTGGAAAAAATATGTATGGGAGTCAATGGTGAGAGACAAATAATTTTTTGATTCCGTTTGAATTGTACCATGAATTACACATATGATGTTTTTCAATTTAAAAGTGTAATTGTCAGCTAGCTACCGTTACCTATAGCATCAAAAGCTATCGATAATGTTAGTTAACATTAGCTAACTTATGATTCAATCAACCTTCTTGACTAAATTATCTTTTAAATGGACAAACATCATATGTGTAATTCATGGCACAACTCAAACAGGATCAAAATGTATATTTGACTACGATACTTTTTTTTCTCCAAAATACAGTCCCATAATTCATATTTAATCTGCAATGCCTAGTTTGACAGTGTTATCTACATGTTGTGAGCCAGGGCACGCTGCTCTTGCTCGATGTATATGAATGAAGTTAAAATACTTTAAAATACTACTAAAGTTAAAACTTTATTTTGATGTAGTCCGGCAAACGCAACGCACAACAAGCTCCCAACGCGCTGTGCCACTTCCATCATGCACTGTGTGGCTGCATCTCGTGCTCTACATAGAAGAACATTGATGCTGCTGGACATGTCCATTTACTATTTAACCTTTACTTGCCATATTTTCATATGCGTCTCGCTCCGTTCATGTACCAATGCTAATTTCTGCTGAAAAGTAGGTCCCACCGAGATTTGAACTCGGATCGCAGGATTCAGAGTCCTGAGTGCAAACCATTACACCATGGAACCACATGTTGATGAGTGGGAGAGGGTATGGCCTTTACCTCTAGTGGCTATATAGAGTACAACAGCTATCTCTGTACTGAGCCGTTAGAGAGGTGAAGTCTCTCCCATTCTGCTGGACCCACATGGGACCCTATTTGGGAAAAAATATGTATGGGAGTCAATGGTGAGAGACAAATAATTTTTCGATTCCGTTTGAATTGTACCATGAATTACACATATGTTTTTCAATTTAAAAGTGTAATTGTCAGCTAGCTAACGTTACCTATAGCATCAAAAGCTATCGATAATGTTAGTTAACATTAGCTAACTTATGATTCAATCAACCTTCTTGACTAAATTATCTTTTAAATGGACAAACATCATATGTGTAATTCATGGCACAACTCAAACAGGATCAAAATGTATTTATCTCTCACTATTGACTACCATACTTATTTTTTCAAAAATACAGTCCCATAATTCATATTTAATCTGCAATGCCTAGTTTGACAGTGTTATCTACATGTTGTGAGCCAGGGCACGCTGCTCTTGCTCGATGTATATGAATGAAGTTAAAATACTTTAAAATACTACTAAAGTTAAAACTTTATTTTGATGTAGTCCGGCAAACGCAACGCACCACAAGCTCCCAACGCGCTGTGCCGCTTCCATCATGCACTGTGTGGCTGCATCTCGTGCTCTACATACAAGAACATTGATGCTGCTGGACATGTCCATTTACTATTTAACCTTTACTTGCCATATTTTCATATGCGTCTCGCTCCGTTCATGTACCAATGCTAATTTCTGCTGAAAAGTAGGTCCCACCGAGATTTGAACTCGGATCGCAGGATTCAGAGTCCTGAGTGCTAACCATTACACCATGGAACCACATGTTGATGAGTGGGAGAGGGTATGGCCTTTACCTCTAGTGGCTATATAGAGTACAACAGCTATCTCTGTACTGAGCCTTTAGAGAGGTGAAGTCTCTCCCATTCTGTTGGACCCACATGGGACCCTATTTTGGAAAAAATATGTATGGGAGTCAATGGTGAGAGACAAATAATTTTTTGATTCCGTTTGAATTGTACCATGAATTACACATATGATGTTTTTCAATTTAAAAGTGTAATTGTCAGCTAGCTACCGTTACCTATAGCATCAAAAGCTATCGATAATGTTAGTTAACATTAGCTAACTTATGATTCAATCAACCTTCTTGACTAAATTATCTTTTAAATGGACAAACATCATATGTGTAATTCATGGCACAACTCAAACAGGATCAAAATGTATATTTGACTACGATACTTTTTTTTCTCCAAAATACAGTCCCATAATTCATATTTAATCTGCAATGCCTAGTTTGACAGTGTTATCTACATGTTGTGAGCCAGGGCACGCTGCTCTTGCTCGATGTATATGAATGAAGTTAAAATACTTTAAAATACTACTAAAGTTAAAACTTTATTTTGATGTAGTCCGGCAAACGCAACGCACAACAAGCTCCCAACGCGCTGTGCCACTTCCATCATGCACTGTGTGGCTGCATCTCGTGCTCTACATAGAAGAACATTGATGCTGCTGGACATGTCCATTTACTATTTAACCTTTACTTGCCATATTTTCATATGCGTCTCGCTCCGTTCATGTACCAATGCTAATTTCTGCTGAAAAGTAGGTCCCACCGAGATTTGAACTCGGATCGCAGGATTCAGAGTCCTGAGTGCAAACCATTACACCATGGAACCACATGTTGATGAGTGGGAGAGGGTATGGCCTTTACCTCTAGTGGCTATATAGAGTACAACAGCTATCTCTGTACTGAGCCGTTAGAGAGGTGAAGTCTCTCCCATTCTGCTGGACCCACATGGGACCCTATTTGGGAAAAAATATGTATGGGAGTCAATGGTGAGAGACAAATAATTTTTCGATTCCGTTTGAATTGTACCATGAATTACACATATGTTTTTCAATTTAAAAGTGTAATTGTCAGCTAGCTAACGTTACCTATAGCATCAAAAGCTATCGATAATGTTAGTTAACATTAGCTAACTTATGATTCAATCAACCTTCTTGACTAAATTATCTTTTAAATGGACAAACATCATATGTGTAATTCATGGCACAACTCAAACAGGATCAAAATGTATTTATCTCTCACTATTGACTACCATACTTATTTTTTCAAAAATACAGTCCCATAATTCATATTTAATCTGCAATGCCTAGTTTGACAGTGTTATCTACATGTTGTGAGCCAGGGCACGCTGCTCTTGCTCGATGTATATGAATGAAGTTAAAATACTTTAAAATACTACTAAAGTTAAAACTTTATTTTGATGTAGTCCGGCAAACGCAACGCACCACAAGCTCCCAACGCGCTGTGCCGCTTCCATCATGCACTGTGTGGCTGCATCTCGTGCTCTACATACAAGAACATTGATGCTGCTGGACATGTCCATTTACTATTTAACCTTTACTTGCCATATTTTCATATGCGTCTCGCTCCGTTCATGTACCAATGCTAATTTCTGCTGAAAAGTAGGTCCCACCGAGATTTGAACTCGGATCGCAGGATTCAGAGTCCTGAGTGCTAACCATTACACCATGGAACCACATGTTGATGAGTGGGAGAGGGTATGGCCTTTACCTCTAGTGGCTATATAGAGTACAACAGCTATCTCTGTACTGAGCCTTTAGAGAGGTGAAGTCTCTCCCATTCTGTTGGACCCACATGGGACCCTATTTTGGAAAAAATATGTATGGGAGTCAATGGTGAGAGACAAATCATTTTTTGATTCCGTTTGAATTGTACCATGAATTACACATATGATGTTTTTCAATTTAAAAGTGTAATTGTCAGCTAGCTACCGTTACCTATAGCATCAAAAGCTATCGATAATGTTAGTTAACATTAGCTAACTTATGATTCAATCAACCTTCTTGACTAAATTATCTTTTAAATGGACAAACATCATATGTGTAATTCATGGCACAACTCAAACAGGATCAAAATGTATATTTGACTACGATACTTTTTTTTCTCCAAAATACAGTCCCATAATTCATATTTAATCTGCAATGCCTAGTTTGACAGTGTTATCTACATGTTGTGAGCCAGGGCACACTGCTCTTGCTCGATGTATATGAATGAAGTTAAAATACTTTAAAATACTACTAAAGTTAAAACTTTATTTTGATGTAGTCCGGCAAACGCAACGCACCACAAGCTCCCAACGTGCTGTGCCGCTTCCATCATGCACTGTGTGGCTGCATCTCGTGCTCTACATAGAAGAACATTGATGTTGCTGGACATGTCCATTTACTATTTAACCTTTACTTGCCATATTTTCATATGCGTCTCGCTCCGTTCATGTACCAATGCTAATTTCTGCTGAAAAGTAGGTCCCACCGAGATTTGAACTCGGATCGCAGGATTCAGAGTCCTGAGTGCTAACCATTACACCATGGAACCACATGTTAATGAGTGGGAGAGGGTATGGCCTTTACCTCTAGTGGCTATATAGAGTACAACAGCTATCTCTGTACTGAGCCTTTAGAGAGGTGAAGTCTCTCCCATTCTGCTGGACCCACATGGGACCCTATTTTGGAAAAAATATGTATGGGAGTCAATGGTGAGAGACAAATCATTTTTTGATTCCGTTTGAATTGTACCATGAATTAGACATATGATGTTTTTCAATTTAAAAGTGTAATTGTCAGCTAGCTACCGTTACCTATAGCATCAAAAGCTATCAATAATGTTAGTTAACATTAGCTAACTTATGATTCAATCAACCTTCTTGACTAAATTATCTTTTAAATGGACAAACATCATTATGTGTAATTCATGGCACAACTCAAACAGGATCAAAATGTATTTATCTCTCACTATTGACTACCATACTTATTTAAAAAAATAAATACAGTCCCATAATTCATATTTAATCTGCAATGCCTAGTTTGACAGTTTTAGCTACATTTTGTGAGCGAGGGCACGCTGCTATTGCTCGATGTATATGAATGAAGTTAAAATACTTTAAAATACTAATAAGGTTAAAACTTTATTTTTATGCAGTCCGGCAAACGCAACGCACCGCAAGCTCCCAAAGCGCTGTGCCGCTTCCATCATGCACTGTGTGGCTGCATCTCATGCTCTACATAGAAGAACAACCGATGCTGCTGGACATGTCCATTTACTATTTAACCTTCACTTGCCATATTTTCATATGCGTCTCACTCCGTTCATGTACCGATGCTAATTTCTGCTGAAAAGTAGGTCCCACCGAGATTTGAACTCGGATCGCAGGATTCAGAGTCCTGAGTGCTAACCATTACACCATGGAACCACATCTTGATGAGTGGGAGAGGGTATGGCCTTTACCTCTAGTGGCTATATAGAGTACAACAGCTATCTCTGTACTGAGCCTTTAGAGAGGTGAAGTCTCTACCATTCTGCTGGACCCACATGGGACCCTATTTTGGAAAAAATATGTATGGGAGTCAATGGTGAGAGACAAATCATTTTTTGATTCCGTTTGAATTGTACCATGAATTAGACATATGATGTTTTTCAATTTAAAAGTGTAATTGTCAGCTAGCTACCGTTACCTATAGCATCAAAAGCTATCAATAATGTTAGTTAACATTAGCTAACTTATGATTCAATCAACCTTCTTGACTAAATTATCTTTTAAATGGACAAACATCATATGTGTAATTCATGGCACAACTCAAACAGGATCAAAATGTATTTATCTCTCACTATTGACTACCATACTTATTTTTTCAAAAATACAGTCCCATAATTCATATTTAATCTGCAATGCCTAGTTTGACAGTGTTATCTACATGTTGTGAGCCAGGGCACGCTGCTCTTGCTCGATGTATATGAATGAAGTTAAAATACTTTAAAATACTACTAAAGTTAAAACTTTATTTTGATGTAGTCCGGCAAACGCAACGCACCACAAGCTCCCAACGCGCTGTGCCGCTTCCATCATGCACTGTGTGGCTGCATCTCGTGCTCTACATACAAGAACATTGATGCTGCTGGACATGTCCATTTACTATTTAACCTTTACTTGCCATATTTTCATATGCGTCTCGCTCCGTTCATGTACCAATGCTAATTTCTGCTGAAAAGTAGGTCCCACCGAGATTTGAACTCGGATCGCAGGATTCAGAGTCCTGAGTGCTAACCATTACACCATGGAACCACATGTTGATGAGTGGGAGAGGGTATGGCCTTTACCTCTAGTGGCTATATAGTATATAGAGTACAACAGCTATCTCTGTACTGAGCCGTTAGAGAGGTGAAGTCTCTCCCATTCTGCTGGACCCACATGGGACCCTATTTGGGAAAAAATATGTATGGGAGTCAATGGTGAGAGACAAATAATTTTTCGATTCCGTTTGAATTGTACCATGAATTACACATATGTTTTTCAATTTAAAAGTGTAATTGTCAGCTAGCTAACGTTACCTATAGCATCAAAAGCTATCGATAATGTTAGTTAACATTAGCTAACTTATGATTCAATCAACCTTCTTGACTAAATTATCTTTTAAATGGACAAACATCATATGTGTAATTCATGGCACAACTCAAACAGGATCAAAATGTATTTATCTCTCACTATTGACTACCATACTTATTTTTTCAAAAATACAGTCCCATAATTCATATTTAATCTGCAATGCCTAGTTTGACAGTGTTATCTACATGTTGTGAGCCAGGGCACGCTGCTCTTGCTCGATGTATATGAATGAAGTTAAAATACTTTAAAATACTACTAAAGTTAAAACTTTATTTTGATGTAGTCCGGCAAACGCAACGCACCACAAGCTCCCAACGCGCTGTGCCGCTTCCATCATGCACTGTGTGGCTGCATCTCGTGCTCTACATACAAGAACATTGATGCTGCTGGACATGTCCATTTACTATTTAACCTTTACTTGCCATATTTTCATATGCGTCTCGCTCCGTTCATGTACCAATGCTAATTTCTGCTGAAAAGTAGGTCCCACGAGATTTGAACTCGGATCGCAGGATTCAGAGTCCTGAGTGCTAACCATTACACCATGGAACCACATGTTGATGAGTGGGAGAGGGTATGGCCTTTACCTCTAGTGGCTATATAGAGTACAACAGCTATCTCTGTACTGAGCCTTTAGAGAGGTGAAGTCTCTCCCATTCTGTTGGACCCACATGGGACCCTATTTTGGAAAAAATATGTATGGGAGTCAATGGTGAGAGACAAATCATTTTTTGATTCCGTTTGAATTGTACCATGAATTACACATATGATGTTTTTCAATTTAAAAGTGTAATTGTCAGCTAGCTACCGTTACCTATAGCATCAAAAGCTATCGATAATGTTAGTTAACATTAGCTAACTTATGATTCAATCAACCTTCTTGACTAAATTATCTTTTAAATGGACAAACATCATATGTGTAATTCATGGCACAACTCAAACAGGATCAAAATGTATATTTGACTACGATACTTTTTTTTCTCCAAAATACAGTCCCATAATTCATATTTAATCTGCAATGCCTAGTTTGACAGTGTTATCTACATGTTGTGAGCCAGGGCACGCTGCTCTTGCTCGATGTATATGAATGAAGTTAAAATACTTTAAAATACTACTAAAGTTAAAACTTTATTTTGATGTAGTCCGGCAAACGCAACGCACAACAAGCTCCCAACGCGCTGTGCCACTTCCATCATGCACTGTGTGGCTGCATCTCGTGCTCTACATAGAAGAACATTGATGCTGCTGGACATGTCCATTTACTATTTAACCTTTACTTGCCATATTTTCATATGCGTCTCGCTCCGTTCATGTACCAATGCTAATTTCTGCTGAAAAGTAGGTCCCACCGAGATTTGAACTCTGATCGCAGGATTCAGAGTCCTGAGTGCTAACCATTACACCATGGAACCACATGTTGATGAGTGGGAGAGGGTATGGCCTTTACCTCTAGTGGCTATATAGAGTACAACAGCTATCTCTGTACTGAGCCTTTAGAGAGGTGAAGTCTCTCCCATTCTGCTGGACCCACATGGGACCCTATTTTGGAAAAAATATGTATGGGAGTCAATGGTGAGAGACAAATCATTTTTTGATTCCGTTTGAATTGTACCATGAATTACACATATGCTGTTTTTCAATTTAAAAGTGTAATTGTCAGCTAGCTACCGTTACCTATAGCATCAAAAGCTATCGATAATGTTAGTTAACATTAACTAACTTATGATTCAATCAACCTTCTTGACTAAATTATCTTTTAAATGGACAAACATCATTATGTGTAATTCATGGCACAACTCAAACAGGATCAAAATGTATTTATCTCTCACTATTGACTACCATACTTATTTAAAAAAAAAAATACAGTCCCATAATTCATATTTAATCTGCAATGCCTAGTTTGACAGTGTTATCTACATGTTGTGAGCCAGGGCACACTGCTCTTGCTCGATGTATATGAATGAAGTTAAAATACTTTAAAATACTACTAAAGTTAAAACTTTATTTTGATGTAGTCCGGCAAACGCAACGCACCACAAGCTCCGAACGCGCTGTGCCGCTTCCATCATGCACTGTGTGGCTGCATCTCGTGCTCTACATAGAAGAACATTGATGTTGCTGGACATGTCCATTTACTATTTAACCTTTACTTGCCATATTTTCATATGCGTCTCGCTCCGTTCATGTACCAATGCTAATTTCTGCTGAAAAGTAGGTCCCACCGAGATTTGAACTCGGATCGCAGGATTCAGAGTCCTGAGTGCTAACCATTACACCATGGAACCACATGTTGATGAGTGGGAGAGGGTATGGCCTTTACCTCTAGTGGCTATATAGAGTACAACAGCTATCTCTGTACTGAGCCTTTAGAGAGGTGAAGTCTCTCCCATTCTGCTGGACCCACATGGGACCCTATTTTGGAAAAAATATGTATGGGAGTCAATGGTGAGAGACAAATCATTTTTTGATTCCGTTTGAATTGTACCATGAATTACACATATGCTGTTTTTCAATTTAAAAGTGTAATTGTCAGCTAGCTACCGTTACCTATAGCATCAAAAGCTATCGATAATGTTAGTTAACATTAACTAACTTATGATTCAATCAACCTTCTTGACTAAATTATCTTTTAAATGGACAAACATCATTATGTGTAATTCATGGCACAACTCAAACAGGATCAAAATGTATTTATCTCTCACTATTGACTACCATACTTATTTAAAAAAAAAAATACAGTCCCATAATTCATATTTAATCTGCAATGCCTAGTTTGACAGTGTTATCTACATGTTGTGAGCCAGGGCACACTGCTCTTGCTCGATGTATATGAATGAAGTTAAAATACTTTAAAATACTACTAAAGTTAAAACTTTATTTTGATGTAGTCCGGCAAACGCAACGCACCACAAGCTCCCAACGCGCTGTGCCGCTTCCATCATGCACTGTGTGGCTGCATCTCGTGCTCTACATACAAGAACATTGATGCTGCTGGACATGTCCATTTACTATTTAACCTTTACTTGCCATATTTTCATATGCGTCTCGCTCCGTTCATGTACCAATGCTAATTTCTGCTGAAAAGTAGGTCCCACCGAGATTTGAACTCGGATCGCAGGATTCAGAGTCCTGAGTGCTAACCATTACACCATGGAACCACATGTTGATGAGTGGGAGAGGGTATGGCCTTTACCTCTAGTGGCTATATAGAGTACAACAGCTATCTCTGTACTGAGCCTTTAGAGAGGTGAAGTCTCTCCCATTCTGTTGGACCCACATGGGACCCTATTTTGGAAAAAATATGTATGGGAGTCAATGGTGAGAGACAAATCATTTTTTGATTCCGTTTGAATTGTACCATGAATTACACATATGATGTTTTTCAATTTAAAAGTGTAATTGTCAGCTAGCTACCGTTACCTATAGCATCAAAAGCTATCGATAATGTTAGTTAACATTAGCTAACTTATGATTCAATCAACCTTCTTGACTAAATTATCTTTTAAATGGACAAACATCATATGTGTAATTCATGGCACAACTCAAACAGGATCAAAATGTATATTTGACTACGATACTTTTTTTTCTCCAAAATACAGTCCCATAATTCATATTTAATCTGCAATGCCTAGTTTGACAGTGTTATCTACATGTTGTGAGCCAGGGCACGCTGCTCTTGCTCGATGTATATGAATGAAGTTAAAATACTTTAAAATACTACTAAAGTTAAAACTTTATTTTGATGTAGTCCGGCAAACGCAACGCACAACAAGCTCCCAACGCGCTGTGCCACTTCCATCATGCACTGTGTGGCTGCATCTCGTGCTCTACATAGAAGAACATTGATGCTGCTGGACATGTCCATTTACTATTTAACCTTTACTTGCCATATTTTCATATGCGTCTCGCTCCGTTCATGTACCAATGCTAATTTCTGCTGAAAAGTAGGTCCCACCGAGATTTGAACTCTGATCGCAGGATTCAGAGTCCTGAGTGCTAACCATTACACCATGGAACCACATGTTGATGAGTGGGAGAGGGTATGGCCTTTACCTCTAGTGGCTATATAGAGTACAACAGCTATCTCTGTACTGAGCCTTTAGAGAGGTGAAGTCTCTCCCATTCTGCTGGACCCACATGGGACCCTATTTTGGAAAAAATATGTATGGGAGTCAATGGTGAGAGACAAATCATTTTTTGATTCCGTTTGAATTGTACCATGAATTACACATATGCTGTTTTTCAATTTAAAAGTGTAATTGTCAGCTAGCTACCGTTACCTATAGCATCAAAAGCTATCGATAATGTTAGTTAACATTAACTAACTTATGATTCAATCAACCTTCTTGACTAAATTATCTTTTAAATGGACAAACATCATTATGTGTAATTCATGGCACAACTCAAACAGGATCAAAATGTATTTATCTCTCACTATTGACTACCATACTTATTTAAAAAAAAAAATACAGTCCCATAATTCATATTTAATCTGCAATGCCTAGTTTGACAGTGTTATCTACATGTTGTGAGCCAGGGCACACTGCTCTTGCTCGATGTATATGAATGAAGTTAAAATACTTTAAAATACTACTAAAGTTAAAACTTTATTTTGATGTAGTCCGGCAAACGCAACGCACCACAAGCTCCCAACGCGCTGTGCCGCTTCCATCATGCACTGTGTGGCTGCATCTCGTGCTCTACATAGAAGAACATTGATGTTGCTGGACATGTCCATTTACTATTTAACCTTTACTTGCCATATTTTCATATGCGTCTCGCTCCGTTCATGTACCAATGCTAATTTCTGCTGAAAAGTAGGTCCCACCGAGATTTGAACTCGGATCGCAGGATTCAGAGTCCTGAGTGCTAACCATTACACCATGGAACCACATGTTGATGAGTGGGAGAGGGTATGGCCTTTACCTCTAGTGGCTATATAGAGTACAACAGCTATCTCTGTACTGAGCCTTTAGAGAGGTGAAGTCTCTCCCATTCTGCTGGACCCACATGGGACCCTATTTTGGAAAAAATATGTATGGGAGTCAATGGTGAGAGACAAATCATTTTTTGATTCCGTTTGAATTGTACCATGAATTACACATATGCTGTTTTTCAATTTAAAAGTGTAATTGTCAGCTAGCTACCGTTACCTATAGCATCAAAAGCTATCGATAATGTTAGTTAACATTAACTAACTTATGATTCAATCAACCTTCTTGACTAAATTATCTTTTAAATGGACAAACATCATTATGTGTAATTCATGGCACAACTCAAACAGGATCAAAATGTATTTATCTCTCACTATTGACTACCATACTTATTTAAAAAAAAAAATACAGTCCCATAATTCATATTTAATCTGCAATGCCTAGTTTGACAGTGTTATCTACATGTTGTGAGCCAGGGCACACTGCTCTTGCTCGATGTATATGAATGAAGTTAAAATACTTTAAAATACTACTAAAGTTAAAACTTTATTTTGATGTAGTCCGGCAAACGCAACGCACCACAAGCTCCCAACGCGCTGTGCCACTTCCATCATGCACTGTGTGGCTGCATCTCGTGCTCTACATAGAAGAACATTGATGCTGCTGGACATGTCCATTTACTATTTAACCTTTACTTGCCATATTTTCATATGCGTCTCGCTCCGTTCATGTACCAATGCTAATTTCTGCTGAAAAGTAGGTCCCACCGAGATTTGAACTCTGATCGCAGGATTCAGAGTCCTGAGTGCTAACCATTACACCATGGAACCACATGTTGATGAGTGGGAGAGGGTATGGCCTTTACCTCTAGTGGCTATATAGAGTACAACAGCTATCTCTGTACTGAGCCTTTAGAGAGGTGAAGTCTCTCCCATTCTGCTGGACCCACATGGGACCCTATTTTGGAAAAAATATGTATGGGAGTCAATGGTGAGAGACAAATCATTTTTTGATTCCGTTTGAATTGTACCATGAATTACACATATGCTGTTTTTCAATTTAAAAGTGTAATTGTCAGCTAGCTACCGTTACCTATAGCATCAAAAGCTATCGATAATGTTAGTTAACATTAACTAACTTATGATTCAATCAACCTTCTTGACTAAATTATCTTTTAAATGGACAAACATCATTATGTGTAATTCATGGCACAACTCAAACAGGATCAAAATGTATTTATCTCTCACTATTGACTACCATACTTATTTAAAAAAAAAAATACAGTCCCATAATTCATATTTAATCTGCAATGCCTAGTTTGACAGTGTTATCTACATGTTGTGAGCCAGGGCACACTGCTCTTGCTCGATGTATATGAATGAAGTTAAAATACTTTAAAATACTACTAAAGTTAAAACTTTATTTTGATGTAGTCCGGCAAACGCAACGCACCACAAGCTCCCAACGCGCTGTGCCGCTTCCATCATGCACTGTGTGGCTGCATCTCGTGCTCTACATAGAAGAACATTGATGTTGCTGGACATGTCCATTTACTATTTAACCTTTACTTGCCATATTTTCATATGCGTCTCGCTCCGTTCATGTACCAATGCTAATTTCTGCTGAAAAGTAGGTCCCACCGAGATTTGAACTCGGATCGCAGGATTCAGAGTCCTGAGTGCTAACCATTACACCATGGAACCACATGTTGATGAGTGGGAGAGGGTATGGCCTTTACCTCTAGTGGCTATATAGAGTACAACAGCTATCTCTGTACTGAGCCTTTAGAGAGGTGAAGTCTCTCCCATTCTGCTGGACCCACATGGGACCCTATTTTGGAAAAAATATGTATGGGAGTCAATGGTGAGAGACAAATCATTTTTTGATTCCGTTTGAATTGTACCATGAATTACACATATGCTGTTTTTCAATTTAAAAGTGTAATTGTCAGCTAGCTACCGTTACCTATAGCATCAAAAGCTATCGATAATGTTAGTTAACATTAACTAACTTATGATTCAATCAACCTTCTTGACTAAATTATCTTTTAAATGGACAAACATCATTATGTGTAATTCATGGCACAACTCAAACAGGATCAAAATGTATTTATCTCTCACTATTGACTACCATACTTATTTAAAAAAAAAAATACAGTCCCATAATTCATATTTAATCTGCAATGCCTAGTTTGACAGTGTTATCTACATGTTGTGAGCCAGGGCACACTGCTCTTGCTCGATGTATATGAATGAAGTTAAAATACTTTAAAATACTACTAAAGTTAAAACTTTATTTTGATGTAGTCCGGCAAACGCAACGCACCACAAGCTCCCAACGCGCTGTGCCGCTTCCATCATGCACTGTGTGGCTGCATCTCGTGCTCTACATACAAGAACATTGATGCTGCTGGACATGTCCATTTACTATTTAACCTTTACTTGCCATATTTTCATATGCGTCTCGCTCCGTTCATGTACCAATGCTAATTTCTGCTGAAAAGTAGGTCCCACCGAGATTTGAACTCGGATCGCAGGATTCAGAGTCCTGAGTGCTAACCATTACACCATGGAACCACATGTTGATGAGTGGGAGAGGGTATGGCCTTTACCTCTAGTGGCTATATAGAGTACAACAGCTATCTCTGTACTGAGCCTTTAGAGAGGTGAAGTCTCTCCCATTCTGTTGGACCCACATGGGACCCTATTTTGGAAAAAATATGTATGGGAGTCAATGGTGAGAGACAAATCATTTTTTGATTCCGTTTGAATTGTACCATGAATTACACATATGATGTTTTTCAATTTAAAAGTGTAATTGTCAGCTAGCTACCGTTACCTATAGCATCAAAAGCTATCGATAATGTTAGTTAACATTAGCTAACTTATGATTCAATCAACCTTCTTGACTAAATTATCTTTTAAATGGACAAACATCATATGTGTAATTCATGGCACAACTCAAACAGGATCAAAATGTATATTTGACTACGATACTTTTTTTTCTCCAAAATACAGTCCCATAATTCATATTTAATCTGCAATGCCTAGTTTGACAGTGTTATCTACATGTTGTGAGCCAGGGCACGCTGCTCTTGCTCGATGTATATGAATGAAGTTAAAATACTTTAAAATACTACTAAAGTTAAAACTTTATTTTGATGTAGTCCGGCAAACGCAACGCACAACAAGCTCCCAACGCGCTGTGCCACTTCCATCATGCACTGTGTGGCTGCATCTCGTGCTCTACATAGAAGAACATTGATGCTGCTGGACATGTCCATTTACTATTTAACCTTTACTTGCCATATTTTCATATGCGTCTCGCTCCGTTCATGTACCAATGCTAATTTCTGCTGAAAAGTAGGTCCCACCGAGATTTGAACTCTGATCGCAGGATTCAGAGTCCTGAGTGCTAACCATTACACCATGGAACCACATGTTGATGAGTGGGAGAGGGTATGGCCTTTACCTCTAGTGGCTATATAGAGTACAACAGCTATCTCTGTACTGAGCCTTTAGAGAGGTGAAGTCTCTCCCATTCTGCTGGACCCACATGGGACCCTATTTTGGAAAAAATATGTATGGGAGTCAATGGTGAGAGACAAATCATTTTTTGATTCCGTTTGAATTGTACCATGAATTACACATATGCTGTTTTTCAATTTAAAAGTGTAATTGTCAGCTAGCTACCGTTACCTATAGCATCAAAAGCTATCGATAATGTTAGTTAACATTAACTAACTTATGATTCAATCAACCTTCTTGACTAAATTATCTTTTAAATGGACAAACATCATTATGTGTAATTCATGGCACAACTCAAACAGGATCAAAATGTATTTATCTCTCACTATTGACTACCATACTTATTTAAAAAAAAAAATACAGTCCCATAATTCATATTTAATCTGCAATGCCTAGTTTGACAGTGTTATCTACATGTTGTGAGCCAGGGCACACTGCTCTTGCTCGATGTATATGAATGAAGTTAAAATACTTTAAAATACTACTAAAGTTAAAACTTTATTTTGATGTAGTCCGGCAAACGCAACGCACCACAAGCTCCCAACGCGCTGTGCCGCCTTCCATCATGCACTGTGTGGCTGCATCTCGTGCTCTACATAGAAGAACATTGATGTTGCTGGACATGTCCATTTACTATTTAACCTTTACTTGCCATATTTTCATATGCGTCTCGCTCCGTTCATGTACCAATGCTAATTTCTGCTGAAAAGTAGGTCCCACCGAGATTTGAACTCGGATCGCAGGATTCAGAGTCCTGAGTGCTAACCATTACACCATGGAACCACATGTTGATGAGTGGGAGAGGGTATGGCCTTTACCTCTAGTGGCTATATAGAGTACAACAGCTATCTCTGTACTGAGCCTTTAGAGAGGTGAAGTCTCTCCCATTCTGCTGGACCCACATGTTTCAAGTTTCAAGTTTCTTTAATAGTTGTCATACAGAAGTACAGAATACTTTTGTACAAAATGCTTCTTACTGTTGCGCTCCAGAGACTGTGCATGACAAGATAAGTATGAAATAAAAACATAGTAAAAATTAGAAGTAAAAAAAGAGGTCACAGTGTTCAGTTTAGACATATGTACAATGTTCGTGGACGTAGTTACCATACAATATACAATACTGTGCAGTGTACTAATATACAATACTATATAGTGCAAGGCATAAATGGACGAGGTGCAGTTTAGGTACAATTCACAGTAGGTGTACGAGTTGTAGTGCAAATCCTTTATCAATAAATATAAAGTGTAAGTGTGTTTGTGTGATCTAAAGTGTGGAGAGTGGGTGCTGCAGTGTGTTGTTTGTTTGAGTGAGTGTGTGCGTGTGGGTGTGTGTGCTGTGTGCATTTGATGGTTGTTGCATAGTGATTATTGTTCGTTTAGCGATTATTGTTCGTTTAGCAGCCTGATGGCCTGGGGATAGAAGCTCCTTCTGAGTCTTTCTGTGCTCGCCATAAGACTCCGGTATCGCTTGCCTGACGGCAGCAGTTCAAAGAGGCAGTTGTTCGGGTGGCTCGAGTCCTTAATAATTCTCTTAGCCTTCCCCTTGCACCGCTTGTTGTAAATGTTCTGGAGGGTGGGAAGCCCCCCTCTAATTGTGCGTTCGGCTGAACGTGTCACTCTTTGTAGTCTGCTACGGTCTTGTGCAGTGCTATTCCCAAACCAGGAGGTGATGTTGCCGGTCAGGATGCTCTCTATTGTACATGAGTAGAAGTTCCTAAGGATCTTCTGACTGACTTGGAACTTCCTTAGGCGCCTGAGGAAGTAGAGGCGTTGTCGTGCCTTCTTCACAACACTGTCAATGTGTGTGAACTGGCGCTGCTGTGATGGCTGCCTTTCTGATCGCTCCGACGAGACTGTGCTTTATTTTGTTAATTTTTATAGTATTAGGAGTTTTATTTGCACCAACTGTTGGTGCATTATATGTGTATGACCGTCAGTCAATCATTGACATTGGATTAAGAAAAACTTACCGTTTGGATTGCTCTCTGGATCGGATCGCTGAACAGCAGAAATGGCCCGCCGAGATCCTTTGTTATGCCGGCCATGGACAAGACCAAAAGCCGCCGCGAAGACGAGGAAAGAGAGCCGGGGTCCGGAACAGACTGAGGTCCAAACGACACAGAACCACATTGCCCAGCATATTGTTGGCCAATGTGCAATCGATAGGAAACAAATTGGACGACATCAGAGCAAGGATCCAATTCCAGAGGGACATTCGGGATTGTAACGTCCTCTGTTTCACAGAAACTTGGCTGAGTCCAGATGTCCCGAATCATGCAATAGAACCGGCAGACCACTTCTTCGTTCTACGCAAAGACCGGACGGCATTAGAGTCACTAAAGACGAGAGGAGGCGGCATTGCCTTCATGATAAACAAGGAGTGGTGCGATTTAGGCAACACAAAGGAAATGTCTAACCACTGCTCCCCAGACCTGGAGTTTATCACGATAAAATGTCGACCCTTCTTCCTCCCAAGAGAGTTAACGTCCATCATCCTCATCGGAGTGTACATTCCACCACACGCGAACACTGAGGTCGCACTTTCAAAACTTCACGACGAGGTAAACAAACTCCAGGCAGCTAACGTTGACGCGGCCATTTTGGTCTTGGGGGATTTCAACAGCGCGCGTCTTAAAAAGGTGCTGCCGAATTTCTATCAGCATGTGACCTGTCCCACCAGAGGCGAGAACATATTAGACCATGTATACTCGCAATTCAAGAATGGGTACAAGTCACAGGCTCTTAGTCCATTCGGTAAAAGCGATCACGCCGCAATTTTTCTTTTGCCTAAGTACAAACAGAGTCTCAAGCGAACGCCGGTGGTCTCGCGAGAGGTTAAGCGTTGGGCCGTGACGTCAGTGGAGTCACTCCAAGCAGTGCTGGGAAGCACAGAATGGAGTGTATTCCGTGATAACACAGCCAATATTAACGAATACACCGAAACGGTGATTGACTATGTCTGTACTCAGGTAGAAGTAATAATCCCCACCACCAAAATTAATATCTACCCAAATCAAAAGCCCTGGGTAGACAAATCCGTCCGTGAGGCTCTGAAAGTGCGCACATCAGCATACAACACCGGGCTGGTGACAGGCAACATGGAAGAACACAAGATGGCAAGATACAACGTCAGGAGAGCAGTAATAGAGGCAAAACGGCGTTACAGGGATAAAGTTGAACTTCAGTTTGAACAGGCTGACTCTAGAGGCATGTGGCAGGGCCTCAGAACAATGACAGACTACAAAGGAACCCCCCTCAAACTGAACAGTGACATCTCCTTAGCAAATGATCTCAACTCCTTCTATGCGAGGTTTGAGGCTGTGAATAACAACACCAGCCTACAAACCACGGCAATGGGGGGGGGGGGGGGGGTCTGCTGATGGAGACTCAGTGTTCAGGGTAACAGAGCATGAGGTGAGACGGATCTTTAAAAAAGTGGATATCAGGAAGGCAGCAGGACCGGACGGCATCCCCGGCCGCGTCCTAAAAGTCTGTGCCGACCAACTGGCCCCGGTATTCACTGACATCTTCAACCTGTCCTTGGAACAGGCCGTCATCCCCACCTGTCTGAAGAAGTCCACCATCATCCCTGTACCCAAAAAATCTACGCCCGCTTGCCTCAACGACTACCGCCCTGTAGCCCTCACCTCCATAGCCATGAAGTGCTTTGAGAAGCTAGTGAAGGGCTACATCTGTTCCTCCCTCCCCATCAACCTGGACCCTCTGCAATTTGCATATCGCCCCAACAGGTCCACGGAGGACGCCATAGCCCATGTGCTGCACACAGCAGCATCACATCTGGACAAGAGGCAGGGGAACTATGTGAGAATACTGTTCATCGACTACAGCTCAGCATTCAATACCATAGTCCCCTCCAAACTCATAGCCAAGCTCAGGGACCTGGGCTTGAACTATGACCTGTGCCAGTGGGTCCTGGACTTCCTGACGGGCAGACCCCAGGTGGTAAGAGCCGGCAACTGCACCTCCTCATCCATCACGCTCAACATAGGGGCCCCCCAGGGCTGTGTTCTGAGCCCCCTCCTCTACTCCCTGTACACACATGACTGCGTAGCACAGCGGAACAACAACACCATCATCAAATTTGCTGATGACACAGTAGTGGTGGGCCTGATCTCTGCCAACGACGAAAGGGCCTACCTGGAAGAGGTAGAGAACCTGTCACAGTGGTGTCAGGAGAACTGCCTCTCCCTGAACGTCAGCAAAACAAAAGAGATGATTGTGGACTTCAGGAGGTCGGGGGTCAAGGACTACAGCCCCCTCAGCATCGACGGGGCACCAGTTGAGAGAGTGAACAGTTTCAAGTACCTCGGAGCCCACATATCCGAGGACTTGACATGGACCACACACATTGACAGTGACATGGGACCCTATTTTGGAAAAAATATGTATGGAGTCAATGGTGAGAGACAAATCATTTTTTGATTCCGTTTGAATTGTACCATGAATTACACATATGCTGTTTTTCAATTTAAAAGTGTAATTGTCAGCTAGCTACCGTTACCTATAGCATCAAAAGCTATCGATAATGTTAGTTAACATTAGCTAACTTATGATTCAATCAACCTTCTTGACTAAATTATCTTTTAAATGGACAAACATCATTATGTGTAATTCATGGCACAACTCAAACAGGATCAAAATGTATTTATCTCTCACTATTGACTACCATACTTATTTAAAAAAATAAATACAGTCCCATAATTCATATTTAATCTGCAATGCCTAGTTTGACAGTTTTAGCTACATTTTGTGAGCGAGGGCACGCTGCTATTGCTCGATGTATATGAATGAAGTTAAAATACTTTAAAATACTACTAAGGTTAAAACTTTATTTTTATGCAGTCCGGCAAACGCAACGCACCGCAAGCTCCCAAAGCGATGTGCCGCTTCCATCATGCACTGTGTGGCTGCATCTCGTGCTCTACATAGAAGAACAACCGATGCTGCTGGACATGTCCATTTACTATTTAACCTTCACTTGCCATATTTTCATATGCGTCTCACTCCGTTCATGTACCGATGCTAATTTCTGCTGAAAAGTAGGTCCCACCGAGATTTGAACTCGGATCGCAGGATTCAGAGTCCTGAGTGCTAACCATTACACCATGGAACCACATGTTGATGAGTGGGAGAGGGTATGGCCTTTACCTCTAGTGGCTATATAGAGTACAACAGCTATCTCTGTACTGAGCCTTTAGAGAGGTGAAGTCTCTACCATTCTGCTGGACCCACATGGGACCCTATTTTGGAAAAAATATGTATGGGAGTCAATGGTGAGAGACAAATCATTTTTTGATTCCGTTTGAATTGTACCATGAATTAGACATATGATGTTTTTCAATTTAAAAGTGTAATTGTCAGCTAGCTACCGTTACCTATAGCATCAAAAGCTATCAATAATGTTAGTTAACATTAGCTAACTTATGATTCAATCAACCTTCTTGACTAAATTATCTTTTAAATGGACAAACATCATATGTGTAATTCATGGCACAACTCAAACAGGATCAAAATGTATTTATCTCTCACTATTGACTACCATACTTATTTTTTCAAAAATACAGTCCCATAATTCATATTTAATCTGCAATGCCTAGTTTGACAGTGTTATCTACATGTTGTGAGCCAGGGCACGCTGCTCTTGCTCGATGTATATGAATGAAGTTAAAATACTTTAAAATACTACTAAAGTTAAAACTTTATTTTGATGTAGTCCGGCAAACGCAACGCACCACAAGCTCCCAACGCGCTGTGCCGCTTCCATCATGCACTGTGTGGCTGCATCTCGTGCTCTACATACAAGAACATTGATGCTGCTGGACATGTCCATTTACTATTTAACCTTTACTTGCCATATTTTCATATGCGTCTCGCTCCGTTCATGTACCAATGCTAATTTCTGCTGAAAAGTAGGTCCCACCGAGATTTGAACTCGGATCGCAGGATTCAGAGTCCTGAGTGCTAACCATTACACCATGGAACCACATGTTGATGAGTGGGAGAGGGTATGGCCTTTACCTCTAGTGGCTATATAGTATATAGAGTACAACAGCTATCTCTGTACTGAGCCGTTAGAGAGGTGAAGTCTCTCCCATTCTGCTGGACCCACATGGGACCCTATTTGGGAAAAAATATGTATGGGAGTCAATGGTGAGAGACAAATAATTTTTCGATTCCGTTTGAATTGTACCATGAATTACACATATGTTTTTCAATTTAAAAGTGTAATTGTCAGCCAGCTAACGTTACCTATAGCATCAAAAGCTATCGATAATGTTAGTTAACATTAGCTAACTTATGATTCAATCAACCTTCTTGACTAAATTATCTTTTAAATGGACAAACATCATATGTGTAATTCATGGCACAACTCAAACAGGATCAAAATGTATTTATCTCTCACTATTGACTACCATACTTATTTTTTCAAAAATACAGTCCCATAATTCATATTTAATCTGCAATGCCTAGTTTGACAGTGTTATCTACATGTTGTGAGCCAGGGCACGCTGCTCTTGCTCGATGTATATGAATGAAGTTAAAATACTTTAAAATACTACTAAAGTTAAAACTTTATTTTGATGTAGTCCGGCAAACGCAACGCACCACAAGCTCCCAACGCGCTGTGCCGCTTCCATCATGCACTGTGTGGCTGCATCTCGTGCTCTACATACAAGAACATTGATGCTGCTGGACATGTCCATTTACTATTTAACCTTTACTTGCCATATTTTCATATGCGTCTCGCTCCGTTCATGTACCAATGCTAATTTCTGCTGAAAAGTAGGTCCCACCGAGATTTGAACTCGGATCGCAGGATTCAGAGTCCTGAGTGCTAACCATTACACCATGGAACCACATGTTGATGAGTGGGAGAGGGTATGGCCTTTACCTCTAGTGGCTATATAGAGTACAACAGCTATCTCTGTACTGAGCCTTTAGAGAGGTGAAGTCTCTCCCATTCTGTTGGACCCACATGGGACCCTATTTTGGAAAAAATATGTATGGGAGTCAATGGTGAGAGACAAATCATTTTTTGATTCCGTTTGAATTGTACCATGAATTACACATATGATGTTTTTCAATTTAAAAGTGTAATTGTCAGCTAGCTACCGTTACCTATAGCATCAAAAGCTATCGATAATGTTAGTTAACATTAGTTAACTTATGATTCAATCAACCTTCTTGACTAAATTATCTTTTAAATGGACAAACATCATATGTGTAATTCATGGCACAACTCAAACAGGATCAAAATGTATTTATCTCTCACTATTGACTACCATACTTATTTTTTCAAAAATACAGTCCCATAATTCATATTTAATCTGCAATGCCTAGTTTGACAGTGTTATCTACATGTTGTGAGCCAGGGCACGCTGCTCTTGCTCGATGTATATGAATGAAGTTAAAATACTTTAAAATACTACTAAAGTTAAAACTTTATTTTGATGTAGTCCGGCAAACGCAACGCACCACAAGCTCCCAACGCGCTGTGCCGCTTCCATCATGCACTGTGTGGCTGCATCTCGTGCTCTACATACAAGAACATTGATGCTGCTGGACATGTCCATTTACTATTTAACCTTTACTTGCCATATTTTCATATGCGTCTCGCTCCGTTCATGTACCAATGCTAATTTCTGCTGAAAAGTAGGTCCCACCGAGATTTGAACTCGGATCGCAGGATTCAGAGTCCTGAGTGCTAACCATTACACCATGGAACCACATGTTGATGAGTGGGAGAGGGTATGGCCTTTACCTCTAGTGGCTATATAGAGTACAACAGCTATCTCTGTACTGAGCCTTTAGAGAGGTGAAGTCTCTCCCATTCTGTTGGACCCACATGGGACCCTATTTTGGAAAAAATATGTATGGGAGTCAATGGTGAGAGACAAATCATTTTTTGATTCCGTTTGAATTGTACCATGAATTACACATATGATGTTTTTCAATTTAAAAGTGTAATTGTCAGCTAGCTACCGTTACCTATAGCATCAAAAGCTATCGATAATGTTAGTTAACATTAGCTAACTTATGATTCAATCAACCTTCTTGACTAAATTATCTTTTAAATGGACAAACATCATATGTGTAATTCATGGCACAACTCAAACAGGATCAAAATGTATATTTGACTACGATACTTTTTTTTCTCCAAAATACAGTCCCATAATTCATATTTAATCTGCAATGCCTAGTTTGACAGTGTTATCTACATGTTGTGAGCCAGGGCACGCTGCTCTTGCTCGATGTATATGAATGAAGTTAAAATACTTTAAAATACTACTAAAGTTAAAACTTTATTTTGATGTAGTCCGGCAAACGCAACGCACAACAAGCTCCCAACGCGCTGTGCCACTTCCATCATGCACTGTGTGGCTGCATCTCGTGCTCTACATAGAAGAACATTGATGCTGCTGGACATGTCCATTTACTATTTAACCTTTACTTGCCATATTTTCATATGCGTCTCGCTCCGTTCATGTACCAATGCTAATTTCTGCTGAAAAGTAGGTCCCACCGAGATTTGAACTCGGATCGCAGGATTCAGAGTCCTGAGTGCTAACCATTACACCATGGAACCACATGTTGATGAGTGGGAGAGGGTATGGCCTTTACCTCTAGTGGCTATATAGAGTACAACAGCTATCTCTGTACTGAGCTTTTAGAGAGGTGAAGTCTCTCCCATTCTGCTGGACCCACATGGGACCCTATTTTGGAAAAAATATGTATGGGAGTCAATGGTGAGAGACAAATCATTTTTTGATTCCGTTTGAATTGTACCATGAATTACACATATGCTGTTTTTCAATTTAAAAGTGTAATTGTCAGCTAGCTACCGTTACCTATAGCATCAAAAGCTATCGATAATGTTAGTTAACATTAACTAACTTATGATTCAATCAACCTTCTTGACTAAATTATCTTTTAAATGGACAAACATCATTATGTGTAATTCATGGCACAACTCAAACAGGATCAAAATGTATTTATCTCTCACTATTGACTACCATACTTATTTAAAAAAAAAAAATACAGTCCCATAATTCATATTTAATCTGCAATGCCTAGTTTGACAGTGTTATCTACATGTTGTGAGCCAGGGCACACTGCTCTTGCTCGATGTATATGAATGAAGTTAAAATACTTTAAAATACTACTAAAGTTAAAACTTTATTTTGATGTAGTCCGGCAAACGCAACGCACCACAAGCTCCCAACGCGCTGTGCCGCTTCCATCATGCACTGTGTGGCTGCATCTCGTGCTCTACATAGAAGAACATTGATGTTGCTGGACATGTCCATTTACTATTTAACCTTTACTTGCCATATTTTCATATGCGTCTCGCTCCGTTCATGTACCAATGCTAATTTCTGCTGAAAAGTAGGTCCCACCGAGATTTGAACTCGGATCGCAGGATTCAGAGTCCTGAGTGCTAACCATTACACCATGGAACCACATGTTGATGAGTGGGAGAGGGTATGGCCTTTACCTCTAGTGGCTATATAGAGTACAACAGCTATCTCTGTACTGAGCCTTTAGAGAGGTGAAGTCTCTCCCATTCTGCTGGACCCACATGGGACCCTATTTTGGAAAAAATATGTATGGGAGTCAATGGTGAGAGACAAATCATTTTTTGATTCCGTTTGAATTGTACCATGAATTACACATATGCTGTTTTTCAATTTAAAAGTGTAATTGTCAGCTAGCTACCGTTACCTATAGCATCAAAAGCTATCGATAATGTTAGTTAACATTAACTAACTTATGATTCAATCAACCTTCTTGACTAAATTATCTTTTAAATGGACAAACATCATTATGTGTAATTCATGGCACAACTCAAACAGGATCAAAATGTATTTATCTCTCACTATTGACTACCATACTTATTTAAAAAAAAAAATACAGTCCCATAATTCATATTTAATCTGCAATGCCTAGTTTGACAGTGTTATCTACATGTTGTGAGCCAGGGCACACTGCTCTTGCTCGATGTATATGAATGAAGTTAAAATACTTTAAAATACTACTAAAGTTAAAACTTTATTTTGATGTAGTCCGGCAAACGCAACGCACCACAAGCTCCCAACGCGCTGTGCCGCTTCCATCATGCACTGTGTGGCTGCATCTCGTGCTCTACATAGAAGAACATTGATGTTGCTGGACATGTCCATTTACTATTTAACCTTTACTTGCCATATTTTCATATGCGTCTCGCTCCGTTCATGTACCAATGCTAATTTCTGCTGAAAAGTAGGTCCCACCGAGATTTGAACTCGGATCGCAGGATTCAGAGTCCTGAGTGCTAACCATTACACCATGGAACCACATGTTGATGAGTGGGAGAGGGTATGGCCTTTACCTCTAGTGGCTATATAGAGTACAACAGCTATCTCTGTACTGAGCCTTTAGAGAGGTGAAGTCTCTCCCATTCTGCTGGACCCACATGGGACCCTATTTTGGAAAAAATATGTATGGGAGTCAATGGTGAGAGACAAATCATTTTTTGATTCCGTTTGAATTGTACCATGAATTACACATATGCTGTTTTTCAATTTAAAAGTGTAATTGTCAGCTAGCTACCGTTACCTATAGCATCAAAAGCTATCGATAATGTTAGTTAACATTAACTAACTTATGATTCAATCAACCTTCTTGACTAAATTATCTTTTAAATGGACAAACATCATTATGTGTAATTCATGGCACAACTCAAACAGGATCAAAATGTATTTATCTCTCACTATTGACTACCATACTTATTTAAAAAAAAAAAAACAGTCCCATAATTCATATTTAATCTGCAATGCCTAGTTTGACAGTGTTATCTACATGTTGTGAGCCAGGGCACGCTGCTCTTGCTCGATGTATATGAATGAAGTTAAAATACTTTAAAATACTACTAAAGTTAAAACTTTATTTTGATGTAGTCCGGCAAACGCAACGCACCACAAGCTCCCAACGCGCTGTGCCGCTTCCATCATGCACTGTGTGGCTGCATCTCGTGCTCTACATACAAGAACATTGATGCTGCTGGACATGTCCATTTACTATTTAACCTTTACTTGCCATATTTTCATATGCGTCTCGCTCCGTTCATGTACCAATGCTAATTTCTGCTGAAAAGTAGGTCCCACCGAGATTTGAACTCGGATCGCAGGATTCAGAGTCCTGAGTGCTAACCATTACACCATGGAACCACATGTTGATGAGTGGGAGAGGGTATGGCCTTTACCTCTAGTGGCTATATAGAGTACAACAGCTATCTCTGTACTGAGCCTTTAGAGAGGTGAAGTCTCTCCCATTCTGTTGGACCCACATGGGACCCTATTTTGGAAAAAATATGTATGGGAGTCAATGGTGAGAGACAAATCATTTTTTGATTCCGTTTGAATTGTACCATGAATTACACATATGATGTTTTTCAATTTAAAAGTGTAATTGTCAGCTAGCTACCGTTACCTATAGCATCAAAAGCTATCGATAATGTTAGTTAACATTAACTAACTTATGATTCAATCAACCTTCTTGACTAAATTATCTTTTAAATGGACAAACATCATTATGTGTAATTCATGGCACAACTCAAACAGGATCAAAATGTATTTATCTCTCACTATTGACTACCATACTTATTTAAAAAAAAAAAATACAGTCCCATAATTCATATTTAATCTGCAATGCCTAGTTTGACAGTGTTATCTACATGTTGTGAGCCAGGGCACACTGCTCTTGCTCGATGTATATGAATGAAGTTAAAATACTTTAAAATACTACTAAAGTTAAAACTTTATTTTGATGTAGTCCGGCAAACGCAACGCACCACAAGCTCCCAACGCGCTGTGCCGCTTCCATCATGCACTGTGTGGCTGCATCTCGTGCTCTACATAGAAGAACATTGATGTTGCTGGACATGTCCATTTACTATTTAACCTTTACTTGCCATATTTTCATATGCGTCTCGCTCCGTTCATGTACCAATGCTAATTTCTGCTGAAAAGTAGGTCCCACCGAGATTTGAACTCGGATCGCAGGATTCAGAGTCCTGAGTGCTAACCATTACACCATGGAACCACATGTTGATGAGTGGGAGAGGGTATGGCCTTTACCTCTAGTGGCTATATAGAGTACAACAGCTATCTCTGTACTGAGCCTTTAGAGAGGTGAAGTCTCTCCCATTCTGCTGGACCCACATGGGACCCTATTTTGGAAAAAATATGTATGGGAGTCAATGGTGAGAGACAAATCATTTTTTGATTCCGTTTGAATTGTACCATGAATTACACATATGCTGTTTTTCAATTTAAAAGTGTAATTGTCAGCTAGCTACCGTTACCTATAGCATCAAAAGCTATCGATAATGTTAGTTAACATTAACTAACTTATGATTCAATCAACCTTCTTGACTAAATTATCTTTTAAATGGACAAACATCATTATGTGTAATTCATGGCACAACTCAAACAGGATCAAAATGTATTTATCTCTCACTATTGACTACCATACTTATTTAAAAAAAAAAATACAGTCCCATAATTCATATTTAATCTGCAATGCCTAGTTTGACAGTGTTATCTACATGTTGTGAGCCAGGGCACACTGCTCTTGCTCGATGTATATGAATGAAGTTAAAATACTTTAAAATACTACTAAAGTTAAAACTTTATTTTGATGTAGTCCGGCAAACGCAACGCACCACAAGCTCCCAACGCGCTGTGCCGCTTCCATCATGCACTGTGTGGCTGCATCTCGTGCTCTACATAGAAGAACATTGATGTTGCTGGACATGTCCATTTACTATTTAACCTTTACTTGCCATATTTTCATATGCGTCTCGCTCCGTTCATGTACCAATGCTAATTTCTGCTGAAAAGTAGGTCCCACCGAGATTTGAACTCGGATCGCAGGATTCAGAGTCCTGAGTGCTAACCATTACACCATGGAACCACATGTTGATGAGTGGGAGAGGGTATGGCCTTTACCTCTAGTGGCTATATAGAGTACAACAGCTATCTCTGTACTGAGCCTTTAGAGAGGTGAAGTCTCTCCCATTCTGCTGGACCCACATGGGACCCTATTTTGGAAAAAATATGTATGGGAGTCAATGGTGAGAGACAAATCATTTTTTGATTCCGTTTGAATTGTACCATGAATTACACATATGCTGTTTTTCAATTTAAAAGTGTAATTGTCAGCTAGCTACCGTTACCTATAGCATCAAAAGCTATCGATAATGTTAGTTAACATTAACTAACTTATGATTCAATCAACCTTCTTGACTAAATTATCTTTTAAATGGACAAACATCATTATGTGTAATTCATGGCACAACTCAAACAGGATCAAAATGTATTTATCTCTCACTATTGACTACCATACTTATTTAAAAAAAAAAAACAGTCCCATAATTCATATTTAATCTGCAATGCCTAGTTTGACAGTGTTATCTACATGTTGTGAGCCAGGGCACACTGCTCTTGCTCGATGTATATGAATGAAGTTAAAATACTTTAAAATACTACTAAAGTTAAAACTTTATTTTGATGTAGTCCGGCAAACGCAACGCACCACAAGCTCCCAACGCGCTGTGCCGCTTCCATCATGCACTGTGTGGCTGCATCTCGTGCTCTACATAGAAGAACATTGATGTTGCTGGACATGTCCATTTACTATTTAACCTTTACTTGCCATATTTTCATATGCGTCTCGCTCCGTTCATGTACCAATGCTAATTTCTGCTGAAAAGTAGGTCCCACCGAGATTTGAACTCGGATCGCAGGATTCAGAGTCCTGAGTGCTAACCATTACACCATGGAACCACATGTTAATGAGTGGGAGAGGGTATGGCCTTTACCTCTAGTGGCTATATAGAGTACAACAGCTATCTCTGTACTGAGCCTTTAGAGAGGTGAAGTCTCTCCCATTCTGCTGGACCCACATGGGACCCTATTTTGGAAAAAATATGTATGGGAGTCAATGGTGAGAGACAAATCATTTTTTGATTCCGTTTGAATTGTACCATGAATTACACATATGCTGTTTTTCAATTTAAAAGTGTAATTGTCAGCTAGCTACCGTTACCTATAGCATCAAAAGCTATCGATAATGTTAGTTAACATTAGCTAACTTATGATTCAATCAACCTTCTTGACTAAATTATCTTTTAAATGGACAAACATCATTATGTGTAATTCATGGCACAACTCAAACAGGATCAAAATGTATTTATCTCTCACTATTGACTACCATACTTATTTAAAAAAATAAATACAGTCCCATAATTCATATTTAATCTGCAATGCCTAGTTTGACAGTTTTAGCTACATTTTGTGAGCGAGGGCACGCTGCTATTGCTCGATGTATATGAATGAAGTTAAAATACTTTAAAATACTACTAAGGTTAAAACTTTATTTTTATGCAGTCCGGCAAACGCAACGCACCGCAAGCTCCCAAAGCGCTGTGCCGCTTCCATCATGCACTGTGTGGCTGCATCTCGTGCTCTACATAGAAGAACAACCGATGCTGCTGGACATGTCCATTTACTATTTAACCTTCACTTGCCATATTTTCATATGCGTCTCACTCCGTTCATGTACCGATGCTAATTTCTGCTGAAAAGTAGGTCCCACCGAGATTTGAACTCGGATCGCAGGATTCAGAGTCCTGAGTGCTAACCATTACACCATGGAACCACATGTTGATGAGTGGGAGAGGGTATGGCCTTTACCTCTAGTGGCTATATAGAGTACAACAGCTATCTCTGTACTGAGCCTTTAGAGAGGTGAAGTCTCTACCATTCTGCTGGACCCACATGGGACCCTATTTTGGAAAAAATATGTATGGGAGTCAATGGTGAGAGACAAATCATTTTTTGATTCCGTTTGAATTGTACCATGAATTAGACATATGATGTTTTTCAATTTAAAAGTGTAATTGTCAGCTAGCTACCGTTACCTATAGCATCAAAAGCTATCAATAATGTTAGTTAACATTAGCTAACTTATGATTCAATCAACCTTCTTGACTAAATTATCTTTTAAATGGACAAACATCATATGTGTAATTCATGGCACAACTCAAACAGGATCAAAATGTATTTATCTCTCACTATTGACTACCATACTTATTTTTTCAAAAATACAGTCCCATAATTCATATTTAATCTGCAATGCCTAGTTTGACAGTGTTATCTACATGTTGTGAGCCAGGGCACGCTGCTCTTGCTCGATGTATATGAATGAAGTTAAAATACTTTAAAATACTACTAAAGTTAAAACTTTATTTTGATGTAGTCCGGCAAACGCAACGCACCACAAGCTCCCAACGCGCTGTGCCGCTTCCATCATGCACTGTGTGGCTGCATCTCGTGCTCTACATACAAGAACATTGATGCTGCTGGACATGTCCATTTACTATTTAACCTTTACTTGCCATATTTTCATATGCGTCTCGCTCCGTTCATGTACCAATGCTAATTTCTGCTGAAAAGTAGGTCCCACCGAGATTTGAACTCGGATCGCAGGATTCAGAGTCCTGAGTGCTAACCATTACACCATGGAACCACATGTTGATGAGTGGGAGAGGGTATGGCCTTTACCTCTAGTGGCTATATAGTATATAGAGTACAACAGCTATCTCTGTACTGAGCCGTTAGAGAGGTGAAGTCTCTCCCATTCTGCTGGACCCACATGGGACCCTATTTGGGAAAAAATATGTATGGGAGTCAATGGTGAGAGACAAATAATTTTTCGATTCCGTTTGAATTGTACCATGAATTACACATATGTTTTTCAATTTAAAAGTGTAATTGTCAGCTAGCTAACGTTACCTATAGCATCAAAAGCTATCGATAATGTTAGTTAACATTAGCTAACTTATGATTCAATCAACCTTCTTGACTAAATTATCTTTTAAATGGACAAACATCATATGTGTAATTCATGGCACAACTCAAACAGGATCAAAATGTATTTATCTCTCACTATTGACTACCATACTTATTTTTTCAAAAATACAGTCCCATAATTCATATTTAATCTGCAATGCCTAGTTTGACAGTGTTATCTACATGTTGTGAGCCAGGGCACGCTGCTCTTGCTCGATGTATATGAATGAAGTTAAAATACTTTAAAATACTACTAAAGTTAAAACTTTATTTTGATGTAGTCCGGCAAACGCAACGCACAACAAGCTCCCAACGCGCTGTGCCACTTCCATCATGCACTGTGTGGCTGCATCTCGTGCTCTACATAGAAGAACATTGATGCTGCTGGACATGTCCATTTACTATTTAACCTTTACTTGCCATATTTTCATATGCGTCTCGCTCCGTTCATGTACCAATGCTAATTTCTGCTGAAAACTAGGTCGCACCGAGATTTGAACTCAGATCGCAGGATTCAGAGTCCTGAGTGCTAACCATTACACCATGGAACCACATGTTAATGAGTGGGAGAGGGTATGGCCTTTACCTCTAGTGGCTATATAGAGTACAACAGCTATCTCTGTACTGAGCCTTTAGAGAGGTGAAGTCTCTCCCATTCTGCTGGACCCACATGGGACCCTATTTTGGAAAAAATATGTATGGGAGTCAATGGTGAGAGACAAATCATTTTTTGATTCCGTTTGAATTGTACCATGAATTACACATATGCTGTTTTTCAATTTAAAAGTGTAATTGTCAGCTAGCTACCGTTACCTATAGCATCAAAAGCTATCGATAATGTTAGTTAACATTAGCTAACTTATGATTCAATCAACCTTCTTGACTAAATTATCTTTTAAATGGACAAACATCATATGTGTAATTCATGGCACAACTCAAACAGGATCAAAATGTATTTATCTCTCACTATTGACTACCATACTTATTTTTTCAAAAATACAGTCCCATAATTCATATTTAATCTGCAATGCCTAGTTTGACAGTGTTATCTACATGTTGTGAGCCAGGGCACGCTGCTCTTGCTCGATGTATATGAATGAAGTTAAAATACTTTAAAATACTACTAAAGTTAAAACTTTATTTTGATGTAGTCCGGCAAACGCAACGCACCACAAGCTCCCAACGCGCTGTGCCGCTTCCATCATGCACTGTGTGGCTGCATCTCGTGCTCTACATACAAGAACATTGATGCTGCTGGACATGTCCATTTACTATTTAACCTTTACTTGCCATATTTTCATATGCGTCTCGCTCCGTTCATGTACCAATGCTAATTTCTGCTGAAAAGTAGGTCCCACCGAGATTTGAACTCGGATCGCAGGATTCAGAGTCCTGAGTGCTAACCATTACACCATGGAACCACATGTTGATGAGTGGGAGAGGGTATGGCCTTTACCTCTAGTGGCTATATAGTATATAGAGTACAACAGCTATCTCTGTACTGAGCCGTTAGAGAGGTGAAGTCTCTCCCATTCTGCTGGACCCACATGGGACCCTATTTGGGAAAAAATATGTATGGGAGTCAATGGTGAGAGACAAATAATTTTTCGATTCCGTTTGAATTGTACCATGAATTACACATATGTTTTTCAATTTAAAAGTGTAATTGTCAGCTAGCTAACGTTACCTATAGCATCAAAAGCTATCGATAATGTTAGTTAACATTAGCTAACTTATGATTCAATCAACCTTCTTGACTAAATTATCTTTTAAATGGACAAACATCATTATGTGTAATTCATGGCACAACTCAAACAGGATCAAAATGTATTTATCTCTCACTATTGACTACCATACTTATTTAAAAAAATAAATACAGTCCCATAATTCATATTTAATCTGCAATGCCTAGTTTGACAGTTTTAGCTACATTTTGTGAGCGAGGGCACGCTGCTATTGCTCGATGTATATGAATGAAGTTAAAATACTTTAAAATACTACTAAGGTTAAAACTTTATTTTTATGCAGTCCGGCAAACGCAACGCACCGCAAGCTCCCAAAGCGCTGTGCCGCTTCCATCATGCACTGTGTGGCTGCATCTCGTGCTCTACATAGAAGAACAACCGATGCTGCTGGACATGTCCATTTACTATTTAACCTTCACTTGCCATATTTTCATATGCGTCTCACTCCGTTCATGTACCGATGCTAATTTCTGCTGAAAAGTAGGTCCCACCGAGATTTGAACTCGGATCGCAGGATTCAGAGTCCTGAGTGCTAACCATTACACCATGGAACCACATGTTGATGAGTGGGAGAGGGTATGGCCTTTACCTCTAGTGGCTATATAGAGTACAACAGCTATCTCTGTACTGAGCCTTTAGAGAGGTGAAGTCTCTACCATTCTGCTGGACCCACATGGGACCCTATTTTGGAAAAAATATGTATGGGAGTCAATGGTGAGAGACAAATCATTTTTTGATTCCGTTTGAATTGTACCATGAATTAGACATATGATGTTTTTCAATTTAAAAGTGTAATTGTCAGCTAGCTACCGTTACCTATAGCATCAAAAGCTATCAATAATGTTAGTTAACATTAGCTAACTTATGATTCAATCAACCTTCTTGACTAAATTATCTTTTAAATGGACAAACATCATATGTGTAATTCATGGCACAACTCAAACAGGATCAAAATGTATTTATCTCTCACTATTGACTACCATACTTATTTTTTCAAAAATACAGTCCCATAATTCATATTTAATCTGCAATGCCTAGTTTGACAGTGTTATCTACATGTTGTGAGCCAGGGCACGCTGCTCTTGCTCGATGTATATGAATGAAGTTAAAATACTTTAAAATACTACTAAAGTTAAAACTTTATTTTGATGTAGTCCGGCAAACGCAACGCACCACAAGCTCCCAACGCGCTGTGCCGCTTCCATCATGCACTGTGTGGCTGCATCTCGTGCTCTACATACAAGAACATTGATGCTGCTGGACATGTCCATTTACTATTTAACCTTTACTTGCCATATTTTCATATGCGTCTCGCTCCGTTCATGTACCAATGCTAATTTCTGCTGAAAAGTAGGTCCCACCGAGATTTGAACTCTGATCGCAGGATTCAGAGTCCTGAGTGCTAACCATTACACCATGGAACCACATGTTGATGAGTGGGAGAGGGTATGGCCTTTACCTCTAGTGGCTATATAGTATATAGAGTACAACAGCTATCTCTGTACTGAGCCGTTAGAGAGGTGAAGTCTCTCCCATTCTGCTGGACCCACATGGGACCCTATTTGGGAAAAAATATGTATGGGAGTCAATGGTGAGAGACAAATAATTTTTCGATTCCGTTTGAATTGTACCATGAATTACACATATGTTTTTCAATTTAAAAGTGTAATTGTCAGCTAGCTAACGTTACCTATAGCATCAAAAGCTATCGATAATGTTAGTTAACATTAGCTAACTTATGATTCAATCAACCTTCTTGACTAAATTATCTTTTAAATGGACAAACATCATATGTGTAATTCATGGCACAACTCAAACAGGATCAAAATGTATTTATCTCTCACTATTGACTACCATACTTATTTTTTCAAAAATACAGTCCCATAATTCATATTTAATCTGCAATGCCTAGTTTGACAGTGTTATCTACATGTTGTGAGCCAGGGCACGCTGCTCTTGCTCGATGTATATGAATGAAGTTAAAATACTTTAAAATACTACTAAAGTTAAAACTTTATTTTGATGTAGTCCGGCAAACGCAACGCACAACAAGCTCCCAACGCGCTGTGCCACTTCCATCATGCACTGTGTGGCTGCATCTCGTGCTCTACATAGAAGAACATTGATGCTGCTGGACATGTCCATTTACTATTTAACCTTTACTTGCCATATTTTCATATGCGTCTCGCTCCGTTCATGTACCAATGCTAATTTCTGCTGAAAACTAGGTCGCACCGAGATTTGAACTCAGATCGCAGGATTCAGAGTCCTGAGTGCTAACCATTACACCATGGAACCACATGTTAATGAGTGGGAGAGGGTATGGCCTTTACCTCTAGTGGCTATATAGAGTACAACAGCTATCTCTGTACTGAGCCTTTAGAGAGGTGAAGTCTCTCCCATTCTGCTGGACCCACATGGGACCCTATTTTGGAAAAAATATGTATGGGAGTCAATGGTGAGAGACAAATCATTTTTTGATTCCGTTTGAATTGTACCATGAATTACACATATGCTGTTTTTCAATTTAAAAGTGTAATTGTCAGCTAGCTACCGTTACCTATAGCATCAAAAGCTATCGATAATGTTAGTTAACATTAGCTAACTTATGATTCAATCAACCTTCTTGACTAAATTATCTTTTAAATGGACAAACATCATATGTGTAATTCATGGCACAACTCAAACAGGATCAAAATGTATTTATCTCTCACTATTGACTACCATACTTATTTTTTCAAAAATACAGTCCCATAATTCATATTTAATCTGCAATGCCTAGTTTGACAGTGTTATCTACATGTTGTGAGCCAGGGCACGCTGCTCTTGCTCGATGTATATGAATGAAGTTAAAATACTTTAAAATACTACTAAAGTTAAAACTTTATTTTGATGTAGTCCGGCAAACGCAACGCACCACAAGCTCCCAACGCGCTGTGCCGCTTCCATCATGCACTGTGTGGCTGCATCTCGTGCTCTACATACAAGAACATTGATGCTGCTGGACATGTCCATTTACTATTTAACCTTTACTTGCCATATTTTCATATGCGTCTCGCTCCGTTCATGTACCAATGCTAATTTCTGCTGAAAAGTAGGTCCCACCGAGATTTGAACTCGGATCGCAGGATTCAGAGTCCTGAGTGCTAACCATTACACCATGGAACCACATGTTGATGAGTGGGAGAGGGTATGGCCTTTACCTCTAGTGGCTATATAGTATATAGAGTACAACAGCTATCTCTGTACTGAGCCGTTAGAGAGGTGAAGTCTCTCCCATTCTGCTGGACCCACATGGGACCCTATTTGGGAAAAAATATGTATGGGAGTCAATGGTGAGAGACAAATAATTTTTCGATTCCGTTTGAATTGTACCATGAATTACACATATGTTTTTCAATTTAAAAGTGTAATTGTCAGCTAGCTAACGTTACCTATAGCATCAAAAGCTATCGATAATGTTAGTTAACATTAGCTAACTTATGATTCAATCAACCTTCTTGACTAAATTATCTTTTAAATGGACAAACATCATATGTGTAATTCATGGCACAACTCAAACAGGATCAAAATGTATTTATCTCTCACTATTGACTACCATACTTATTTTTTCAAAAATACAGTCCCATAATTCATATTTAATCTGCAATGCCTAGTTTGACAGTGTTATCTACATGTTGTGAGCCAGGGCACGCTGCTCTTGCTCGATGTATATGAATGAAGTTAAAATACTTTAAAATACTACTAAAGTTAAAACTTTATTTTGATGTAGTCCGGCAAACGCAACGCACAACAAGCTCCCAACGCGCTGTGCCACTTCCATCATGCACTGTGTGGCTGCATCTCGTGCTCTACATAGAAGAACATTGATGCTGCTGGACATGTCCATTTACTATTTAACCTTTACTTGCCATATTTTCATATGCGTCTCGCTCCGTTCATGTACCAATGCTAATTTCTGCTGAAAACTAGGTCGCACCGAGATTTGAACTCAGATCGCAGGATTCAGAGTCCTGAGTGCTAACCATTACACCATGGAACCACATGTTAATGAGTGGGAGAGGGTATGGCCTTTACCTCTAGTGGCTATATAGAGTACAACAGCTATCTCTGTACTGAGCCTTTAGAGAGGTGAAGTCTCTCCCATTCTGCTGGACCCACATGGGACCCTATTTTGGAAAAAATATGTATGGGAGTCAATGGTGAGAGACAAATCATTTTTTGATTCCGTTTGAATTGTACCATGAATTACACATATGCTGTTTTTCAATTTAAAAGTGTAATTGTCAGCTAGCTACCGTTACCTATAGCATCAAAAGCTATCGATAATGTTAGTTAACATTAGCTAACTTATGATTCAATCAACCTTCTTGACTAAATTATCTTTTAAATGGACAAACATCATTATGTGTAATTCATGGCACAACTCAAACAGGATCAAAATGTATTTATCTCTCACTATTGACTACCATACTTATTTTTTCAAAAATACAGTCCCATAATTCATATTTAATCTGCAATGCCTAGTTTGACAGTGTTATCTACATGTTGTGAGCCAGGGCACGCTGCTCTTGCTCGATTTATATGAATGAAGTTAAAATACTTTAAAATACTACTAAAGTTAAAACTTTATTTTGATGTAGTCCGGCAAACGCAACGCACCACAAGCTCCCAACGCGCTGTGCCGCTTCCATCATGCACTGTGTGGCTGCATCTCGTGCTCTACATACAAGAACATTGATGCTGCTGGACATGTCCATTTACTATTTAACCTTTACTTGCCATATTTTCATATGCGTCTCGCTCCGTTCATGTACCAATGCTAATTTCTGCTGAAAAGTAGGTCCCACCGAGATTTGAACTCGGATCGCAGGATTCAGAGTCCTGAGTGCTAACCATTACACCATGGAACCACATGTTGATGAGTGGGAGAGGGTATGGCCTTTACCTCTAGTGGCTATATAGTATATAGAGTACAACAGCTATCTCTGTACTGAGCCGTTAGAGAGGTGAAGTCTCTCCCATTCTGCTGGACCCACATGGGACCCTATTTGGGAAAAAATATGTATGGGAGTCAATGGTGAGAGACAAATAATTTTTCGATTCCGTTTGAATTGTACCATGAATTACACATATGTTTTTCAATTTAAAAGTGTAATTGTCAGCTAGCTAACGTTACCTATAGCATCAAAAGCTATCGATAATGTTAGTTAACATTAGCTAACTTATGATTCAATCAACCTTCTTGACTAAATTATCTTTTAAATGGACAAACATCATATGTGTAATTCATGGCACAACTCAAACAGGATCAAAATGTATTTATCTCTCACTATTGACTACCATACTTATTTTTTCAAAAATACAGTCCCATAATTCATATTTAATCTGCAATGCCTAGTTTGACAGTGTTATCTACATGTTGTGAGCCAGGGCACGCTGCTCTTGCTCGATGTATATGAATGAAGTTAAAATACTTTAAAATACTACTAAAGTTAAAACTTTATTTTGATGTAGTCCGGCAAACGCAACGCACCACAAGCTCCCAACGCGCTGTGCCGCTTCCATCATGCACTGTGTGGCTGCATCTCGTGCTCTACATACAAGAACATTGATGCTGCTGGACATGTCAATTTACTATTTAACCTTTACTTGCCATATTTTCATATGCGTCTCACTCCGTTCATGTACCAATGCTAATTTCTGCTGAAAACTAGGTCCCACCGAGATTTGAACTCGGATCGCAGGATTCAGAGTCCTGAGTGCTAACCATTACACCATGGAACCACATGTTGATGAGTGGGAGAGGGTATGGCCTTTACCTCTAGTGGCTATATAGAGTACAACAGCTATCTCTGTACTGAGCCTTTAGAGAGGTGAAGTCTCTCCCATTCTGCTAGACCCACATGGGACCCTATTTTGGAAAAAATATGTATGGGAGTCAATGGTGAGAGACAAATCATTTTTTGATTCCGTTTGAATTGTACCATGAATTACACATATGCTGTTTTTCAATTTAAAAGTGTAATTGTCAGCTAGCTACCGTTACCTATAGCATCAAAAGCTATCGATAATGTTAGTTAACATTAACTAACTTATGATTCAATCAACCTTCTTGACTAAATTATCTTTTAAATGGACAAACATCATTATGTGTAATTCATGGCACAACTCAAACAGGATCAAAATGTATTTATCTCTCACTATTGACTACCATACTTATTTAAAAAAAAAAATACAGTCCCATAATTCATATTTAATCTGCAATGCCTAGTTTGACAGTGTTATCTACATGTTGTGAGCCAGGGCACACTGCTCTTGCTCGATGTATATGAATGAAGTTAAAATACTTTAAAATACTACTAAAGTTAAAACTTTATTTTGATGTAGTCCGGCAAACGCAACGCACCACAAGCTCCCAACGCGCTGTGCCGCTTCCATCATGCACTGTGTGGCTGCATCTCGTGCTCTACATAGAAGAACATTGATGTTGCTGGACATGTCCATTTACTATTTAACCTTTACTTGCCATATTTTCATATGCGTCTCGCTCCGTTCATGTACCAATGCTAATTTCTGCTGAAAAGTAGGTCCCACCGAGATTTGAACTCGGATCGCAGGATTCAGAGTCCTGAGTGCTAACCATTACACCATGGAACCACATGTTGATGAGTGGGAGAGGGTATGGCCTTTACCTCTAGTGGCTATATAGAGTACAACAGCTATCTCTGTACTGAGCCTTTAGAGAGGTGAAGTCTCTCCCATTCTGCTGGACCCACATGGGACCCTATTTTGGAAAAAATATGTATGGGAGTCAATGGTGAGAGACAAATCATTTTTTGATTCCGTTTGAATTGTACCATGAATTACACATATGCTGTTTTTCAATTTAAAAGTGTAATTGTCAGCTAGCTACCGTTACCTATAGCATCAAAAGCTATCGATAATGTTAGTTAACATTAACTAACTTATGATTCAATCAACCTTCTTGACTAAATTATCTTTTAAATGGACAAACATCATTATGTGTAATTCATGGCACAGCTCAAACAGGATCAAAATGTATTTATCTCTCACTATTGACTACCATACTTATTTAAAAAAAAAAATACAGTCCCATAATTCATATTTAATCTGCAATGCCTAGTTTGACAGTGTTATCTACATGTTGTGAGCCAGGGCACACTGCTCTTGCTCGATGTATATGAATGAAGTTAAAATACTTTAAAATACTACTAAAGTTAAAACTTTATTTTGATGTAGTCCGGCAAACGCAACGCACCACAAGCTCCCAACGCGCTGTGCCGCTTCCATCATGCACTGTGTGGCTGCATCTCGTGCTCTACATAGAAGAACATTGATGTTGCTGGACATGTCCATTTACTATTTAACCTTTACTTGCCATATTTTCATATGCGTCTCGCTCCGTTCATGTACCAATGCTAATTTCTGCTGAAAAGTAGGTCCCACCGAGATTTGAACTCGGATCGCAGGATTCAGAGTCCTGAGTGCTAACCATTACACCATGGAACCACATGTTGATGAGTGGGAGAGGGTATGGCCTTTACCTCTAGTGGCTATATAGAGTACAACAGCTATCTCTGTACTGAGCCTTTAGAGAGGTGAAGTCTCTCCCATTCTGCTGGACCCACATGGGACCCTATTTTGGAAAAAATATGTATGGGAGTCAATGGTGAGAGACAAATCATTTTTTGATTCCGTTTGAATTGTACCATGAATTACACATATGCTGTTTTTCAATTTAAAAGTGTAATTGTCAGCTAGCTACCGTTACCTATAGCATCAAAAGCTATCGATAATGTTAGTTAACATTAACTAACTTATGATTCAATCAACCTTCTTGACAAAATTATCTTTTAAATGGACAAACATCATTATGTGTAATTCATGGCACAACTCAAACAGGATCAAAATGTATTTATCTCTCACTATTGACTACCATACTTATTTAAAAAAAAAAATACAGTCCCATAATTCATATTTAATCTGCAATGCCTAGTTTGACAGTGTTATCTACATGTTGTGAGCCAGGGCACACTGCTCTTGCTCGATGTATATGAATGAAGTTAAAATACTTTAAAATACTACTAAAGTTAAAACTTTATTTTGATGTAGTCCGGCAAACGCAACGCACCACAAGCTCCCAACGCGCTGTGCCGCTTCCATCATGCACTGTGTGGCTGCATCTCGTGCTCTACATAGAAGAACATTGATGTTGCTGGACATGTCCATTTACTATTTAACCTTTACTTGCCATATTTTCATATGCGTCTCGCTCCGTTCATGTACCAATGCTAATTTCTGCTGAAAAGTAGGTCCCACCGAGATTTGAACTCGGATCGCAGGATTCAGAGTCCTGAGTGCTAACCATTACACCATGGAACCACATGTTAATGAGTGGGAGAGGGTATGGCCTTTACCTCTAGTGGCTATATAGAGTACAACAGCTATCTCTGTACTGAGCCTTTAGAGAGGTGAAGTCTCTCCCATTCTGCTGGACCCACATGGGACCCTATTTTGGAAAAAATATGTATGGGAGTCAATGGTGAGAGACAAATCATTTTTTGATTCCGTTTGAATTGTACCATGAATTACACATATGCTGTTTTTCAATTTAAAAGTGTAATTGTCAGCTAGCTACCGTTACCTATAGCATCAAAAGCTATCGATAATGTTAGTTAACATTAGCTAACTTATGATTCAATCAACCTTCTTGACTAAATTATCTTTTAAATGGACAAACATCATTATGTGTAATTCATGGCACAACTCAAACAGGATCAAAATGTATTTATCTCTCACTATTGACTACCATACTTATTTAAAAAAATAAATACAGTCCCATAATTCATATTTAATCTGCAATGCCTAGTTTGACAGTTTTAGCTACATTTTGTGAGCGAGGGCACGCTGCTATTGCTCGATGTATATGAATGAAGTTAAAATACTTTAAAATACTACTAAGGTTAAAACTTTATTTTTATGCAGTCCGGCAAACGCAACGCACCGCAAGCTCCCAAAGCGCTGTGCCGCTTCCATCATGCACTGTGTGGCTGCATCTCGTGCTCTACATAGAAGAACAACCGATGCTGCTGGACATGTCCATTTACTATTTAACTATCACTTGCCATATTTTCATATGCGTCTCACTCCGTTCATGTACCGATGCTAATTTCTGCTGAAAAGTAGGTCCCACCGAGATTTGAACTCGGATCGCAGGATTCAGAGTCCTGAGTGCTAACCATTACACCATGGAACCACATGTTGATGAGTGGGAGAGGGTATGGCCTTTACCTCTAGTGGCTATATAGAGTACAACAGCTATCTCTGTACTGAGCCTTTAGAGAGGTGAAGTCTCTCCCATTCTGCTGGACCCACATGGGACCCTATTTTGGAAAAAATATGTATGGGAGTCAATGGTGAGAGACAAATCATTTTTTGATTCCGTTTGAATTGTACCATGAATTACACATATGCTGTTTTTCAATTTAAAAGTGTAATTGTCAGCTAGCTACCGTTACCTATAGCATCAAAAGCTATCGATAATGTTAGTTAACATTAACTAACTTATGATTCAATCAACCTTCTTGACTAAATTATCTTTTAAATGGACAAACATCATTATGTGTAATTCATGGCACAACTCAAACAGGATCAAAATGTATTTATCTCTCACTATTGACTACCATACTTATTTAAAAAAAAAAATACAGTCCCATAATTCATATTTAATCTGCAATGCCTAGTTTGACAGTGTTATCTACATGTTGTGAGCCAGGGCACACTGCTCTTGCTCGATGTATATGAATGAAGTTAAAATACTTTAAAATACTACTAAAGTTAAAACTTTATTTTGATGTAGTCCGGCAAACGCAACGCACCACAAGCTCCCAACGCGCTGTGCCGCTTCCATCATGCACTGTGTGGCTGCATCTCGTGCTCTACATAGAAGAACATTGATGTTGCTGGACATGTCCATTTACTATTTAACCTTTACTTGCCATATTTTCATATGCGTCTCGCTCCGTTCATGTACCAATGCTAATTTCTGCTGAAAAGTAGGTCCCACCGAGATTTGAACTCGGATCGCAGGATTCAGAGTCCTGAGTGCTAACCATTACACCATGGAACCACATGTTGATGAGTGGGAGAGGGTATGGCCTTTACCTCTAGTGGCTATATAGAGTACAACAGCTATCTCTGTACTGAGCCTTTAGAGAGGTGAAGTCTCTCCCATTCTGCTGGACCCACATGGGACCCTATTTTGGAAAAAATATGTATGGGAGTCAATGGTGAGAGACAAATCATTTTTTGATTCCGTTTGAATTGTACCATGAATTACACATATGCTGTTTTTCAATTTAAAAGTGTAATTGTCAGCTAGCTACCGTTACCTATAGCATCAAAAGCTATCGATAATGTTAGTTAACATTAACTAACTTATGATTCAATCAACCTTCTTGACTAAATTATCTTTTAAATGGACAAACATCATTATGTGTAATTCATGGCACAACTCAAACAGGATCAAAATGTATTTATCTCTCACTATTGACTACCATACTTATTTAAAAAAAAAAATACAGTCCCATAATTCATATTTAATCTGCAATGCCTAGTTTGACAGTGTTATCTACATGTTGTGAGCCAGGGCACACTGCTCTTGCTCGATGTATATGAATGAAGTTAAAATACTTTAAAATACTACTAAAGTTAAAACTTTATTTTGATGTAGTCCGGCAAACGCAACGCACCACAAGCTCCCAACGCGCTGTGCCGCTTCCATCATGCACTGTGTGGCTGCATCTCGTGCTCTACATAGAAGAACATTGATGTTGCTGGACATGTCCATTTACTATTTAACCTTTACTTGCCATATTTTCATATGCGTCTCGCTCCGTTCATGTACCAATGCTAATTTCTGCTGAAAAGTAGGTCCCACCGAGATTTGAACTCGGATCGCAGGATTCAGAGTCCTGAGTGCTAACCATTACACCATGGAACCACATGTTGATGAGTGGGAGAGGGTATGGCCTTTACCTCTAGTGGCTATATAGAGTACAACAGCTATCTCTGTACTGAGCCTTTAGAGAGGTGAAGTCTCTCCCATTCTGCTGGACCCACATGGGACCCTATTTTGGAAAAAATATGTATGGGAGTCAATGGTGAGAGACAAATCATTTTTTGATTCCGTTTGAATTGTACCATGAATTACACATATGCTGTTTTTCAATTTAAAAGTGTAATTGTCAGCTAGCTACCGTTACCTATAGCATCAAAAGCTATCGATAATGTTAGTTAACATTAACTAACTTATGATTCAATCAACCTTCTTGACAAAATTATCTTTTAAATGGACAAACATCATTATGTGTAATTCATGGCACAACTCAAACAGGATCAAAATGTATTTATCTCTCACTATTGACTACCATACTTATTTAAAAAAAAAAATACAGTCCCATAATTCATATTTAATCTGCAATGCCTAGTTTGACAGTGTTATCTACATGTTGTGAGCCAGGGCACACTGCTCTTGCTCGATGTATATGAATGAAGTTAAAATACTTTAAAATACTACTAAAGTTAAAACTTTATTTTGATGTAGTCCGGCAAACGCAACGCACCACAAGCTCCCAACGCGCTGTGCCGCTTCCATCATGCACTGTGTGGCTGCATCTCGTGCTCTACATAGAAGAACATTGATGTTGCTGGACATGTCCATTTACTATTTAACCTTTACTTGCCATATTTTCATATGCGTCTCGCTCCGTTCATGTACCAATGCTAATTTCTGCTGAAAAGTAGGTCCCACCGAGATTTGAACTCGGATCGCAGGATTCAGAGTCCTGAGTGCTAACCATTACACCATGGAACCACATGTTGATGAGTGGGAGAGGGTATGGCCTTTACCTCTAGTGGCTATATAGAGTACAACAGCTATCTCTGTACTGAGCCTTTAGAGAGGTGAAGTCTCTCCCATTCTGCTGGACCCACATGGGACCCTATTTTGGAAAAAATATGTATGGGAGTCAATGGTGAGAGACAAATCATTTTTTGATTCCGTTTGAATTGTACCATGAATTACACATATGCTGTTTTTCAATTTAAAAGTGTAATTGTCAGCTAGCTACCGTTACCTATAGCATCAAAAGCTATCGATAATGTTAGTTAACATTAACTAACTTATGATTCAATCAACCTTCTTGACAAAATTATCTTTTAAATGGACAAACATCATTATGTGTAATTCATGGCACAACTCAAACAGGATCAAAATGTATTTATCTCTCACTATTGACTACCATACTTATTTAAAAAAAAAAATACAGTCCCATAATTCATATTTAATCTGCAATGCCTAGTTTGACAGTGTTATCTACATGTTGTGAGCCAGGGCACACTGCTCTTGCTCGATGTATATGAATGAAGTTAAAATACTTTAAAATACTACTAAAGTTAAAACTTTATTTTGATGTAGTCCGGCAAACGCAACGCACCACAAGCTCCCAACGCGCTGTGCCGCTTCCATCATGCACTGTGTGGCTGCATCTCGTGCTCTACATAGAAGAACATTGATGTTGCTGGACATGTCCATTTACTATTTAACCTTTACTTGCCATATTTTCATATGCGTCTCGCTCCGTTCATGTACCAATGCTAATTTCTGCTGAAAAGTAGGTCCCACCGAGATTTGAACTCGGATCGCAGGATTCAGAGTCCTGAGTGCTAACCATTACACCATGGAACCACATGTTAATGAGTGGGAGAGGGTATGGCCTTTACCTCTAGTGGCTATATAGAGTACAACAGCTATCTCTGTACTGAGCCTTTAGAGAGGTGAAGTCTCTCCCATTCTGCTGGACCCACATGGGACCCTATTTTGGAAAAAATATGTATGGGAGTCAATGGTGAGAGACAAATCATTTTTTGATTCCGTTTGAATTGTACCATGAATTACACATATGCTGTTTTTCAATTTAAAAGTGTAATTGTCAGCTAGCTACCGTTACCTATAGCATCAAAAGCTATCGATAATGTTAGTTAACATTAGCTAACTTATGATTCAATCAACCTTCTTGACTAAATTATCTTTTAAATGGACAAACATCATTATGTGTAATTCATGGCACAACTCAAACAGGATCAAAATGTATTTATCTCTCACTATTGACTACCATACTTATTTAAAAAAATAAATACAGTCCCATAATTCATATTTAATCTGCAATGCCTAGTTTGACAGTTTTAGCTACATTTTGTGAGCGAGGGCACGCTGCTATTGCTCGATGTATATGAATGAAGTTAAAATACTTTAAAATACTACTAAGGTTAAAACTTTATTTTTATGCAGTCCGGCAAACGCAACGCACCGCAAGCTCCCAAAGCGCTGTGCCGCTTCCATCATGCACTGTGTGGCTGCATCTCGTGCTCTACATAGAAGAACAACCGATGCTGCTGGACATGTCCATTTACTATTTAACCATCACTTGCCATATTTTCATATGCGTCTCACTCCGTTCATGTACCGATGCTAATTTCTGCTGAAAAGTAGGTCCCACCGAGATTTGAACTCGGATCGCAGGATTCAGAGTCCTGAGTGCTAACCATTACACCATGGAACCACATGTTGATGAGTGGGAGAGGGTATGGCCTTTACCTCTAGTGGCTATATAGAGTACAACAGCTATCTCTGTACTGAGCCTTTAGAGAGGTGAAGTCTCTACCATTCTGCTGGACCCACATGGGACCCTATTTTGGAAAAAATATGTATGGGAGTCAATGGTGAGAGACAAATCATTTTTTGATTCCGTTTGAATTGTACCATGAATTAGACATATGATGTTTTTCAATTTAAAAGTGTAATTGTCAGCTAGCTACCGTTACCTATAGCATCAAAAGCTATCAATAATGTTAGTTAACATTAGCTAACTTATGATTCAATCAACCTTCTTGACTAAATTATCTTTTAAATGGACAAACATCATATGTGTAATTCATGGCACAACTCAAACAGGATCAAAATGTATTTATCTCTCACTATTGACTACCATACTTATTTTTTCAAAAATACAGTCCCATAATTCATATTTAATCTGCAATGCCTAGTTTGACAGTGTTATCTACATGTTGTGAGCCAGGGCACGCTGCTCTTGCTCGATGTATATGAATGAAGTTAAAATACTTTAAAATACTACTAAAGTTAAAACTTTATTTTGATGTAGTCCGGCAAACGCAACGCACCACAAGCTCCCAACGCGCTGTGCCGCTTCCATCATGCACTGTGTGGCTGCATCTCGTGCTCTACATACAAGAACATTGATGCTGCTGGACATGTCCATTTACTATTTAACCTTTACTTGCCATATTTTCATATGCGTCTCGCTCCGTTCATGTACCAATGCTAATTTCTGCTGAAAAGTAGGTCCCACCGAGATTTGAACTCAGATCGCAGGATTCAGAGTCCTGAGTGCTAACCATTACACCATGGAACCACATGTTGATGAGTGGGAGAGGGTATGGCCTTTACCTCTAGTGGCTATATAGTATATAGAGTACAACAGCTATCTCTGTACTGAGCCGTTAGAGAGGTGAAGTCTCTCCCATTCTGCTGGACCCACATGGGACCCTATTTGGGAAAAAATATGTATGGGAGTCAATGGTGAGAGACAAATAATTTTTCGATTCCGTTTGAATTGTACCATGAATTACACATATGTTTTTCAATTTAAAAGTGTAATTGTCAGCTAGCTAACGTTACCTATAGCATCAAAAGCTATCGATAATGTTAGTTAACATTAGCTAACTTATGATTCAATCAACCTTCTTGACTAAATTATCTTTTAAATGGACAAACATCATATGTGTAATTCATGGCACAACTCAAACAGGATCAAAATGTATTTATCTCTCACTATTGACTACCATACTTATTTTTTCAAAAATACAGTCCCATAATTCATATTTAATCTGCAATGCCTAGTTTGACAGTGTTATCTACATGTTGTGAGCCAGGGCACGCTGCTCTTGCTCGATGTATATGAATGAAGTTAAAATACTTTAAAATACTACTAAAGTTAAAACTTTATTTTGATGTAGTCCGGCAAACGCAACGCACCACAAGCTCCCAACGCGCTGTGCCGCTTCCATCATGCACTGTGTGGCTGCATCTCGTGCTCTACATACAAGAACATTGATGCTGCTGGACATGTCCATTTACTATTTAACCTTTACTTGCCATATTTTCATATGCGTCTCGCTCCGTTCATGTACCAATGCTAATTTCTGCTGAAAAGTAGGTCCCACCGAGATTTGAACTCGGATCGCAGGATTCAGAGTCCTGAGTGCTAACCATTACACCATGGAACCACATGTTGATGAGTGGGAGAGGGTATGGCCTTTACCTCTAGTGGCTATATAGAGTACAACAGCTATCTCTGTACTGAGCCTTTAGGGAGGTGAAGTCTCTCCCATTCTGCTGGACCCACATGGGACCCTATTTTGGAAAAAATATGTATGGGAGTCAATGGTGAGAGACAAATCATTTTTTGATTCCGTTTGAATTGTACCATGAATTACACATATGATGTTTTTCAATTTAAAAGTGTAATTGTCAGCTAGCTACCGTTACCTATAGCATCAAAAGCTATCGATAATGTTAGTTAACATTAGCTAACTTATGATTCAATCAACCTTCTTGACTAAATTATCTTTTAAATGGACAAACATCATTATGTGTAATTCATGGCACAACTCAAACAGGATCAAAATGTATTTATCTCTCACTATTGACTACCATACTTATTTAAAAAAAAAATACAGTCCCATAATTCATATTTAATCTGCAATGCCTAGTTTGACAGTGTTATCTACATGTTGTGAGCCAGGGCACACTGCTCTTGCTCGATGTATATGAATGAAGTTAAAATACTTTAAAATACTACTAAAGTTAAAACTTTATTTTGATGTAGTCCGGCAAACGCAACGCACCACAAGCTCCCAACGCGCTGTGCCGCTTCCATCATGCACTGTGTGGCTGCATCTCGTGCTCTACATAGAAGAACATTGATGTTGCTGGACATGTCCATTTACTATTTAACCTTTACTTGCCATATTTTCATATGCGTCTCGCTCCGTTCATGTACCAATGCTAATTTCTGCTGAAAAGTAGGTCCCACCGAGATTTGAACTCGGATCGCAGGATTCAGAGTCCTGAGTGCTAACCATTACACCATGGAACCACATGTTAATGAGTGGGAGAGGGTATGGCCTTTACCTCTAGTGGCTATATAGAGTACAACAGCTATCTCTGTACTGAGCCTTTAGAGAGGTGAAGTCTCTCCCATTCTGCTGGACCCACATGGGACCCTATTTTGGAAAAAATATGTATGGGAGTCAATGGTGAGAGACAAATCATTTTTTGATTCCGTTTGAATTGTACCATGAATTACACATATGCTGTTTTTCAATTTAAAAGTGTAATTGTCAGCTAGCTACCGTTACCTATAGCATCAAAAGCTATCGATAATGTTAGTTAACATTAGCTAACTTATGATTCAATCAACCTTCTTGACTAAATTATCTTTTAAATGGACAAACATCATTATGTGTTGCTCGATGTATATGAATGAAGTTAAAATACTTTAAAATACTACTAAAGTTAAAACTTTATTTTGATGTAGTCCGGCAAACGCAACGCACCACAAGCTCCCAACGCGCTGTGCCGCTTCCATCATGCACTGTGTGGCTGCATCTCGTGCTCTACATACAAGAACATTGATGCTGCTGGACATGTCCATTTACTATTTAACCTTTACTTGCCATATTTTCATATGCGTCTCGCTCCGTTCATGTACCAATGCTAATTTCTGCTGAAAAGTAGGTCCCACCGAGATTTGAACTCGGATCGCAGGATTCAGAGTCCTGAGTGCTAACCATTACACCATGGAACCACATGTTGATGAGTGGGAGAGGGTATGGCCTTTACCTCTAGTGGCTATATAGTATATAGAGTACAACAGCTATCTCTGTACTGAGCCGTTAGAGAGGTGAAGTCTCTCCCATTCTGCTGGACCCACATGGGACCCTATTTGGGAAAAAATATGTATGGGAGTCAATGGTGAGAGACAAATAATTTTTCGATTCCGTTTGAATTGTACCATGAATTACACATATGTTTTTCAATTTAAAAGTGTAATTGTCAGCTAGCTAACGTTACCTATAGCATCAAAAGCTATCGATAATGTTAGTTAACATTAGCTAACTTATGATTCAATCAACCTTCTTGACTAAATTATCTTTTAAATGGACAAACATCATATGTGTAATTCATGGCACAACTCAAACAGGATCAAAATGTATTTATCTCTCACTATTGACTACCATACTTATTTTTTCAAAAATACAGTCCCATAATTCATATTTAATCTGCAATGCCTAGTTTGACAGTGTTATCTACATGTTGTGAGCCAGGGCACGCTGCTCTTGCTCGATGTATATGAATGAAGTTAAAATACTTTAAAATACTACTAAAGTTAAAACTTTATTTTGATGTAGTCCGGCAAACGCAACGCACCACAAGCTCCCAACGCGCTGTGCCGCTTCCATCATGCACTGTGTGGCTGCATCTCGTGCTCTACATACAAGAACATTGATGCTGCTGGACATGTCCATTTACTATTTAACCTTTACTTGCCATATTTTCATATGCGTCTCGCTCCGTTCATGTACCAATGCTAATTTCTGCTGAAAAGTAGGTCCCACCGAGATTTGAACTCGGATCGCAGGATTCAGAGTCCTGAGTGCTAACCATTACAACATGGAACCACATGTTGATGAGTGGGAGAGGGTATGGCCTTTACCTCTAGTGGCTATATAGAGTACAACAGCTATCTCTGTACTGAGCCTTTAGGGAGGTGAAGTCTCTCCCATTCTGCTGGACCCACATGGGACCCTATTTTGGAAAAAATATGTATGGGAGTCAATGGTGAGAGACAAATAATTTTTTGATTCCGTTTGAATTGTACCATGAATTACACATATGATGTTTTTCAATTTAAAAGTGTAATTGTCAGCTAGCTACCGTTACCTATAGCATCAAAAGCTATCGATAATGTTAGTTAACATTAGCTAACTTATGATTCAATCAACCTTCTTGACTAAATTATCTTTTAAATGGACAAACATCATTATGTGTAATTCATGGCACAACTCAAACAGGATCAAAATGTATTTATCTCTCACTATTGACTACCATACTTATTTAAAAAAAAAATACAGTCCCATAATTCATATTTAATCTGCAATGCCTAGTTTGACAGTGTTATCTACATGTTGTGAGCCAGGGCACACTGCTCTTGCTCGATGTATATGAATGAAGTTAAAATACTTTAAAATACTACTAAAGTTAAAACTTTATTTTGATGTAGTCCGGCAAACGCAACGCACCACAAGCTCCCAACGCGCTGTGCCGCTTCCATCATGCACTGTGTGGCTGCATCTCGTGCTCTACATAGAAGAACATTGATGTTGCTGGACATGTCCATTTACTATTTAACCTTTACTTGCCATATTTTCATATGCGTCTCGCTCCGTTCATGTACCAATGCTAATTTCTGCTGAAAAGTAGGTCCCACCGAGATTTGAACTCGGATCGCAGGATTCAGAGTCCTGAGTGCTAACCATTACACCATGGAACCACATGTTAATGAGTGGGAGAGGGTATGGCCTTTACCTCTAGTGGCTATATAGAGTACAACAGCTATCTCTGTACTGAGCCTTTAGAGAGGTGAAGTCTCTCCCATTCTGCTGGACCCACATGGGACCCTATTTTGGAAAAAATATGTATGGGAGTCAATGGTGAGAGACAAATCATTTTTTGATTCCGTTTGAATTGTACCATGAATTACACATATGCTGTTTTTCAATTTAAAAGTGTAATTGTCAGCTAGCTACCGTTACCTATAGCATCAAAAGCTATCGATAATGTTAGTTAACATTAGCTAACTTATGATTCAATCAACCTTCTTGACTAAATTATCTTTTAAATGGACAAACATCATTATGTGTTGCTCGATGTATATGAATGAAGTTAAAATACTTTAAAATACTACTAAAGTTAAAACTTTATTTTGATGTAGTCCGGCAAACGCAACGCACCACAAGCTCCCAACGCGCTGTGCCGCTTCCATCATGCACTGTGTGGCTGCATCTCGTGCTCTACATACAAGAACATTGATGCTGCTGGACATGTCCATTTACTATTTAACCTTTACTTGCCATATTTTCATATGCGTCTCGCTCCGTTCATGTACCAATGCTAATTTCTGCTGAAAAGTAGGTCCCACCGAGATTTGAACTCGGATCGCAGGATTCAGAGTCCTGAGTGCTAACCATTACACCATGGAACCACATGTTGATGAGTGGGAGAGGGTATGGCCTTTACCTCTAGTGGCTATATAGTATATAGAGTACAACAGCTATCTCTGTACTGAGCCGTTAGAGAGGTGAAGTCTCTCCCATTCTGCTGGACCCACATGGGACCCTATTTGGGAAAAAATATGTATGGGAGTCAATGGTGAGAGACAAATAATTTTTCGATTCCGTTTGAATTGTACCATGAATTACACATATGTTTTTCAATTTAAAAGTGTAATTGTCAGCTAGCTAACGTTACCTATAGCATCAAAAGCTATCGATAATGTTAGTTAACATTAGCTAACTTATGATTCAATCAACCTTCTTGACTAAATTATCTTTTAAATGGACAAACATCATATGTGTAATTCATGGCACAACTCAAACAGGATCAAAATGTATTTATCTCTCACTATTGACTACCATACTTATTTTTTCAAAAATACAGTCCCATAATTCATATTTAATCTGCAATGCCTAGTTTGACAGTGTTATCTACATGTTGTGAGCCAGGGCACGCTGCTCTTGCTCGATGTATATGAATGAAGTTAAAATACTTTAAAATACTACTAAAGTTAAAACTTTATTTTGATGTAGTCCGGCAAACGCAACGCACCACAAGCTCCCAACGCGCTGTGCCGCTTCCATCATGCACTGTGTGGCTGCATCTCGTGCTCTACATACAAGAACATTGATGCTGCTGGACATGTCCATTTACTATTTAACCTTTACTTGCCATATTTTCATATGCGTCTCGCTCCGTTCATGTACCGATGCTAATTTCTGCTGAAAAGTAGGTCCCACCGAGATTTGAACTCGGATCGCAGGATTCAGAGTCCTGAGTGCTAACCATTACACCATGGAACCACATGTTGATGAGTGGGAGAGGGTATGGCCTTTACCTCTAGTGGCTATATAGAGTACAACAGCTATCTCTGTACTGAGCCTTTAGAGAGGTGAAGTCTCTACCATTCTGCTGGACCCACATGGGACCCTATTTTGGAAAAAATATGTATGGGAGTCAATGGTGAGAGACAAATCATTTTTTGATTCCGTTTGAATTGTACCATGAATTAGACATATGATGTTTTTCAATTTAAAAGTGTAATTGTCAGCTAGCTACCGTTACCGATAGCATCAAAAGCTATCAATAATGTTAGTTAACATTAGCTAACTTATGATTCAATCAACCTTCTTGACTAAATTATCTTTTAAATGGACAAACATCATATGTGTAATTCATGGCACAACTCAAACAGGATCAAAATGTATTTATCTCTCACTATTGACTACCATACTTATTTAAAAAAAAAATACTGTCCCATAATTCATATTTAATCTGCAATGCCTAGTTTGACAGTGTTATCTACATGTTGTGAGCCAGGGCACACTGCTCTTGCTCGATGTATATGAATGAAGTTAAAATACTTTAAAATACTACTAAAGTTAAAACTTTATTTTGATGTAGTCCGGCAAACGCAACGCACCACAAGCTCCCAACGCGCTGTGCCGCTTCCATCATGCACTGTGTGGCTGCATCTCGTGCTCTACATAGAAGAACATTGATGTTGCTGGACATGTCCATTTACTATTTAACCTTTACTTGCCATATTTTCATATGCGTCTCGCTCCGTTCATGTACCAATGCTAATTTCTGCTGAAAAGTAGGTCCCACCGAGATTTGAACTCGGATCGCAGGATTCAGAGTCCTGAGTGCTAACCATTACACCATGGAACCACATGTTAATGAGTGGGAGAGGGTATGGCCTTTACCTCTAGTGGCTATATAGAGTACAACAGCTATCTCTGTACTGAGCCTTTAGAGAGGTGAAGTCTCTCCCATTCTGCTGGACCCACATGGGACCCTATTTTGGAAAAAATATGTATGGGAGTCAATGGTGAGAGACAAATCATTTTTTGATTCCGTTTGAATTGTACCATGAATTACACATATGCTGTTTTTCAATTTAAAAGTGTAATTGTCAGCTAGCTACCGTTACCTATAGCATCAAAAGCTATCGATAATGTTAGTTAACATTAGCTAACTTATGATTCAATCAACCTTCTTGACTAAATTATCTTTTAAATGGACAAACATCATTATGTGTTGCTCGATGTATATGAATGAAGTTAAAATACTTTAAAATACTACTAAAGTTAAAACTTTATTTTGATGTAGTCCGGCAAACGCAACGCACCACAAGCTCCCAACGCGCTGTGCCGCTTCCATCATGCACTGTGTGGCTGCATCTCGTGCTCTACATACAAGAACATTGATGCTGCTGGACATGTCCATTTACTATTTAACCTTTACTTGCCATATTTTCATATGCGTCTCGCTCCGTTCATGTACCAATGCTAATTTCTGCTGAAAAGTAGGTCCCACCGAGATTTGAACTCGGATCGCAGGATTCAGAGTCCTGAGTGCTAACCATTACACCATGGAACCACATGTTGATGAGTGGGAGAGGGTATGGCCTTTACCTCTAGTGGCTATATAGTATATAGAGTACAACAGCTATCTCTGTACTGAGCCGTTAGAGAGGTGAAGTCTCTCCCATTCTGCTGGACCCACATGGGACCCTATTTGGGAAAAAATATGTATGGGAGTCAATGGTGAGAGACAAATAATTTTTCGATTCCGTTTGAATTGTACCATGAATTACACATATGTTTTTCAATTTAAAAGTGTAATTGTCAGCTAGCTAACGTTACCTATAGCATCAAAAGCTATCGATAATGTTAGTTAACATTAGCTAACTTATGATTCAATCAACCTTCTTGACTAAATTATCTTTTAAATGGACAAACATCATATGTGTAATTCATGGCACAACTCAAACAGGATCAAAATGTATTTATCTCTCACTATTGACTACCATACTTATTTTTTCAAAAATACAGTCCCATAATTCATATTTAATCTGCAATGCCTAGTTTGACAGTGTTATCTACATGTTGTGAGCCAGGGCACACTGCTCTTGCTCGATGTATATGAATGAAGTTAAAATACTTTAAAATACTACTAAAGTTAAAACTTTATTTTGATGTAGTCCGGCAAACGCAACGCACCACAAGCTCCCAACGCGCTGTGCCGCTTCCATCATGCACTGTGTGGCTGCATCTCGTGCTCTACATACAAGAACATTGATGCTGCTGGACATGTCCATTTACTATTTAACCTTTACTTGCCATATTTTCATATGCGTCTCGCTCCGTTCATGTACCGATGCTAATTTCTGCTGAAAAGTAGGTCCCACCGAGATTTGAACTCGGATCGCAGGATTCAGAGTCCTGAGTGCTAACCATTACAACATGGAACCACATGTTGATGAGTGGGAGAGGGTATGGCCTTTACCTCTAGTGGCTATATAGAGTACAACAGCTATCTCTGTACTGAGCCTTTAGGGAGGTGAAGTCTCTCCCATTCTGCTGGACCCACATGGGACCCTATTTTGGAAAAAATATGTATGGGAGTCAATGGTGAGAGACAAATAATTTTTTGATTCCGTTTGAATTGTACCATGAATTACACATATGATGTTTTTCAATTTAAAAGTGTAATTGTCAGCTAGCTACCGTTACCTATAGCATCAAAAGCTATCGATAATGTTAGTTAACATTAGCTAACTTATGATTCAATCAACCTTCTTGACTAAATTATCTTTTAAATGGACAAACATCATTATGTGTAATTCATGGCACAACTCAAACAGGATCAAAATGTATTTATCTCTCACTATTGACTACCATACTTATTTAAAAAAAAAATACAGTCCCATAATTCATATTTAATCTGCAATGCCTAGTTTGACAGTGTTATCTACATGTTGTGAGCCAGGGCACACTGCTCTTGCTCGATGTATATGAATGAAGTTAAAATACTTTAAAATACTACTAAAGTTAAAACTTTATTTTGATGTAGTCCGGCAAACGCAACGCACCACAAGCTCCCAACGCGCTGTGCCGCTTCCATCATGCACTGTGTGGCTGCATCTCGTGCTCTACATAGAAGAACATTGATGTTGCTGGACATGTCCATTTACTATTTAACCTTTACTTGCCATATTTTCATATGCGTCTCGCTCCGTTCATGTACCAATGCTAATTTCTGCTGAAAAGTAGGTCCCACCGAGATTTGAACTCGGATCGCAGGATTCAGAGTCCTGAGTGCTAACCATTACACCATGGAACCACATGTTAATGAGTGGGAGAGGGTATGGCCTTTACCTCTAGTGGCTATATAGAGTACAACAGCTATCTCTGTACTGAGCCTTTAGAGAGGTGAAGTCTCTCCCATTCTGCTGGACCCACATGGGACCCTATTTTGGAAAAAATATGTATGGGAGTCAATGGTGAGAGACAAATCATTTTTTGATTCCGTTTGAATTGTACCATGAATTACACATATGCTGTTTTTCAATTTAAAAGTGTAATTGTCAGCTAGCTACCGTTACCTATAGCATCAAAAGCTATCGATAATGTTAGTTAACATTAGCTAACTTATGATTCAATCAACCTTCTTGACTAAATTATCTTTTAAATGGACAAACATCATTATGTGTTGCTCGATGTATATGAATGAAGTTAAAATACTTTAAAATACTACTAAAGTTAAAACTTTATTTTGATGTAGTCCGGCAAACGCAACGCACCACAAGCTCCCAACGCGCTGTGCCGCTTCCATCATGCACTGTGTGGCTGCATCTCGTGCTCTACATACAAGAACATTGATGCTGCTGGACATGTCCATTTACTATTTAACCTTTACTTGCCATATTTTCATATGCGTCTCGCTCCGTTCATGTACCAATGCTAATTTCTGCTGAAAAGTAGGTCCCACCGAGATTTGAACTCGGATCGCAGGATTCAGAGTCCTGAGTGCTAACCATTACACCATGGAACCACATGTTGATGAGTGGGAGAGGGTATGGCCTTTACCTCTAGTGGCTATATAGTATATAGAGTACAACAGCTATCTCTGTACTGAGCCGTTAGAGAGGTGAAGTCTCTCCCATTCTGCTGGACCCACATGGGACCCTATTTGGGAAAAAATATGTATGGGAGTCAATGGTGAGAGACAAATAATTTTTCGATTCCGTTTGAATTGTACCATGAATTACACATATGTTTTTCAATTTAAAAGTGTAATTGTCAGCTAGCTAACGTTACCTATAGCATCAAAAGCTATCGATAATGTTAGTTAACATTAGCTAACTTATGATTCAATCAACCTTCTTGACTAAATTATCTTTTAAATGGACAAACATCATATGTGTAATTCATGGCACAACTCAAACAGGATCAAAATGTATTTATCTCTCACTATTGACTACCATACTTATTTTTTAAAAAATACAGTCCCATAATTCATATTTAATCTGCAATGCCTAGTTTGACAGTGTTATCTACATGTTGTGAGCCAGGGCACGCTGCTCTTGCTCGATGTATATGAATGAAGTTAAAATACTTTAAAATACTACTAAAGTTAAAACTTTATTTTGATGTAGTCCGGCAAACGCAACGCACCACAAGCTCCCAACGCGCTGTGCCGCTTCCATCATGCACTGTGTGGCTGCATCTCGTGCTCTACATACAAGAACATTGATGCTGCTGGACATGTCCATTTACTATTTAACCTTTACTTGCCATATTTTCATATGCGTCTCGCTCCGTTCATGTACCAATGCTAATTTCTGCTGAAAAGTAGGTCCCACCGAGATTTGAACTCGGATCGCAGGATTCAGAGTCCTGAGTGCTAACCATTACAACATGGAACCACATGTTGATGAGTGGGAGAGGGTATGGCCTTTACCTCTAGTGGCTATATAGAGTACAACAGCTATCTCTGTACTGAGCCTTTAGGGAGGTGAAGTCTCTCCCATTCTGCTGGACCCACATGGGACCCTATTTTGGAAAAAATATGTATGGGAGTCAATGGTGAGAGACAAATAATTTTTTGATTCCGTTTGAATTGTACCATGAATTACACATATGATGTTTTTCAATTTAAAAGTGTAATTGTCAGCTAGCTACCGTTACCTATAGCATCAAAAGCTATCGATAATGTTAGTTAACATTAGCTAACTTATGATTCAATCAACCTTCTTGACTAAATTATCTTTTAAATGGACAAACATCATTATGTGTAATTCATGGCACAACTCAAACAGGATCAAAATGTATTTATCTCTCACTATTGACTACCATACTTATTTAAAAAAAAAATACAGTCCCATAATTCATATTTAATCTGCAATGCCTAGTTTGACAGTGTTATCTACATGTTGTGAGCCAGGGCACACTGCTCTTGCTCGATGTATATGAATGAAGTTAAAATACTTTAAAATACTACTAAAGTTAAAACTTTATTTTGATGTAGTCCGGCAAACGCAACGCACCACAAGCTCCCAACGCGCTGTGCCGCTTCCATCATGCACTGTGTGGCTGCATCTCGTGCTCTACATAGAAGAACATTGATGTTGCTGGACATGTCCATTTACTATTTAACCTTTACTTGCCATATTTTCATATGCGTCTCGCTCCGTTCATGTACCAATGCTAATTTCTGCTGAAAAGCAGGTCCCACCGAGATTTGAACTCGGATCGCAGGATTCAGAGTCCTGAGTGCTAACCATTACACCATGGAACCACATGTTAATGAGTGGGAGAGGGTATGGCCTTTACCTCTAGTGGCTATATAGAGTACAACAGCTATCTCTGTACTGAGCCTTTAGAGAGGTGAAGTCTCTCCCATTCTGCTGGACCCACATGGGACCCTATTTTGGAAAAAATATGTATGGGAGTCAATGGTGAGAGACAAATCATTTTTTGATTCCGTTTGAATTGTACCATGAATTACACATATGCTGTTTTTCAATTTAAAAGTGTAATTGTCAGCTAGCTACCGTTACCTATAGCATCAAAAGCTATCGATAATGTTAGTTAACATTAGCTAACTTATGATTCAATCAACCTTCTTGACTAAATTATCTTTTAAATGGACAAACATCATTATGTGTTGCTCGATGTATATGAATGAAGTTAAAATACTTTAAAATACTACTAAAGTTAAAACTTTATTTTGATGTAGTCCGGCAAACGCAACGCACAGCAAGCTCCCAACGCGTTGTGCTGCTTCCATCATGCACTGTGTGGCTGCATCTCGTGCTCTACATACAAGAACATTGATGCTGCTGGACATGTCCATTTACTATTTAACCTTTACTTGCCATATTTTCATATGCGTCTCGCTCCGTTCATGTACCAATGCTAATTTCTGCTGAAAAGTAGGTCCCACCGAGATTTGAACTCGGATCGCAGGATTCAGAGTCCTGAGTGCTAACCATTACACCATGGAACCACATGTTGATGAGTGGGAGAGGGTATGGCCTTTACCTCTAGTGGCTATATAGAGTACAACAGCTATCTCTGTACTGAGCCTTTAGAGAGGTGAAGTCTCTCCCATTCTGCTGGACCCACATGGGACCCTATTTTGGAAAAAATATGTATGGGAGTCAATGGTGAGAGACAAATCATTTTTTGATTCCGTTTGAATTGTACCATGAATTACACATATGTTTTTCAATTTAAAAGTGTAATTGTCAGCTAGCTACCGTTACCTATAGCATCAAAAGCTATCAATAATGTTAGTTAATATTAGCTAACTTATGATTCAATCAACCTTCTTGACTAAATTATCTTTTAAATGGACAAACATCATATGTGTAATTCATGGCACAACTCAAACAGGATCAAAATGTATTTATCTCTCACTATTGACTACCATACTTATTTTTTCAAAAATACAGTCCCATAATTCATATTTAATCTGCAATGCCTAGTTTGACAGTGTTATCTACATGTTGTGAGCCAGGGCACGCTGCTCTTGCTCGATGTATATGAATGAAGTTAAAATACTTTAAAATACTACTAAAGTTAAAACTTTATTTTGATGTAGTCCGGCAAACGCAACGCACCACAAGCTCCCAACGCGCTGTGCCGCTTCCATCATGCACTGTGTGGCTGCATCTCGTGCTCTACATACAAGAACATTGATGCTGCTGGACATGTCCATTTACTATTTAACCTTTACTTGCCATATTTTCATATGCGTCTCGCTCCGTTCATGTACCAATGCTAATTTCTGCTGAAAAGTAGGTGCCACCTAGATTTGAACTCGGATCGCAGGATTCAGAGTCCTGAGTGCTAACCATTACACCATGGAACCACATGTTGATGAGTGGGAGAGGGTATGGCCTTTACCTCTAGTGGCTATATAGTATATAGAGTACAACAGCTATCTCTGTACTGAGCCGTTAGAGAGGTGAAGTCTCTCCCATTCTGCTGGACCCACATGGGACCCTATTTGGGAAAAAATATGTATGGGAGTCAATGGTGAGAGACAAATAATTTTTCGATTCCGTTTGAATTGTACCATGAATTACACATATGTTTTTCAATTTAAAAGTGTAATTGTCAGCTAGCTAACGTTACCTATAGCATCAAAAGCTATCGATAATGTTAGTTAACATTAGCTAACTTATGATTCAATCAACCTTCTTGACTAAATTATCTTTTAAATGGACAAACAACATATGTGTAATTCATGGCACAACTCAAACAGGATCAAAATGTATTTATCTCTCACTATTGACTACCATACTTATTTTTTCAAAAATACAGTCCCATAATTCATATTTAATTTGCAATGCCTAGTTTGACAGTGTTATCTACATGTTGTGAGCCAGGGCACGCTGCTCTTGCTCGATGTATATGAATGAAGTTAAAATACTTTAAAATACTACTAAAGTTAAAACTTTATTTTGATGTAGTCCGGCAAACGCAACGCACCACAAGCTCCCAACGCGCTGTGCCGCTTCCATCATGCACTGTGTGGCTGCATCTCGTGCTCTACATACAAGAACATTGATGCTGCTGGACATGTCCATTTACTATTTAACCTTTACTTGCCATATTTTCATATGCGTCTCGCTCCGTTCATGTACCAATGCTAATTTCTGCTGAAAAGTAGGTCCCACCGAGATTTGAACTCGGATCGCAGGATTCAGAGTCCTGAGTGCTAACCATTACACCATGGAACCACATGTTGATGAGTGGGAGAGGGTATGGCCTTTACCTCTAGTGGCTATATAGAGTACAACAGCTATCTCTGTACTGAGCCTTTAGGGAGGTGAAGTCTCTCCCATTCTGCTGGACCCACATGGGACCCTATTTTGGAAAAAATATGTATGGGAGTCAATGGTGAGAGACAAATCATTTTTTGATTCCGTTTGAATTGTACCATGAATTACACATATGATGTTTTTCAATTTAAAAGTGTAATTGTCAGCTAGCTACCGTTACCTATAGCATCAAAAGCTATCGATAATGTTAGTTAACATTAGCTAACTTATGATTCAATCAACCTTCTTGAATAAATTATCTTTTAAATGGACAAACATCATATGTGTAATTCATGGCACAACTCAAACAGGATCAAAATGTATATTTGACTACGATACTTTTTTTTCTCCAAAATACAGTCCCATAATTCATATTTAATCTGCAATGCCTAGTTTGACAGTGTTATCTACATGTTGTGAGCCATGGCACGCTGCTCTTGCTCGATGTATATGAATGAAGTTAAAATACTTTAAAATACTACTAAAGTTAAAACTTTATTTTGATGTAGTCCGGCAAACGCAACGCACCACAAGCTCCCAACGCGTTGTGCTGCTTCCATCATGCACTGTGTGGCTGCATCTCGTGCTCTACATAGAAGAACATTGATGCTGCTGGACATGTCCATTTACTATTTAACCTTTACTTGCCATATTTTCATATGCGTCTCGCTCCGTTCATGTACCAATGCTAATTTTAGCTGAAAAGTAGGTCCCACCGAGATTTGAACTCGGATCGCAGGATTCAGAGTCCTGAGTGCTAACCATTACACCATGGAACCACATGTTGATGAGTGGGAGAGGGTATGGCCTTTACCTCTAGTGGCTATATAGAGTACAACAGCTATCTCTGTACTGAGCCTTTAGAGAGGTGAAGTCTCTCCCATTCTGCTGGACCCACATGGGACCCTATTTTGGAAAAAATATGTATGGGAGTCAATGGTGAGAGACAAATAATTTTTTGATTCCGTTTGAATTGTACCATGAATTTCACATATGATGTTTTTCAATTTAAAAGTGTAATTGTCAGCTAGCTACCGTTACCTATAGCATCAAAAGCTATCAATAATGTTAGTTAACATTAGCTAACTTATGATTCAATCAACCTTCTTGACTAAATTATCTTTTAAATGGACAAACATCATATGTGTAATTCATGGCACAACTCAAACAGGATCAAAATGTATTTATCTCTCACTATTGACTACCATACTTATTTTTTCAAAAATACAGTCCCATAATTCATATTTAATCTGCAATGCCTAGTTTGACAGTGTTATCTACATGTTGTGAGCCAGGGCACGCTGCTCTTGCTCGATGTATATGAATGAAGTTAAAATACTTTAAAATACTACTAAAGTTAAAACTTTATTTTGATGTAGTCCGGCAAACGCAACGCACCACAAGCTCCCAACGCGCTGTGCCGCTTCCATCATGCACTGTGTGGCTGCATCTCGTGCTCTACATACAAGAACATTGATGCTGCTGGACATGTCCATTTACTATTTAACCTTTACTTGCCATATTTTCATATGCGTCTCGCTCCGTTCATGTACCAATGCTAATTTCTGCTGAAAAGTAGGTCCCACCGAGATTTGAACTCGGATCGCAGGATTCAGAGTCCTGAGTGCTGATTGATTGATTGATTGATTGAAAAGTTTATTAACAGATTGCAGAATGGGTACAGTACAGTACATCTCAATACATACAATTGTTAAGGGGATGCAGACCAGAGAAAGACTTTCGTCTTGTTTCCACCAGGGTCCCCCATTTTCAATTCATCATAACATATATGACATACATGACATACAGATAGACAGTACTGCTACATCTATACATTTATGACATATCAGATTTGCAAATACAGTACTGTTTGTGATACAAAAGTGTCCAGAAAAGGAGTGTATATACATTTGGCGTAGAAACTGTACATTGGAGGAGGTTGGTGGGGTGGGGTTGGGTGGGTTGGGTGAGGGCTGTACATTGGAGGTGGGGGGGGGGGGGGTTGGGTAGGGGACACACACACATTTTACACTGTACATTGGAATGTTGACAAAGCCTTACTTGGTCATTTACTGTACAACTAGGTTAGGACATTTGTAGGGGCCAGTTTCGAATTGCAGTCTCACGTAGGTGTTTTTTGAGAGTGTTTTTGAAGGTGGGTAGTGATTCACATTCCTTTACAGCTTTAGGCAGGGCGTTCCACATTGATGTGGCATAATTGCGAAACGTGTTTAGTCCCTTGTTTGAGCCGAATCTGGGTTTTACATGATTTGTGGAGCTCCCTCTGGTGTTGTGATCGTGGTATTCACTGACCTTTGGGAAGTATTTTGACATGTACATGGGTACCTTGGTCGCGTAGTGTATCTTGTAGACCAGGCCCATTGCAAGTTGCTGTACTCTGTCGTCTACTCTAAGCCATCCTAGGTTGTCAAAGTGGGCAGGGGTGAGGTGGGTTCTAGGAGTCAGGTCAAGTAGTAGTCTGACTAGCTTGTTTTGAGATGTTTGTAATTTGTTTTTTAGTGCCTTTGAGGTGCTTTGGTACCATGAGGTGCAAGCATAGTCGTAGTACCCTTGAATGAGTGCTCCTGCTAGAGTCTTCAGGGTATTCTTGTTTACCAGAGAGGAGATCCGGTACAAGAATCGCGTTCGTTGGTTGACTTTTTTTATTACATTGGATGCCATTTTGTCACAGGAAAGATTAGCCTCTAGGATGGAACCCAGGTAGGTAATTTCATCTTTCCTTGTGACAATATTGTCACCCACTGTAACCGAGAAGTCGTCAGTCTTGCTGAGTTTGTTATTTGAACCGAAGAGAATGGACTCTGTTTTGCCCATGTGTAATGATAGTTTGTTGTCGGCGAGCCATATGCAGATTTTGCCTAGTTCCGAGCTGAGGGCTTTTTCAACCTGTAACTTGTTCTTGTCAGAGACCAGCAGGGCTGAGTCGTCCGCAAACAGGAACAAGTTGCAGTCACAAGCTGACGACATGTCATTTGCATAAATTAGGAATAGTAGCGGTCCTAGTATGCTTCCTTGTGGAACACCACAGCTCACTGTGAGGGGGGGGGATAGGGTACCGTTTACTTCCACCATCTGTTCCCTCCCCTCCAGGTAGGATTGTATCCAGCTCACTGATAAACTATCAAAACCAATTGCTTTTAGCTTGTCAATCAGAATGGTGTGATTGACAGTGTCGAAGGCCTTTTGTAGGTCCAGCATGACCATGCCGCAGTATTTGCCCGCGTCCACCTCTTGTTTGATGTGGTCGTTCAAGTAGAGAAGGCATGTGTCAGTGGAGTGGGATGTTCTGAAGCCAGATTGGAATTCGTAGATTAGATTTTTTTCCGCGAGGTATTTTTCGATCTGTTCGTATACTATTTTTTCCATGACTTTCGAGATGGATGTAAGGATAGAAACAGGGCGGTAGTTACCCGGGTCTAATTTGCTGCCCTTTTTGTGCAGGGGTGTTACTCTCGCAATTTTGAAGTCCTTGGGGACGTGTCCCTGTTTTATGGAGAGGTTTATTATGTGTGTGATGACTGGGGTGATGGCTGCTGCTGAGTCTCTGAGGAATTTGGAGGGGATGTTGTCATGGCCAGTGGCCTTGTTTGGTTGGAGGGCGCTCAGTTTTTTGAGTACCTCATCTGTAGTTACTATTTCCAGTTTGAAGTCGTCTTTGTGGACGCCTAGGTTCATGTAGTATGCTACTATGTGTTCTACCCCATACTGCCCTGAGTGGGAGGGTAGTTTGTTTACCAGTGTTGTGGCTATGTTTGTGAAGAAAGTGTTTAAGTAATTGGCTACATCCAGCTTGTCTGTGATGAGCGTGTTGTCCGTCTTTATGTTTATGTTTGAGAACCTGGTTTTGAGTTTTTTACTGCAGCCTAGTTGATTGTTGAGTAATTTCCAAAGTTCACGTGGTTTATTTTTGTTTTCCTCGGTTTTGTCATTGATGAAATTTTTTTTTGCAGTTTTGATCATGGAGTTTACGTCATTTCTTAGTCTGTTTCTTTCTAGTTTGAGTTCAGTCACGTGGTCTTGGAGTTCACTGCTCGTGCTTTTGGTAAGCTTTGACTGACTTTTACGAAACTCAGAGCATTTTTTGTCTCTGGCTTTCATAGCGGTCAGTATTTCAGTGTGCATCCATGGCTCAGCGCGATTTTTTACCCTGGTGGTTCTTAGGGGGGCCATTTTGTTTAGTATTGATGAAAATTTGGTTTTGAAGCCAAGCCAAGTTTCTTCAACCAGTGTACCATTGAGTTCATCTGACCAGTCCAGACTCTCCAGTTCAAGGTTAAAGGCCTCGCTAGAGTAGGTCTTGAGGTCTCTAGATGTGACTGTTTTGTGACAGCCAGCCTTTAGTTTTAGCTTTTTGCGGGTACAGAATATCATGTAATGATCACTTAACCCGCATGCTATAACCCCTTTACTGGAGATCTTGGACTTGTCAGAGGTCAGTATGAGGTCAATGGTAGTCTGAGTTGATTCACATATCCTTGTGGGTTGGGTGATTAGTTGGCTGAGGCCGTGCAGATCACAAAACCTATTGAAGGATTTGAAGACGGGTGCATTTTTTTGTTGCATATCCGTGTTCCAATCCCCAATAAGAATTTTTTCCGCATCCTCAGCTCCAGCTAAGCACACATCCAGAGTATCATAAAAACCAGTCTGTTCTGGTGGTCTATAGATTGTGCCTATTAGTACTGATTTTGCCCTTTCAAATAAGATTTCAATCCATACAGTTTCAATCTCGTCATGGTTAAGGTCAGTACGGTTGCTGAATTTGGTATCTTTGTGTATATACACACAGACACCACCTCCATACTGGTTCCTATCCCTCCTGATGATTGAATAGTCCTCGATTTCTATCTCTGGATCCTGAACAGATGAGTCAAGTTTTGTTTCTGTGAAACATAATATATTTGCCTTACCGTTTAGAAACAAATGTCTGATTTCAGCCAATTTCGGTTTCAAACTGTTTATGTTTAAGTGAAATATGTGAAGTCCATTTTTGCTTGTAATAAGTTTGATGTCGTCACAGTTGAGGTAACTCTGTTCCATTGTGTCCTGTCCTGTGGTGGGGGGAGGGGGGGCGTTGTTGCTGTTTGTGCCGTGGGTGGGGAGGGGGGGGTGGGGTGATGCTTTGTCCTTTGCTGGTGTCTGTGTCTGTATTCCTTTGTGTGAAAGCCCGCGATGTGGGGGGGGGGGCTGGTTGATTACAGATGTGTCTGATTGTACTCCATTGTGGGGGAGGGGGGGTGCCTTTTGTCCTGGCCTCGGCCCGGGTAGACTTGCTGGCATGGCGGCCTTGTCCTTGGCGGGGCCAGCCAAGCTAACCGTCGGGTCCTTGGTGGTCTCGATGTCCCGCGCCGCTCTTCCTTTAGCCACTCGCCGAGTCCGCTGGGGCTTCTGTGAGGGTATGTCGCCGCTTGCTGGTCGGCTGGTGCAACTGCTGGCTGGAGCGTCAATTGCGTGGATGCTGTTGGTCGCGATGGGAACCTCCATCGCTTCTTGCTGTAGTCTCTGGTTCCGTGTCATTACGGGACCAGGGTTCTGATGTATGTCACCCGACATGAGCAGATATAATAAAATCATTGATCTCTTATTACACTTGCCTGCCGGGGGTAATTTCTTTCGTTCCGGATTTGCAGTAAGTACTGCGTGGATCGCCGAGGCTCCGAATGCTGGATGTTTCCTCTCCGTGCCCGTTAACAAGTAGAAGTCGCAATGGGACTGTTGATTTACGTTTTCGCTACCCTCCACTTCTGTCTGGAGTTGCTGCTTGAGTTGTGAATTCAGGTACAAATCCATAATCCACAGGAGGGAAAGTAGAAAATGCGCAAAGTACTTTGTTGTTGCTCTGTTGCGTTGGCTGTTGCGTTGGTTACGGGAGCTCCGTAAAATGCGACCGTCCATGTTGAAGCCGGAAGTCAGTAACCATTACACCATGGAACCACATGTTGATGAGTGGGAGAGGGTATGGCCTTTACCTCTAGTGGCTATATAGAGTACAACAGCTATCTCTGTACTGAGCCTTTAGAGAGGTGAAGTCTCTCCCATTCTGCTGGACCCACATGGGACCCTATTTTGGAAAAAATATGTATGGGAGTCAATGGTGAGAGACAAATCATTTTTTGATTCCGTTTGAATTGTACCATGAATTACACATATGCTGTTTTTCAATTTAAAAGTGTAATTGTCAGCTAGCTACCGTTACCTATAGCATCAAAAGCTATCGATAATGTTAGTTAACATTAGCTAACTTATGATTCAATCAACCTTCTTGACTAAATTATCTTTTAAATGGACAAACATCATTATGTGTTGCTCGATGTATATGAATGAAGTTAAAATACTTTAAAATACTACTAAAGTTAAAACTTTATTTTGATGTAGTCCGGCAAACGCAACGCACAGCAAGCTCCCAACGCGTTGTGCTGCTTCCATCATGCACTGTGTGGCTGCATCTCGTGCTCTACATACAAGAACATTGATGCTGCTGGACATGTCCATTTACTATTTAACCTTTACTTGCCATATTTTCATATGCGTCTCGCTCCGTTCATGTACCAATGCTAATTTCTGCTGAAAAGTAGGTCCCACCGAGATTTGAACTCGGATCGCAGGATTCAGAGTCCTGAGTGCTAACCATTACACCATGGAACCACATGTTGATGAGTGGGAGAGGGTATGGCCTTTACCTCTAGTGGCTATATAGAGTACAACAGCTATCTCTGTACTGAGCCTTTAGAGAGGTGAAGTCTCTCCCATTCTGCTGGACCCACATGGGACCCTATTTTGGAAAAAATATGTATGGGAGTCAATGGTGAGAGACAAATAATTTTTTGATTCCGTTTGAATTGTACCATGAATTACACATATGTTTTTCAATTTAAAAGTGTAATTGTCAGCTAGCTACCGTTACCTATAGCATCAAAAGCTATCAATAATGTTAGTTAACATTAGCTAACTTATGATTCAATCAACCTTCTTGACTAAATTATCTTTTAAATGGACAAACATCATATGTGTAATTCATGGCACAACTCAAACAGGATCAAAATGTATTTATCTCTCACTATTGACTACCATACTTATTTTTTCAAAAATACAGTCCCATAATTCATATTTAATCTGCAATGCCTAGTTTGACAGTGTTATCTACATGTTGTGAGCCAGGGCACGCTGCTCTTGCTCGATGTATATGAATGAAGTTAAAATACTTTAAAATACTACTAAAGTTAAAACTTTATTTTGATGTAGTCCGGCAAACGCAACGCACCACAAGCTCCCAACGCGCTGTGCCGCTTCCATCATGCACTGTGTGGCTGCATCTCGTGCTCTACATACAAGAACATTGATGCTGCTGGACATGTCCATTTACTATTTAACCTTTACTTGCCATATTTTCATATGCGTCTCGCTCCGTTCATGTACCAATGCTAATTTCTGCTGAAAAGTAGGTCCCACCGAGATTTGAACTCGGATCGCAGGATTCAGAGTCCTGAGTGCTAACCATTACACCATGGAACCACATGTTGATGAGTGGGAGAGGGTATGGCCTTTACCTCTAGTGGCTATATAGTATATAGAGTACAACAGCTATCTCTGTACTGAGCCGTTAGAGAGGTGAAGTCTCTCCCATTCTGCTGGACCCACATGGGACCCTATTTGGGAAAAAATATGTATGGGAGTCAATAGTGAGAGACAAATAATTTTTCGATTCCGTTTGAATTGTACCATGAATTACACATATGTTTTTCAATTTAAAAGTGTAATTGTCAGCTAGCTAACGTTACCTATAGCATCAAAAGCTATCGATAATGTTAGTTAACATTAGCTAACTTATGATTCAATCAACCTTCTTGACTAAATTATCTTTTAAATGGACAAACAACATATGTGTAATTCATGGCACAACTCAAACAGGATCAAAATGTATTTATCTCTCACTATTGACTACCATACTTATTTTTTCAAAAATACAGTCCCATAATTCATATTTAATCTGCAATGCCTAGTTTGACAGTGTTATCTACATGTTGTGAGCCAGGGCACGCTGCTCTTGCTCGATGTATATGAATGAAGTTAAAATACTTTAAAATACTACTAAAGTTAAAACTTTATTTTGATGTAGTCCGGCAAACGCAACGCACCACAAGCTCCCAACGCGCTGTGCCGCTTCCATCATGCACTGTGTGGCTGCATCTCGTGCTCTACATACAAGAACATTGATGCTGCTGGACATGTCCATTTACTATTTAACCTTTACTTGCCATATTTTCATATGCGTCTCGCTCCGTTCATGTACCAATGCTAATTTCTGCTGAAAAGTAGGTCCCACCGAGATTTGAACTCGGATCGCAGGATTCAGAGTCCTGAGTGCTAACCATTACACCATGGAACCACATGTTGATGAGTGGGAGAGGGTATGGCCTTTACCTCTAGTGGCTATATAGAGTACAACAGCTATCTCTGTACTGAGCCTTTAGGGAGGTGAAGTCTCTCCCATTCTGCTGGACCCACATGGGACCCTATTTTGGAAAAAATATGTATGGGAGTCAATGGTGAGAGACAAATCATTTTTTGATTCCGTTTGAATTGTACCATGAATTACACATATGATGTTTTTCAATTTAAAAGTGTAATTGTCAGCTAGCTACCATTACCTATAGCATCAAAAGCTATCGATAATGTTAGTTAACATTAGCTAACTTATGATTCAATCAACCTTCTTGAATAAATTATCTTTTAAATGGACAAACATCATATGTGTAATTCATGGCACAACTCAAACAGGATCAAAATGTATATTTGACTACGATACTTTTTTTTCTCCAAAATACAGTCCCATAATTCATATTTAATCTGCAATGCCTAGTTTGACAGTGTTATCTACATGTTGTGAGCCATGGCACGCTGCTCTTGCTCGATGTATATGAATGAAGTTAAAATACTTTAAAATACTACTAAAGTTAAAACTTTATTTTGATGTAGTCCGGCAAACGCAACGCACAGCAAGCTCCCAACGCGTTGTGCTGCTTCCATCATGCACTGTGTGGCTGCATCTCGTGCTCTACATAGAAGAACATTGATGCTGCTGGACATGTCCATTTACTATTTAACCTTTACTTGCCATATTTTCATATGCGTCTCGCTCCGTTCATGTACCAATGCTAATTTTAGCTGAAAAGTAGGTCCCACCGAGATTTGAACTCGGATCGCAGGATTCAGAGTCCTGAGTGCTAACCATTACACCATGGAACCACATGTTGATGAGTGGGAGAGGGTATGGCCTTTACCTCTAGTGGCTATATAGAGTACAACAGCTATCTCTGTACTGAGCCTTTAGAGAGGTGAAGTCTCTCCCATTCTGCTGGACCCACATGGGACCCTATTTTGGAAAAAATATGTATGGGAGTCAATGGTGAGAGACAAATAATTTTTTGATTCCGTTTGAATTGTACCATGAATTTCACATATGATGTTTTTCAATTTAAAAGTGTAATTGTCAGCTAGCTACCGTTACCTATAGCATCAAAAGCTATCAATAATGTTAGTTAACATTAGCTAACTTATGATTCAATCAACCTTCTTGACTAAATTATCTTTTAAATGGACAAACATCATATGTGTAATTCATGGCACAACTCAAACAGGATCAAAATGTATTTATCTCTCACTATTGACTACCATACTTATTTTTTCAAAAATACAGTCCCATAATTCATATTTAATCTGCAATGCCTAGTTTGACAGTGTTATCTACATGTTGTGAGCCAGGGCACGCTGCTCTTGCTCGATGTATATGAATGAAGTTAAAATACTTTAAAATACTACTAAAGTTAAAACTTTATTTTGATGTAGTCCGGCAAACGCAACGCACCACAAGCTCCCAACGCGCTGTGCCGCTTCCATCATGCACTGTGTGGCTGCATCTCGTGCTCTACATACAAGAACATTGATGCTGCTGGACATGTCCATTTACTATTTAACCTTTACTTGCCATATTTTCATATGCGTCTCGCTCCGTTCATGTACCAATGCTAATTTCTGCTGAAAAGTAGGTCCCACCGAGATTTGAACTCGGATCGCAGGATTCAGAGTCCTGAGTGCTAACCATTACACCATGGAACCATATGTTGATGAGTGAGAGAGGGTATGGCCTTTACCTCTAGTGGCTATATAGAGTACAACAGCTATCTCTGTACTGAGCCTTTAGAGAGGTGAAGTCTCTCCCATTCTGCTGGACCCACATGGGACCCTATTTTGGAAAAAATATGTATGGGAGTCAATGGTGAGAGACAAATCATTTTTTGATTCCGTTTGAATTGTACCATGAATTACACATATGATGTTTTTCAATTTAAAAGTGTAATTGTCAGCTAGCTACCGTTACCTATAGCATCAAAAGCTATCGATAATGTTAGTTAACATTAGCTAACTTATGATTCAATCAACCTTCTTGACTAAATTATCTTTTAAATGGACAAACATCATATGTGTAATTCATGGCACAACTCAAACAGGATCAAAATGTATATTTGACTACGATACTTTTTTTTCTCCAAAATACAGTTCCATAATTCATATTTAATCTGCAATGCCTAGTTTGACAGTGTTATCTACATGTTGTGAGCCAGGGCACGCTGCTCTTGCTCGATGTATATGAATGAAGTTAAAATACTTTAAAATACTACTAAAGTTAAAACTTTATTTTGATGTAGTCCGGCAAACGCAACTCACAACAAGCTCCCAACGCGCTGTGCCGCTTCCATCATGCACTGTGTGGCTGCATCTCGTGCTCTACATAGAAGAACATTGATGCTGCTGGACATGTCCATTTACTATTTAACCTTTACTTGCCATATTTTCATATGTGTCTCGCTCCGTTCATGTACCAATGCTAATTTTAGCTGAAAAGTAGGTCCCACCGAGATTTGAACTCGGATCGCAGGATTCAGAGTCCTGAGTGCTAACCATTACACCATGGAACCACATGTTGTTGAGTGGGAGAGGGTATGGCCTTTACCTCTAGTGGCTATATAGTATATAGAGTACAACAGCTATCTCTGTACTGAGCCGTTAGAGAGGTGAAGTCTCTCCCATTCTGCTGGACCCACATGGGACCCTATTTGGGAAAAAATATGTATGGGAGTCAATGGTGAGAGACAAATAATTTTTCGATTCCGTTTGAATTGTACCATGAATTACACATATGTTTTTCAATTTAAAAGTGTAATTGTCAGCTAGCTAACGTTACCTATAGCATCAAAAGCTATCGATAATGTTAGTTAACATTAGCTAACTTATGATTCAATCAACCTTCTTGACTAAATTATCTTTTAAATGGACAAACAGCATATGTGTAATTCATGGCACAACTCAAACAGGATCAAAATGTATTTATCTCTCACTATTGACTACCATACTTATTTTTTCAAAAATACAGTCCCATAATTCATATTTAATCTGCAATGCCTAGTTTGACAGTGTTATCTACATGTTGTGAGCCAGGGCACGCTGCTCTTGCTCGATGTATATGAATGAAGTTAAAATACTTTAAAATACTACTAAAGTTAAAACTTTATTTTGATGTAGTCCGGCAAACGCAACGCACCACAAGCTCCCAACGCGCTGTGCCACTTCCATCATGCACTGTGTGGCTGCATCTCGTGCTCTACATACAAGAACATTGATGCTGCTGGACATGTCCATTTACTATTTAACCTTTACTTGCCATATTTTCATATGCGTCTCGCTCCGTTCATGTACCAATGCTAATTTCTGCTGAAAAGTAGGTGCCACCGAGATTTGAACTCGGATCGCAGGATTCAGAGTCCTGAGTGCTAACCATTACACCATGGAACCATATGTTGATGAGTGGGAGAGGGTATGGCCTTTACCTCTAGTGGCTATATAGAGTACAACAGCTATCTCTGTACTGAGCCTTTAGAGAGGTGAAGTCTCTCCCATTCTGCTGGACCCACATGGGACCCTATTTTGGAAAAAATATGTATGGGAGTCAATGGTGAGAGACAAATCATTTTTTGATTCCGTTTGAATTGTACCATGAATTACACATATGTTTTTCAATTTAAAAGTGTAATTGTCAGCTAGCTAACGTTACCTATAGCATCAAAAGCTATCGATAATGTTAGTTAACATTAGCTAACTTATGATTCAATCAACCTTCTTGACTAAATTATCTTTTAAATGGACAAACATCATATGTGTAATTCATGGCACAACTCAAACAGGATCAAAATGTATTTATCTCTCACTATTGACTACCATACTTATTTTTTCAAAAATACAGTCCCATAATTCATATTTAATCTGCAATGCCTAGTTTGACAGTGTTATCTACATGTTGTGAGCCAGGGCACGCTGCTCTTGCTCGATGTATATGAATGAAGTTAAAATACTTTAAAATACTACTAAAGTTAAAACTTTATTTTGATGTAGTCCGGCAAACGCAACGCACCACAAGCTCCCAACGCGCTGTGCCGCTTCCATCATGCACTGTGTGGCTGCATCTCGTGCTCTACATGACTTATGATTCAATCAACCTTCTTGACTAAATTATCTTTTAAATGGACAAACATCATATGTGTAATTCATGGCACAACTCAAACAGGATCAAAATGTATATTTGACTACGATACTTTTTTTTCTCCAAAATACAGTCCCATAATTCATATTTAATCTGCAATGCCTAGTTTGACAGTGTTATCTACATGTTGTGAGCCAGGGCACGCTGCTCTTGCTCGATGTATATGAATGAAGTTAAAATACTTTAAAATACTACTAAAGTTAAAACTTTATTTTGATGTAGTCCGGCAAACGCAACGCACTGTAAGCTCCCAACGCGCTGTGCCACTTCCATCATGCACTGTGTGGCTGCATCTCGTGCTCTACATAGAAGAACATTGATGCTGCTGGACATGTCCATTTACTATTTAACCTTTACTTGCCATATTTTCATATGCGTCTCGCTCCGTTCATGTACCAATGCTAATTTCTGCTGAAAAGTAGGTCCCAGCGAGATTTGAACTCGGATCGCAGGATTCAGAGTCCTGAGTGCTAACCATTACACCATGGAACCACATGTTGATGAGTGGGAGAGGGTATGGCCTTTACCTCTAGTGGCTATATAGTATATAGAGTACAACAGCTATCTCTGTACTGAGCCGTTAGAGAGGTGAAGTCTCTCCCATTCTGCTGGACCCACATGGGACCCTATTTGGGAAAAAATATGTATGGGAGTCAATGGTGAGAGACAAATAATTTTTCGATTCCGTTTGAATTGTACCATGAATTACACATATGTTTTTCAATTTAAAAGTGTAATTGTCAGCTAGCTAACGTTACCTATAGCATCAAAAGCTATCGATAATGTTAGTTAACATTAGCTAACTTATGATTCGATCAACCTTCTTGACTAAATTATCTTTTAAATGGACAAACATCATATGTGTAATTCATGGCACAACTCAAACAGGATCAAAATGTATTTATCTCTCACTATTGACTACCATACTTATTTTTTCAAAAATACAGTCCCATAATTCATATTTAATCTGCAATGCCTAGTTTGACAGTGTTATCTACATGTTGTGAGCCAGGGCACGCTGCTCTTGCTCGATGTATATGAATTAAGTTAAAATACTTTAAAATACTACTAAAGTTAAAACTTTATTTTGATGTAGTCCGGCAAACGCAACGCACCACAAGCTCCCAACGCGCTGTGCCGCTTCCATCATGCACTGTGTGGCTGCATCTCGTGCTCTACATAGAAGAACATTGATGCTGCTGGACATGTCCATTTACTATTTAACCTTTACTTGCCATATTTTTATATGCGTCTCGCTCCGTTCATGTACCAATGCTAATTTCTGCTGAAAAGTAGGTCCCACCGAGATTTGAACTAGGATCGCAGGATTCAGAGTCCTGAGTGCTAACCATTACACCATGGAACCATATGTTGATGAGTGGGAGAGGGTATGGCCTTTACCTCTAGTGGCTATATAGAGTACAACAGCTATCTCTGTACTGAGCCTTTAGAGAGGTGAAGTCTCTCCCATTCTGCTGGACCCACATGGGACCCTATTTTGGAAAAAATATGTATGGGAGTCAATGGTGAGAGACAAATCATTTTTTGATTCCGTTTGAATTGTACCATGAATTACACATATGATGTTTTTCAATTTAAAAGTGTAATTGTCAGCTAGCTACCGTTACCTATAGCATCAAAAGCTATCGATAATGTTAGTTAACATTAGCTAACTTATGATTCAATCAACCTTCTTGACTAAATTATCTTTTAAATGGACAAACATCATATGTGTAATTCATGGCACAACTCAAACAGGATCAAAATGTATATTTGACTACGATACTTTTTTTTCTCCAAAATACAGTCCCATAATTCATATTTAATCTGCAATGCCTAGTTTGACAGTGTTATCTACATGTTGTGAGCCAGGGCACGCTGCTCTTGCTCGATGTATATGAATGAAGTTAAAATACTTTAAAATACTACTAAAGTTAAAACTTTATTTTGATGTAGTCCGGCAAACGCAACTCACAACAAGCTCCCAACGCGCTGTGCCGCTTCCATCATGCACTGTGTGGCTGCATCTCGTGCTCTACATAGAAGAACATTGATGCTGCTGGACATGTCCATTTACTATTTAACCTTTACTTGCCATATTTTCATATGTGTCTCGCTCCGTTCATGTACCAATGCTAATTTTAGCTGAAAAGTAGGTCCCACCGAGATTTGAACTCGGATCGCAGGATTCAGAGTCCTGAGTGCTAACCATTACACCATGGAACCACATGTTGATGAGTGGGAGAGGGTATGGCCTTTACCTCTAGTGGCTATATAGTATATAGAGTACAACAGCTATCTCTGTACTGAGCCGTTAGAGAGGTGAAGTCTCTCCCATTCTGCTGGACCCACATGGGACCCTATTTGGGAAAAAATATGTATGGGAGTCAATGGTGAGAGACAAATAATTTTTCGATTCCGTTTGAATTGTACCATGAATTACACATATGTTTTTCAATTTAAAAGTGTAATTGTCAGCTAGCTAATGTTACCTATAGCATCAAAAGCTATCGATAATGTTAGTTAACATTAGCTAACTTATGATTCAATCAACCTTCTTGACTAAATTATTTTTTAAATGGACAAACATCATATGTGTAATTCATGGCACAACTCAAACAGGATCAAAATGTATTTATCTCTCACTATTGACTACCATACTTATTTTTTCAAAAATACAGTCCCATAATTCATATTTAATCTGCAATGCCTAGTTTGACAGTGTTATCTACATGTTGTGAGCCAGGGCACGCTGCTCTTGCTCGATGTATATGAATTAAGTTAAAATACTTTAAAATACTACTAAAGTTAAAACTTTATTTTGATGTAGTCCGGCAAACGCAACGCACCACAAGCTCCCAACGCGCTGTGCCGCTTCCATCATGCACTGTGTGGCTGCATCTCGTGCTCTACATAGAAGAACATTGATGCTGCTGGACATGTCCATTTACTATTTAACCTTTACTTGCCATATTTTCATATGCGTCTCGCTCCGTTCATGTACCAATGCTAATTTCTGCTGAAAAGTAGGTCCCACCGAGATTTGAACTCGGATCGCAGGATTCAGAGTCCTGAGTGCTAACCATTACACCATGGAACCATATGTTGATGAGTGGGAGAGGGTATGGCCTTTACCTCTAGTGGCTATATAGAGTACAACAGCTATCTCTGTACTGAGCCTTTAGAGAGGTGAAGTCTCTCCCATTCTGCTGGACCCACATGGGACCCTATTTTGGAAAAAATATGTATGGGAGTCAATGGTGAGAGACAAATCATTTTTTGATTCCGTTTGAATTGTACCATGAATTACACATATGTTTTTCAATTTAAAAGTGTAATTGTCAGCTAGCTAACGTTACCTATAGCATCAAAAGCTATCGATAATGTTAGTTAACATTAGCTAACTTATGATTCAATCAACCTTCTTGACTAAATTATCTTTTAAATGGACAAACATCATATGTGTAATTCATGGCACAACTCAAACAGGATCAAAATGTATTTATCTCTCACTATTGACTACCATACTTATTTTTTCAAAAATACAGTCCCATAATTCATATTTAATCTGCAATGCCTAGTTTGACAGTGTTATCTACATGTTGTGAGCCAGGGCACGCTGCTCTTGCTCGGTGTATATGAATGAAGTTAAAATACTTTAAAATACTACTAAAGTTAAAACTTTATTTTGATGTAGTCCGGCAAACGCAACGCACCACAAGCTCCCAACGCGCTGTGCCGCTTCCATCGTGCACTGTGTGGCTGCATCTCGTGCTCTACATAGAAGAACATTGATGTTGCTGGATATGTCCATTTACTATTTAACCTTTACTTGCCATATTTTCATATGCGTCTCACTCCGTTCATGTACCAATGCTAATTTCTGCTGAAAAGTAGGTCCCACCGAGATTTGAACTCGGATCGCAGGATTCAGAGTCCTGAGTGCTAACCATTACACCATGGAACCACATGTTGATGAGTGGGAGAGGGTATGGCCTTTACCTCTAGTGGCTATATAGAGTACAACAGCTATCTCTGTACTGAGCCTTTAGAGAGGTGAAGTCTCTCCCATTCTGCTGGACCCACATGGGACCCTATTTTGGAAAAAATATGTATGGGAGTCAATGGTGAGAGACAAATCATTTTTTGATTCCGTTTGAATTGTACCATGAATTACACATATGCTGTTTTTCAATTTAAAAGTGTAATTGTCAGCTAGCTACCGTTACCTATAGCATCAAAAGCTATCGATAATGTTAGTTAACATTAGCTAACTTATGATTCAATCAACCTTCTTGACTAAATTATCTTTTAAATGGACAAACATCATTATGTGTAATTCATGGCACAACTCAAACAGGATCAAAATGTATTTATCTCTCACTATTGACTACCATACTTATTTAGAAAAAAAAATACAGTCCCATAATTCATATTTAATCTGCAATGCCTAGTTTGACAGTTTTAGCTACATTTTGTGAGCGAGGGCACGCTGCTATTGCTCGATGTATATGAATGAAGTTAAAATACTTTAAAATACTACTAAGGTTAAAACTTTATTTTTATGCAGTCCGGCAAACGCAACGCACTACAAGCTCCCAAAGCGCTGTGCCGCTTCCATCATGCACTGTGTGGCTGCATCTCGTGCTCTACATAGAAGAACAACAGATGCTGCTGGACATGTCCATTTACTATTTAACCTTCACTTGCCATATTTTCATATGCGTCTCACTCCGTTCATGTACCAATGCTAATTTCTGCTGAAAAGTAGGTCCCACCGAGATTTGAACTCGGATCGCAGGATTCAGAGTCCTGAGTGCTAACCATTACACCATGGAACCACATGTTGATGAGTGGGAGAGGGTATGGCCTTTACCTCTAGTGGCTATATAGAGTACAACAGCTATCTCTGTACTGAGCCTTTAGAGAGGTGAAGTCTCTCCCATTCTGTTGGACCCACATGGGACCCTATTTTGGAAAAAATATGTATGGGAGTCAATGGTGAGAGACAAATCATTTTTTGATTCCGTTTGAATTGTACCATGAATTACACATATGATGTTTTTCAATTTAAAAGTGTAATTGTCAGCTAGCTACCGTTACCTATAGCATCAAAAGCTATCGATAATGTTAGTTAACATTAGCTAACTTATGATTCAATCAACCTTCTTGACTAAATTATCTTTTAAATGGACAAACATCATTATGTGTAATTCATGGCACAACTCAAACAGGATCAAAATGTATTTATCTCTCACTATTGACTACCATACTTATTTTAAAAAAAAAATACAGTCCCATAATTCATATTTAATCTGCAATGCCTAGTTTGACAGTTTTAGCTACATTTTGTGAGCGAGGGCACGCTGCTCTTGCTCGATGTATATGAATGAAGTTAAAATACTTTAAAATACTACTATAGTTAAAACTTTATTTTTATGCAGTCCGGCAAACGCAACGCACCACAAGCTCCCAAAGCGCTGTGCCGCTTCCATCGTGCACTGTGTGGCTGCATCTCGTGCTCTACATAGAAGAACATTGATGTTGCTGGACATGTCCATTTACTATTTAACCTTTACTTGCCATATTTTCATATGCGTCTCACTCCGTTCATGTACCAATGCTAATTTCTGCTGAAAAGTAGGTCCCACCAAGATTTGAACTCGGATCGCAGGATTCAGAGTCCTGAGTGCTAACCATTACACCATGGAACCACATGTTGATGAGTGGGAGAGGGTATGGCCTTTACCTCTAGTGGCTATATAGAGTACAACAGCTATCTCTGTACTGAGCCTTTAGAGAGGTGAAGTCTCTCCCATTCTGTTGGACCCACATGGGACCCTATTTTGGAAAAAATATGTATGGGAGTCAATGGTGAGAGACAAATCATTTTTTGATTCCGTTTGAATTGTACCATGAATTACACATATGATGTTTTTCAATTTAAAAGTGTAATTGTCAGCTAGCTACCGTTACCTATAGCATCAAAAGCTATCGATAATGTTAGTTAACATTAGCTAACTTATGATTCAATCAACCTTCTTGAATAAATTATCTTTTAAATGGACAAACATCATATGTGTAATTCATGGCACAACTCAAACAGGATCAAAATGTATTTATCTCTCACTATTGACTACCATACTTATTTAAAAAAATATATACAGTCCCATAATTCATATTTAATCTGCAATGCCTAGTTTGACAGTTTTAGCTACATTTTGTGAGCGAGGGCACGCTGCTATTGCTCGATGTATATGAATGAAGTTAAAATACTTTAAAATACTACTAAGGTTAAAACTTTATTTTTATGCAGTCCGGCAAACGCAACGCACCGCAAGCTCCCAAAGCGCTGTGCCGCTTCCATCATGCACTGTGTGGCTGCATCTCGTGCTCTACATAGAAGAACAACCGATGCTGCTGGACATGTCCATTTACTATTTAACCTTCACTTGCCATATTTTCATATGCGTCTCACTCCGTTCATGTACCGATGCTAATTTCTGCTGAAAAGTAGGTCCCACTGAGATTTGAACTCGGATCGCAGGATTCAGAGTCCTGAGTGCTAACCATTACACCATGGAACCACATGTTGATGAGTGGGAGAGGGTATGGCCTTTACCTCTAGTGGCTATATAGAGTACAACAGCTATCTCTGTACTGAGCCTTTAGAGAGGTGAAGTCTCTCCCATTCTGCTGGACCCACATGGGACCCTATTTTGGAAAATATATGTATGGGAGTCAATGGTGAGAGACAAATCATGTTTAGATTCCGTTTGGATTGTACCATGAATTACACATAAGATGTTTTTCAATTTAAAAGTGTAATTGTCAGCTAGCTACCGTTACCTATAGCATCAAACGCTATCGATAATGTTAGTTAACATTAGCTAACTTATGATTCAATCAACCTTCTTGACTAAATTATCTTTTAAATGGACAAACATCATATGTGTAATTCATGGCACAACTCAAACAGGATCAAAATGTATTTATCTCTCACTATTGACTACCATACTTATTTTTTCAAAAATACAGTCCCATAATTCATATTTAATCTGCAATGCCTAGTTTGACAGTGTTATCTACATGTTGTGAGCCAGGGCACACTGCTCTTGCTCGATGTATATGAATGAAGTTAAAATACTTTAAAATACTACTAAAGTTAAAACTTTATTTTGATGTAGTCCGGCAAACGCAACGCACCACAAGCTCCCAACGCGCTGTGCCGCTTCCATCATGCACTGTGTGGCTGCATCTCGTGCTCTACATAGAAGAACATTGATGTTGCTGGACATGTCCATTTACTATTTAACCTTTACTTGCCATATTTTCATATGCGTCTCGCTCCGTTCATGTACCAATGCTAATTTCTGCTGAAAAGTAGGTCCCACCGAGATTTGAACTCAGATCGCAGGATTCAGAGTCCTGAGTGCTAACCATTACACCATGGAAACACATGTTAATGAGTGGGAGAGGGTATGGCCTTTACCTCTAGTGGCTATATAAAGTACAACAGCTATCTCTGTACTGAGCCTTTAGAGAGGTGAAGTCTCTCCCATTCTGCTGGACCCACATGGGAGCCTATTTTGGAAAAAATATGTATGGGAGTCAATGGTGAGAGACAAATAATTTTTTGATTCCGTTTGAATTGTACCATGAATTACACATATGATGTTTTTCAATTTAAAAGTGTAATTGTTAGCTAGCTACCGTTACCTATAGCATCAAAAGCTATCGATAATGTTAGTTAACATTAGCTAACTTATGATTCAATCAACCTTCTTGACTAAATTATCTTTTAAATGGACAAACATCATTATGTGTAATTCATGGCACAACTCAAACAGGATCAAAATGTATTTATCTCTCACTATTGACTACCATACTTATTTAAAAAAAAAAATACAGTCCCATAATTCATATTTAATCTGCAATGCCTAGTTTGACAGTTTTAGCTACATTTTGTGAGCGAGGGCACGCTGCTCTTGCTCGATGTATATGAATGAAGTTAAAATACTTTAAAATACTACTAAAGTTAAAACTTTATTTTTATGCAGTCCGGCAAACGCAACGCACCACAAGCTCCCAAAGCGCTGTGCCGCTTCCATCATGCACTGTGTGGCTGCATCTCGTGCTCTACATAGAAGAACATTGATGTTGCTGGACATGTCCATTTACTATTTAACCTTTACTTGCCATATTTTCATATGCGTCTCACTCCGTTCATGTACCAATGCTAATTTCTGCTGAAAAGTAGGTCCCACCAAGATTTGAACTCGGATCGCAGGATTCAGAGTCCTGAGTGCTAACCATTACACCAAGGAACCACATGTTGATGAGTGGGAGAGGGTATGGCCTTTACCTCTAGTGGCTATATAGAGTACAACAGCTATCTCTGTACTGAGCCTTTAGAGAGGTGAAGTCTCTCCCATTCTGTTGGACCCACATGGGACCCTATTTTGGAAAAAATATGTATGGGAGTCAATGGTGAGAGACAAATCATTTTTTGATTCCGTTTGAATTGTACCATGAATTACACATATGATGTTTTTCAATTTAAAAGTGTAATTGTCAGCTAGCTACCGTTACCTATAGCATCAAAAGCTATCGATAATGTTAGTTAACATTAGCTAACTTATGATTCAATCAACCTTCTTGACTAAATTATCTTTTAAATGGACAAACATCATATGTGTAATTCATGGCACAACTCAAACAGGATCAAAATGTATTTATCTCTCACTATTGACTACCATACTTATTTAAAAAAATATATACAGTCCCATAATTCATATTTAATCTGCAATGCCTAGTTTGACAGTTTTAGCTACATTTTGTGAGCGAGGGCACGCTGCTATTGCTCGATGTATATGAATGAAGTTAAAATACTTTAAAATACTACTAAGGTTAAAACTTTATTTTTATGCAGTCCGGCAAACGCAACGCACCGCAAGCTCCCAAAGCGCTGTGCCGCTTCCATCATGCACTGTGTGGCTGCATCTCGTGCTCTACATAGAAGAACAACCGATGCTGCTGGACATGTCCATTTACTATTTAACCTTCACTTGCCATATTTTCATATGCGTCTCACTCCGTTCATGTACCGATGCTAATTTCTGCTGAAAAGTAGGTCCCACCGAGATTTGAACTCGGATCGCAGGATTAAGAGTCCTGAGTGCTAACCATTACACCATGGAAACACATGTTAATGAGTGGGAGAGGGTATGGCCTTTACCTCTAGTGGCTATATAAAGTACAACAGCTATCTCTGTACTGAGCCTTTAGAGAGGTGAAGTCTCTCCCATTCTGCTGGACCCACATGGGAGCCTATTTTGGAAAAAATATGTATGGGAGTCAATGGTGAGAGACAAATAATTTTTTGATTCCGTTTGAATTGTACCATGAATTACACATATGATGTTTTTCAATTTAAAAGTGTAATTGTTAGCTAGCTACCGTTACCTATAGCATCAAAAGCTATCGATAATGTTAGTTAACATTAGCTAACTTATGATTCAATCAACCTTCTTGACTAAATTATCTTTTAAATGGACAAACATCATTATGTGTAATTCATGGCACAACTCAAACAGGATCAAAATGTATTTATCTCTCACTATTGACTACCATACTTATTTAAAAAAAAAAATACAGTCCCATAATTCATATTTAATCTGCAATGCCTAGTTTGACAGTTTTAGCTACATTTTGTGAGCGAGGGCACGCTGCTATTGCTCGATGTATATGAATGAAGTTAAAATACTTTAAAATACTACTAAGGTTAAAACTTTATTTTTATGCAGTCCGGCAAACGCAACGCACCACAAGCTCCCAAAGCGCTGTGCCGCTTCCATCATGCACTGTGTGGCTGCATCTCGTGCTCTACATAGAAGAACAACCGATGCTGCTGGACATGTCCATTTACTATTTAACCTTTACTTGCCATATTTTCATATGCGTCTCACTCCGTTCATGTACCGATGCTAATTTCTGCTGAAAAGTAGGTCCCACCGAGATTTGAACTCGGATCGCAGGATTCAGAGTCCTGAGTGCTAACCATTACACCATGGAACCACATGTTGATGAGTGGGAGAGGGTATGGCCTTTACCTCTAGTGGCTATATAGAGTACAACAGCTATCTCTGTACTGAGCCTTTAGAGAGGTGAAGTCTCTCCCATTCTGCTGGACCCACATGGGACCCTATTTTGGAAAATATATGTATGGGAGTCAATGGTGAGAGACAAATCATGTTTAGATTCCGTTTGGATTGTACCATGAATTACACATAAGATGTTTTTCAATTTAAAAGTGTAATTGTCAGCTAGCTACCGTTACCTATAGCATCAAAAGCTATCGATAATGTTAGTTAACATTAGCTAACTTATGATTCAATCAACCTTCTTGACTAAATTATCTTTTAAATGGACAAACATCATATGTGTAATTCATGGCACAACTCAAACAGGATCAAAATGTATTTATCTCTCACTATTGACTACCATACTTATTTTTTCAAAAATACAGTCCCATAATTCATATTTAATCTGCAATGCCTAGTTTGACAGTGTTATCTACATGTTGTGAGCCAGGGCACACTGCTCTTGCTCGATGTATATGAATGAAGTTAAAATACTTTAAAATACTACTAAAGTTAAAACTTTATTTTGATGTAGTCCGGCAAACGCAACGCACCACAAGCTCCCAACGCGCTGTGCCGCTTCCATCGTGCACTGTGTGGCTGCATCTCGTGCTCTACATAGAAGAACATTGATGTTGCTGGACATGTCCATTTACTATTTAACCTTTACTTGCCATATTTTCATATGCGTCTCGCTCCGTTCATGTACCAATGCTAATTTCTGCTGAAAAGTAGGTCCCACCGAGATTTGAACTCAGATCACAGGATTCAGAGTCCTGAGTGCTAACCATTACACCATGGAACCACATGTTAATGAGTGGGAGAGGGTATGGCCTTTACCTCTAGTGGCTATATAGAGTACAACAGCTATCTCTGTACTGAGCCTTTAGAGAGGTGAAGTCTCTCCCATTCTGCTGGACCCACATGGGACCCTATTTTGGAAAAAATATGTATGGGAGTCAATGGTGAGAGACAAATCATTTTTTGATTCCGTTTGAATTGTACCATGAATTACACATATGCTGTTTTTCAATTTAAAAGTGTAATTGTCAGCTAGCTACCGTTACCTATAGCATCAAAAGCTATCGATAATGTTAGTTAACATTAGCTAACTTATGATTCAATCAACCTTCTTGACTAAATTATCTTTTAAATGGACAAACATCATTATGTGTAATTCATGGCACAACTCAAACAGGATCAAAATGTATTTATCTCTCACTATTGACTACCATACTTATTTTAAAAAAAAAATACAGTCCCATAATTCATATTTAATCTGCAATGCCTAGTTTGACAGTTTTAGCTACATTTTGTGAGCGAGGGCACGCTGCTATTGCTCGATGTATATGAATGAAGTTAAAATACTTTAAAATACTACTAAGGTTAAAACTTTATTTTTATGCAGTCCGGCAAACGCAACGCACCACAAGCTCCCAAAGCGCTGTGCCGCTTCCATCATGCACTGTGTGGCTGCATCTCGTGCTCTACATAGAAGAACAACCGATGCTGCTGGACATGTCCATTTACTATTTAACCTTCACTTGCCATATTTTCATATGCGTCTCACTCCGTTCATGTACCGATGCTAATTTCTGCTGAAAAGTAGGTCCCACCGAGATTTGAACTCGGATTGCAGGATTCAGAGTCCTGAGTGCTAACCATTACACCATGGAACCACATGTTGATGAGTGGGAGAGGGTATGGCCTTTACCTCTAGTGGCTATATAGAGTACAACAGCTATCTCTGTACTGAGCCTTTAGAGAGGTGAACTCTCTCCCATTCTGCTGGACCCACATGGGACCCTATTTTGGAAAATATATGTATGGGAGTCAATGGTGAGAGACAAATCATGTTTAGATTCCGTTTGGATTGTACCATGAATTACACATAAGATGTTTTTCAATTTAAAAGTGTAATTGTCAGCTAGCTACCGTTACCTATAGCATCAAAAGCTATCGATAATGTTAGTTAACATTAGCTAACTTATGATTCAATCAACCTTTTTGACTAAATTATCTTTTAAATGGACAAACATCATATGTGTAATTCATGGCACAACTCAAACAGGATCAAAATGTATTTATCTCTCACTATTGACTACCATACTTATTTTTTCAAAAATACAGTCCCATAATTCATATTTAATCTGCAATGCCTAGTTTGACAGTGTTATCTACATGTTGTGAGCCAGGGCACACTGCTCTTGCTCGATGTATATGAATGAAGTTAAAATACTTTAAAATACTACTAAAGTTAAAACTTTATTTTGATGTAGTCCGGCAAACGCAACGCACCACAAGCTCCCAACGCGCTGTGCCGCTTCCATCATGCACTGTGTGGCTGCATCTCGTGCTCTACATAGAAGAACATTGATGTTGCTGGACATGTCCATTTACTATTTAACCTTTACTTGCCATATTTTCATATGCGTCTCGCTCCGTTCATGTACCAATGCTAATTTCTGCTGAAAAGTAGGTCCCACCGAGATTTGAACTCGGATCGCAGGATTCAGAGTCCTGAGTGCTAACCATTACACCATGGAACCACATGTTAATGAGTGGGAGAGGGTATGGCCTTTACCTCTAGTGGCTATATAGAGTACAACAGCTATCTCTGTACTGAGCCTTTAGAGAGGTGAAGTCTCTCCCATTCTGCTGGACCCACATGGGACCCTATTTTGGAAAAAATATGTATGGGAGTCAATGGTGAGAGACAAATAATTTTTTGATTCCGTTTGAATTGTACCATGAATTACACATATGCTGTTTTTCAATTTAAAAGTGTAATTGTCAGCTAGCTACCGTTACCTATAGCATCAAAAGCTATCGATAATGTTAGTTAACATTAGCTAACTTATGATTCAATCAACCTTCTTGACTAAATTATCTTTTAAATGGACAAACATCATTATGTGTAATTCATGGCACAACTCAAACAGGATCAAAATGTATTTATCTCTCACTATTGACTACCATACTTATTTAAAAAAAAAAATACAGTCCCATAATTCATATTTAATCTGCAATGCCTAGTTTTACAGTTTTAGCTACATTTTGTGAGCGAGGGCACGCTGCTCTTGCTCGATGTATATGAATGAAGTTAAAATACTTTAAAATACTACTAAGGTTAAAACTTTATTTTTATGCAGTCCGGCAAACGCAACGCACCACAAGCTCCCAAAGCGCTGTGCCGCTTCCATCATGCACTGTGTGGCTGCATCTCGTGCTCTACATAGAAGAACAACCGATGCTGCTGGACATGTCCATTTACTATTTAACCTTCACTTGCCATATTTTCATATGCGTCTCACTCCGTTCATGTACTGATGCTAATTTCTGCTGAAAAGTAGGTCCCACCGAGATTTGAACTCGGATCGCAGGATTCAGAGTCCTGAGTGCTAACCATTACACCATGGAACCACATGTTGATAAGTGGGAGAGGGTATGGCCTTTACCTCTAGTGGCTATATAGTATATAGAGTACAACAGCTATCTCTGTACTGAGCCGTTAGAGAGGTGAAGTCTCTCCCATTCTGCTGGACCCACATGGGACCCTATTTGGGAAAAAATATGTATGGGAGTCAATGGTGAGAGACAAATAATTTTTCGATTCCGTTTAAATTGTACCATGAATTACACATATGTTTTTCAATTTAAAAGTGTAATTGTCAGCTAGCTAACGTTACCTATAGCATCAAAAGCTATCGATAATGTTAGTTAACATTAGCTAACTTATGATTCAATCAACCTTCTTGACTAAATTATCTTTTAAATGGACAAACATCATATGTGTAATTCATGGCACAACTCAAACAGGATCAAAATGTATTTATCTCTCACTATTGACTACCATACTTATTTTTTCAAAAATACAGTCCCATAATTCATATTTAATCTGCAATGCCTAGTTTGACAGTGTTATCTACATGTTGTGAGCCAGGGCACGCTGCTCTTGCTCGATGTATATGAATTAAGTTAAAATACTTTAAAATACTACTAAAGTTAAAACTTTATTTTGATGTAGTCCGGCAAACGCAACGCACCACAAGCTCCCAACGCGCTGTGCCGCTTCCATCATGCACTGTGTGGCTGCATCTCGTGCTCTACATACAAGAACATTGATGCTGCTGGACATGTCCATTTACTATTTAACCTTTACTTGCCATATTTTCATATGCGTCTCGCTCCGTTCATGTACCAATGCTAATTTCTGCTGAAAAGTAGGTCCCACCGAGATTTGAACTCGGATCGCAGGATTCAGAGTCCTGAGTGCTAACCATTACACCATGGAACCATATGTTGATGAGTGGGAGAGGGTATGGCCTTTACCTCTAGTGGCTATATAGAGTACAACAGCTATCTCTGTACTGAGCCTTTAGAGAGGTGAAGTCTCTCCCATTCTGCTGGACCCACATGGGACCCTATTTTGGAAAAAATATGTATGGGAGTCAATGGTGAGAGACAAATCATTTTTTGATTCCGTTTGAATTGTACCATGAATTACACATATGTTTTTCAATTTAAAAGTGTAATTGTCAGCTAGCTAACGTTACCTATAGCATCAAAAGCTATCGATAATGTTAGTTAACATTAGCTAACTTATGATTCAATCAACCTTCTTGACTAAATTATCTTTTAAATGGACAAACATCATATGTGTAATTCATGGCACAACTCAAACAGGATCAAAATGTATTTATCTCTCACTATTGACTACCATACTTATTTTTTCAAAAATACAGTCCCATAATTCATATTTAATCTGCAATGCCTAGTTTGACAGTGTTATCTACATGTTGTGAGCCAGGGCACGCTGCTCTTGCTCGATGTATATGAATGAAGTTAAAATACTTTAAAATACTACTAAAGTTAAAACTTTATTTTGATGTAGTCCGGCAAACGCAACGCAGCACAAGCTCCCAACGCGCTGTGCCGCTTCCATCATGCACTGTGTGGCTGCATCTCGTGCTCTACATGACTTATGATTCAATCAACCTTCTTGACTAAATTATCTTTTAAATGGACAAACATCATATGTGTAATTCATGGCACAACTCAAACAGGATCAAAATGTATATTTGACTACGATACTTTTTTTTCTCCAAAATACAGTCCCATAATTCATATTTAATCTGCAATGCCTAGTTTGACAGTGTTATCTACATGTTGTGAGCCAGGGCACGCTGCTCTTGCTCGATGTATATGAATGAAGTTAAAATACTTTAAAATACTACTAAAGTTAAAACTTTATTTTGATGTAGTCCGGCAAACGCAACGCACTGTAAGCTCCCAACGCGCTGTGCCACTTCCATCATGCACTGTGTGGCTGCATCTCGTGCTCTACATTGAAGAACATTGATGCTGCTGGACATGTCCATTTACTATTTAACCTTTACTTGCCATATTTTCATATGCGTCTCGCTCCGTTCATGTACCAATGCTAATTTCTGCTAAAAAGTAGGTCCCACCGAGATTTGAACTCGGATCGCAGGATTCAGAGTCCTGAGTGCTAACCATTACACCATGGAACCACATGTTGATGAGTGGGAGAGGGTATGGCCTTTACCTCTAGTGGCTATATAGTATATAGAGTACAACAGCTATCTCTGTACTGAGCCGTTAGAGAGGTGAAGTCTCTCCCATTCTGCTGGACCCACATGGGACCCTATTTGGGAAAAAATATGTATGGGAGTCAATGGTGAGAGACAAATAATTTTTCGATTCCGTTTGAATTGTACCATGAATTACACATATGTTTTTCAATTTAAAAGTGTAATTGTCAGCTAGCTAACGTTACCTATAGCATCAAAAGCTATCGATAATGTTAGTTAACATTAGCTAACTTATGATTCGATCAACCTTCTTGACTAAATTATCTTTTAAATGGACAAACATCATATGTGTAATTCATGGCACAACTCAAACAGGATCAAAATGTATTTATCTCTCACTATTGACTACCATACTTATTTTTTCAAAAATACAGTCCCATAATTCATATTTAATCTGCAATGCCTAGTTTGACAGTGTTATCTACATGTTGTGAGCCAGGGCACGCTGCTCTTGCTCGATGTATATGAATTAAGTTAAAATACTTTAAAATACTACTAAAGTTAAAACTTTATTTTGATGTAGTCCGGCAAACGCAACGCACCACAAGCTCCCAACGCGCTGTGCCGCTTCCATCATGCACTGTGTGGCTGCATCTCGTGCTCTACATAGAAGAACATTGATGCTGCTGGACATGTCCATTTACTATTTAACCTTTACTTGCCATATTTTTATATGCGTCTCGCTCCGTTCATGTACCAATGCTAATTTCTGCTGAAAAGTAGGTCCCACCGAGATTTGAACTCGGATCGCAGGATTCAGAGTCCTGAGTGCTAACCATTACACCATGGAACCATATGTTGATGAGTGGGAGAGGGTATGGCCTTTACCTCTAGTGGCTATATAGAGTACAACAGCTATCTCTGTACTGAGCCTTTAGAGAGGTGAAGTCTCTCCCATTCTGCTGGACCCACATGGGACCCTATTTTGGAAAAAATATGTATGGGAGTCAATGGTGAGAGACAAATCATTTTTTGATTCCGTTTGAATTGTACCATGAATTACACATATGATGTTTTTCAATTTAAAAGTGTAATTGTCAGCTAGCTACCGTTACCTATAGCATCAAAAGCTATCGATAATGTTAGTTAACATTAGCTAACTTATGATTCAATCAACCTTCTTGACTAAATTATCTTTTAAATGGACAAACATCATATGTGTAATTTATGGCACAACTCAAACAGGATCAAAATGTATATTTGACTACGATACTTTTTTTTCTCCAAAATACAGTCCCATAATTCATATTTAATCTGCAATGCCTAGTTTGACAGTGTTATCTACATGTTGTGAGCCAGGGCACGCTGCTCTTGCTCGATGTATATGAATGAAGTTAAAATACTTTAAAATACTACTAAAGTTAAAACTTTATTTTGATGTAGTCCGGCAAACGCAACTCACAACAAGCTCCCAACGCGCTGCGCCGCTTCCATCATGCACTGTGTGGCTGCATCTCGTGCTCTACATAGAAGAACATTGATGCTGCTGGACATGTCCATTTACTATTTAACCTTTACTTGCCATATTTTCATATGTGTCTCGCTCCGTTCATGTACCAATGCTAATTTTAGCTGAAAAGTAGGTCCCACCGAGATTTGAACTCGGATCGCAGGATTCAGAGTCCTGAGTGCTAACCATTACACCATGGAACCACATGTTGATGAGTGGGAGAGGGTATGGCCTTTACCTCTAGTGGCTATATAGTATATAGAGTACAACAGCTATCTCTGTACTGAGCCGTTAGAGAGGTGAAGTCTCTCCCATTCTGCTGGACCCACATGGGACCCTATTTGGGAAAAAATATGTATGGGAGTCAATGGTGAGAGACAAATAATTTTTCGATTCCGTTTGAATTGTACCATGAATTACACATATGTTTTTCAATTTAAAAGTGTAATTGTCAGCTAGCTAACGTTACCTATAGCATCAAAAGCTATCGATAATGTTAGTTAACATTAGCTAACTTATGATTCAATCAACCTTCTTGACTAAATTATCTTTTAAATGGACAAACATCATATGTGTAATTCATGGCACAACTCAAACAGGATCAAAATGTATTTATCTCTCACTATTGACTACCATGCTTATTTTTTCAAAAATACAGTCCCATAATTCATATTTAATCTGCAATGCCTAGTTTGACAGTGTTATCTACATGTTGTGAGCCAGGGCACGCTGCTCTTGCTCGATGTATATGAATTAAGTTAAAATACTTTAAAATACTACTAAAGTTAAAACTTTATTTTGATGTAGTCCGGCAAACGCAACGCACCACAAGCTCCCAACGCGCTGTGCCGCTTCCATCATGCACTGTGTGGCTGCATCTCGTGCTCTACATACAAGAACATTGATGCTGCTGGACATGTCCATTTAATATTTAACCTTTACTTGCCATATTTTCATATGCGTCTTGCTCCGTTCATGTACCAATGCTAATTTCTGCTGTAAAGTAGGTCCCACCGAGATTTGAACTCGGATCGCAGGATTCAGAGTCCTGAGTGCTAACCATTACACCATGGAACCACATGTTGATGAGTGGGAGAGGGTATGGCCTTTACCTCTAGTGGCTATATAGAGTACAACAGCTATCTCTGTACTGAGCCTTTAGAGAGGTGAAGTCTCTCCCATTCTGTTGGACCCACATGGGACCCTATTTTGGAAAAAATATGTATGGGAGTCAATGGTGAGAGACAAATCATTTTTTGATTCCGTTTGAATTGTACCATGAATTACACATATGATGTTTTTCAATTTAAAAGTGTAATTGTCAGCTAGCTACCGTTACCTATAGCATCAAAAGCTATCGATAATGTTAGTTAACATTAGCTAACTTATGATTCAATCAACCTTCTTGACTAAATTATCTTTTAAATGGACAAACATCATATGTGTAATTCATGGCACAACTCAAACAGGATCAAAATGTATATTTGACTACGATACTTTTTTTTCTCCAAAATACAGTCCCATAATTCATATTTAATCTGCAATGCCTAGTTTGACAGTGTTATCTACATGTTGTGAGCCAGGGCACGCTGCTCTTGCTCGATGTATATGAATGAAGTTAAAATACTTTAAAATACTACTAAAGTTAAAACTTTATTTTGATGTAGTCCGGCAAACGCAACGCACTGTAAGCTCCCAACGCGCTGTGCCACTTCCATCATGCACTGTGTGGCTGCATCTCGTGCTCTACATAGAAGAACATTGATGCTGCTGGACATGTCCATTTACTATTTAACCTTTACTTGCCATATTTTCATATGCGTCTCGCTCCGTTCATGTACCAATGCTAATTTCTGCTGAAAAGTAGGTCCCACCGAGATTTGAACTCGGATCGCAGGATTCAGAGTCCTGAGTGCTAACCATTACACCATGGAACCACATGTTGATGAGTGGGAGAGGGTATGGCCTTTACCTCTAGTGGCTATATAGAGTACAACAGCTATCTCTGTACTGAGCCTTTAGAGAGGTGAAGTCTCTCCCATTCTGCTGGACCCACATGGGACTCTATTTTGGAAAAAATATGTATGGGAGTCAATGGTGAGAGACAAATCATTTTTTGATTCCGTTTGAATTGTACCATGAATTACACATATGCTGTTTTTCAATTTAAAAGTGTAATTGTCAGCTAGCTACCGTTACCTATAGCATCAAAAGCTATCGATAATGTTAGTTAACATTAGCTAACTTATGATTCAATCAACCTTCTTGACTAAATTATCTTTTAAATGGACAAACATCATTATGTGTAATTCATGGCACAACTCAAACAGGATCAAAATGTATTTATCTCTCACTATTGACTACCATACTTATTTAAAAAAAAAAAATACAGTCCCATAATTCATATTTAATCTGCAATGCCTAGTTTGACAGTTTTAGCTACATTTTGTGAGCGAGGGCACGCTGCTCTTGCTCGATGTATATGAATGAAGTTAAAATACTTTAAAATACTACTAAAGTTAAAACTTTATTTTTATGCAGTCCGGCAAACGCAACGCACCACAAGCTCCCAAAGCGCTGTGCCGCTTCCATCGTGCACTGTGTGGCTGCATCTCGTGCTCTACATAGAAGAACATTGATGTTGCTGGACATGTCCATTTACTATTTAACCTTTACTTGCCATATTTTCATATGCGTCTCACTCCGTTCATGTACCAATGCTAATTTCTGCTGAAAAGTAGGTCCCACCAAGATTTGAACTCGGATCGCAGGATTCAGAGTCCTGAGTGCTAACCATTACACCATGGAACCACATGTTGATGAGTGGGAGAGGGTATGGCCTTTACCTCTAGTGGCTATATAGAGTACAACAGCTATCTCTGTACTGAGCCTTTAGAGAGGTGAAGTCTCTCCCATTCTGTTGGACCCACATGGGACCCTATTTTGGAAAAAATATGTATGGGAGTCAATGGTGAGAGACAAATCATTTTTTGATTCCGTTTGAATTGTACCATGAATTACACATATGATGTTTTTCAATTTAAAAGTGTAATTGTCAGCTAGCTACCGTTACCTATAGCATCAAAAGCTATCGATAATGTTAGTTAACATTAGCTAACTTATGATTCAATCAACCTTCTTGACTAAATTATCTTTTAAATGGACAAACATCATATGTGTAATTCATGGCACAACTCAAACAGGATCAAAATGTATTTATCTCTCACTATTGACTACCATACTTATTTAAAAAAATATATACAGTCCCATAATTCATATTTAATCTGCAATGCCTAGTTTGACAGTTTTAGCTACATTTTGTGAGCGAGGGCACGCTGCTATTGCTCGATGTATATGAATGAAGTTAAAATACTTTAAAATACTACTAAGGTTAAAACTTTATTTTTATGCAGTCCGGCAAACGCAACGCACCGCAAGCTCCCAAAGCGCTGTGCCGCTTCCATCATGCACTGTGTGGCTGCATCTCGTGCTCTACATAGAAGAACAACCGATGCTGCTGGACATGTCCATTTACTATTTAACCTTCACTTGCCATATTTTCATATGCGTCTCACTCCGTTCATGTACCGATGCTAATTTCTGCTGAAAAGTAGGTCCCACCGAGATTTGAACTCGGATCGCAGGATTCAGAGTCCTGAGTGCTAACCATTACACCATGGAAACACATGTTAATGAGTGGGAGAGGGTATGGCCTTTACCTCTAGTGGCTATATAAAGTACAACAGCTATCTCTGTACTGAGCCTTTAGAGAGGTGAAGTCTCTCCCATTCTGTTGGACCCACATGGGAGCCTATTTTGGAAAAAATATGTATGGGAGTCAATGGTGAGAGACAAATAATTTTTTGATTCCGTTTGAATTGTACCATGAATTACACATATGATGTTTTTCAATTTAAAAGTGTAATTGTTAGCTAGCTACCGTTACCTATAGCATCAAAAGCTATCGATAATGTTAGTTAACATTAGCTAACTTATGATTCAATCAACCTTCTTGACTAAATTATCTTTTAAATGGACAAACATCATTATGTGTAATTCATGGCACAACTCAAACAGGATCAAAATGTATTTATCTCTCACTATTGACTACCATACTTATTTAAAAAAAAAAATACAGTCCCATAATTCATATTTAATCTGCAATGCCTAGTTTGACAGTTTTAGCTACATTTTGTGAGCGAGGGCACGCTGCTATTGCTCGATGTATATGAATGAAGTTAAAATACTTTAAAATACTACTAAGGTTAAAACTTTATTTTTATGCAGTCCGGCAAACGCAACGCACCGCAAGCTCCCAAAGCGCTGTGCCGCTTCCATCATGCACTGTGTGGCTGCATCTCGTGCTCTACATAGAAGAACAACCGATGCTGCTGGACATGTCCATTTACTATTTAACCTTTACTTGCCATATTTTCATATGCGTCTCACTCCGTTCATGTACCGATGCTAATTTCTGCTGAAAAGTAGGTCCCACGAGATTTGAACTCGGATCGCAGGATTCAGAGTCCTGAGTGCTAACCATTACACCATGGAACCACATGTTGATGAGTGGGAGAGGGTATGGCCTTTACCTCTAGTGGCTATATAGAGTACAACAGCTATCTCTGTACTGAGCCTTTAGAGAGGTGAAGTCTCTCCCATTCTGCTGGACCCACATGGGACCCTATTTTGGAAAATATATGTATGGGAGTCAATGGTGAGAGACAAATCATGTTTAGATTCCGTTTGGATTGTACCATGAATTACACATAAGATGTTTTTCAATTTAAAAGTGTAATTGTCAGCTAGCTACCGTTACCTATAGCATCAAAAGCTATCGATAATGTTAGTTAACATTAGCTAACTTATGATTCAATCAACCTTCTTGACTAAATTATCTTTTAAATGGACAAACATCATATGTGTAATTCATGGCACAACTCAAACAGGATCAAAATGTATTTATCTCTCACTATTGACTACCATACTTATTTTTTCAAAAATACAGTCCCATAATTCATATTTAATCTGCAATGCCTAGTTTGACAGTGTTATCTACATGTTGTGAGCCAGGGCACACTGCTCTTGCTCGATGTATATGAATGAAGTTAAAATACTTTAAAATACTACTAAAGTTAAAACTTTATTTTGATGTAGTCCGGCAAACGCAACGCACCACAAGCTCCCAACGCGCTGTGCCGCTTCCATCGTGCACTGTGTGGCTGCATCTCGTGCTCTACATAGAAGAACATTGATGTTGCTGGACATGTCCATTTACTATTTAAACTTTACTTGCCATATTTTCATATGCGTCTCGCTCCGTTCATGTACCAATGCTAATTTCTGCTGAAAAGTAGGTCCCACCGAGATTTGAACTCGGATCGCAGGATTCAGAGTCCTGAGTGCTAACCATTACACCATGGAACCACATGTTAATGAGTGGGAGAGGGTATGGCCTTTACCTCTAGTGGCTATATAGAGTACAACAGCTATCTCTGTACTGAGCCTTTAGAGAGGTGAAGTCTCTCCCATTCTGCTGGACCCACATGGGACCCTATTTTGGAAAAAATATGTATGGGAGTCAATGGTGAGAGACAAATCATTTTTTGATTCCGTTTGAATTGTACCATGAATTACACATATGCTGTTTTTCAATTTAAAAGTGTAATTGTCAGCTAGCTACCGTTACCTATAGCATCAAAAGCTATCGATAATGTTAGTTAACATTAGCTAACTTATGATTCAATCAACCTTCTTGACTAAATTATCTTTTAAATGGACAAACATCATTATGTGTAATTCATGGCACAACTTAAACAGGATCAAAATGTATTTATCTCTCACTATTGACTACCATACTTATTTAAAAAAAAAAATACAGTCCCATAATTCATATTTAATCTGCAATGCCTAGTTTGACAGTTTTAGCTACATTTTGTGAGCGAGGGCACGCTGCTATTGCTCGATGTATATGAATGAAGTTAAAATACTTTAAAATACTACTAAGGTTAAAACTTTATTTTTATGCAGTCCGGCAAACGCAACGCACCACAAGCTCCCAAAGCGCTGTGCCGCTTCCATCATGCACTGTGTGGCTGCATCTCGTGCTCTACATAGAAGAACAACCGATGCTGCTGGACATGTCCATTTACTATTTAACCTTTACTTGCCATATTTTCATATGCGTCTCACTCCGTTCATGTACCGATGCTAATTTCTGCTGAAAAGTAGGTCCCACCGAGATTTGAACTCGGATCGCAGGATTCAGAGTCCTGAGTGCTAACCATTACACCATGGAAACACATGTTAATGAGTGGGAGAGGGTATGGCCTTTACCTCTAGTGGCTATATAAAGTACAACAGCTATCTCTGTACTGAGCCTTTAGAGAGGTGAAGTCTCTCCCATTCTGCTGGACCCACATGGGAGCCTATTTTGGAAAAAATATGTATGGGAGTCAATGGTGAGAGACAAATCATTTTTTGATTCCGTTTGAATTGTACCATGAATTACACATATGATGTTTTTCAATTTAAAAGTGTAATTGTTAGCTAGCTACCGTTACCTATAGCATCAAAAGCTATCGATAATGTTAGTTAACATTAGCTAACTTATGATTCAATCAACCTTCTTGACTAAATTATCTTTTAAATGGACAAACATCATTATGTGTAATTCATGGCACAACTCAAACAGGATCAAAATGTATTTATCTCTCACTATTGACTACCATACTTATTTAAAAAAAAAAATACAGTCCCATAATTCATATTTAATCTGCAATGCCTAGTTTGACAGTTTTAGCTACATTTTGTGAGCGAGGGCACGCTGCTATTGCTCGATGTATATGAATGAAGTTAAAATACTTTAAAATACTACTAAGGTTAAAACTTTATTTTTATGCAGTCCGGCAAACGCAACGCACCGCAAGCTCCCAAAGCGCTGTGCCGCTTCCATCATGCACTGTGTGGCTGCATCTCGTGCTCTACATAGAAGAACAACCGATGCTGCTGGACATGTCCATTTACTATTTAACCTTTACTTGCCATATTTTCATATGCGTCTCACTCCGTTCATGTACCGATGCTAATTTCTGCTGAAAAGTAGGTCCCACCGAGATTTGAACTCGGATCGCAGGATTCAGAGTCCTGAGTGCTAACCATTACACCATGGAACCATATGTTGATGAGTGGGAGAGGGTATGGCCTTTACCTCTAGTGGCTATATAGAGTACAACAGCTATCTCTGTACTGAGCCTTTAGAGAGGTGAAGTCTCTCCCATTCTGCTGGACCCACATGGGACCCTATTTTGGAAAAAATATGTATGGGAGTCAATGGTGAGAGACAAATCATTTTTTGATTCCGTTTGAATTGTACCATGAATTACACATATGATGTTTTTCAATTTAAAAGTGTAATTGTTAGCTAGCTACCGTTACCTATAGCATCAAAAGCTATCGATAATGTTAGTTAACATTAGCTAACTTATGATTCAATCAACCTTCTTGACTAAATTATCTTTTAAATGGACAAACATCATTATGTGTAATTCATGGCACAACTCAAACAGGATCAAAATGTATTTATCTCTCACTATTGACTACCATACTTATTTAAAAAAAAAAATACAGTCCCATAATTCATATTTAATCTGCAATGCCTAGTTTGACAGTTTTAGCTACATTTTGTGAGCGAGGGCACGCTGCTATTGCTCGATGTATATGAATGAAGTTAAAATACTTTAAAATACTACTAAGGTTAAAACTTTATTTTTATGCAGTCCGGCAAACGCAACGCACCGCAAGCTCCCAAAGCGCTGTGCCGCTTCCATCATGCACTGTGTGGCTGCATCTCGTGCTCTACATAGAAGAACAACCGATGCTGCTGGACATGTCCATTTACTATTTAACCTTTACTTGCCATATTTTCATATGCGTCTCACTCCGTTCATGTACCGATGCTAATTTCTGCTGAAAAGTAGGTCCCACCGAGATTTGAACTCGGATCGCAGGATTCAGAGTCCTGAGTGCTAACCATTACACCATGGAACCATATGTTGATGAGTGGGAGAGGGTATGGCCTTTACCTCTAGTGGCTATATAGAGTACAACAGCTATCTCTGTACTGAGCCTTTAGAGAGGTGAAGTCTCTCCCATTCTGCTGGACCCACATGGGACCCTATTTTGGAAAAAATATGTATGGGAGTCAATGGTGAGAGACAAATCATTTTTTGATTCCGTTTGAATTGTACCATGAATTACACATATGTTTTTCAATTTAAAAGTGTAATTGTCAGCTAGCTAACGTTACCTATAGCATCAAAAGCTATCGATAATGTTAGTTAACATTAGCTAACTTATGATTCAATCAACCTTCTTGACTAAATTATCTTTTAAATGGACAAACATCATATGTGTAATTCATGGCACAACTCAAACAGGATCAAAATGTATTTATCTCTCACTATTGACTACCATACTTATTTTTTCAAAAATACAGTCCCATAATTCATATTTAATCTGCAATGCCTAGTTTGACAGTGTTATCTACATGTTGTGAGCCAGGGCACGCTGCTCTTGCTCGATGTATATGAATGAAGTTAAAATACTTTAAAATACTACTAAAGTTAAAACTTTATTTTGATGTAGTCCGGCAAACGCAACGCACCACAAGCTCCCAACGCGCTGTGCCGCTTCCATCATGCACTGTGTGGCTGCATCTCGTGCTCTACATGACTTATGATTCAATCAACCTTCTTGACTAAATTATCTTTTAAATGGACAAACATCATATGTGTAATTCATGGCACAACTCAAACAGGATCAAAATGTATATTTGACTACGATACTTTTTTTTCTCCAAAATACAGTCCCATAATTCATATTTAATCTGCAATGCCTAGTTTGACAGTGTTATCTACATGTTGTGAGCCAGGGCACGCTGCTCTTGCTCGATGTATATGAATGAAGTTAAAATACTTTAAAATACTACTAAAGTTAAAACTTTATTTTGATGTAGTCCGGCAAACGCAACGCACTGTAAGCTCCCAACGCGCTGTGCCACTTCCATCATGCACTGTGTGGCTGCATCTCGTGCTCTACATAGAAGAACATTGATGCTGCTGGACATGTCCATTTACTATTTAACCTTTACTTGCCATATTTTCATATGCGTCTCGCTCCGTTCATGTACCAATGCTAATTTCTGCTGAAAAGTAGGTCCCACCGAGATTTGAACTCAGATCGCAGGATTCAGAGTCCTGAGTGCTAACCATTACACCATGGAACCACATGTTGATGAGTGGGAGAGGGTATGGCCTTTACCTCTAGTGGCTATATAGTATATAGAGTACAACAGCTATCTCTGTACTGAGCCGTTAGAGAGGTGAAGTCTCTCCCATTCTGCTGGACCCACATGGGACCCTATTTGGGAAAAAATATGTATGGGAGTCAATGGTGAGAGACAAATAATTTTTCGATTCCGTTTGAATTGTACCATGAATTACACATATGTTTTTCAATTTAAAAGTGTAATTGTCAGCTAGCTAACGTTACCTATAGCATCAAAAGCTATCGATAATGTTAGTTAACATTAGCTAACTTATGATTCGATCAACCTTCTTGACTAAATTATCTTTTAAATGGACAAACATCATATGTGTAATTCATGGCACAACTCAAACAGGATCAAAATGTATTTATCTCTCACTATTGACTACCATACTTATTTTTTCAAAAATACAGTCCCATAATTCATATTTAATCTGCAATGCCTAGTTTGACAGTGTTATCTACATGTTGTGAGCCAGGGCACGCTGCTCTTGCTCGATGTATATGAATTAAGTTAAAATACTTTAAAATACTACTAAAGTTAAAACTTTATTTTGATGTAGTCCGGCAAACGCAACGCACCACAAGCTCCCAACGCGCTGTGCCGCTTCCATCATGCACTGTGTGGCTGCATCTCGTGCTCTACATAGAAGAACATTGATGCTGCTGGACATGTCCATTTACTATTTAACCTTTACTTGCCATATTTTTATATGCGTCTCGCTCCGTTCATGTACCAATGCTAATTTCTGCTGAAAAGTAGGTCCCACCGAGATTTGAACTCGGATCGCAGGATTCAGAGTCCTGAGTGCTAACCATTACACCATGGAACCATATGTTGATGAGTGGGAGAGGGTATGGCCTTTACCTCTAGTGGCTATATAGAGTACAACAGCTATCTCTGTACTGAGCCTTTAGAGAGGTGAAGTCTCTCCCATTCTGCTGGACCCACATGGGACCCTATTTTGGAAAAAATATGTATGGGAGTCAATGGTGAGAGACAAATCATTTTTTGATTCCGTTTGAATTGTACCATGAATTACACATATGATGTTTTTCAATTTAAAAGTGTAATTGTCAGCTAGCTACCGTTACCTATAGCATCAAAAGCTATCGATAATGTTAGTTAACATTAGCTAACTTATGATTCAATCAACCTTCTTGACTAAATTATCTTTTAAATGGACAAACATCATATGTGTAATTTATGGCACAACTCAAACAGGATCAAAATGTATATTTGACTACGATACTTTTTTTTCTCCAAAATACAGTCCCATAATTCATATTTAATCTGCAATGCCTAGTTTGACAGTGTTATCTACATGTTGTGAGCCAGGGCACGCTGCTCTTGCTCGATGTATATGAATGAAGTTAAAATACTTTAAAATACTACTAAAGTTAAAACTTTATTTTGATGTAGTCCGGCAAACGCAACTCACAACAAGCTCCCAACGCGCTGTGCCGCTTCCATCATGCACTGTGTGGCTGCATCTCGTGCTCTACATAGAAGAACATTGATGCTGCTGGACATGTCCATTTACTATTTAACCTTTACTTGCCATATTTTCATATGTGTCTCGCTCCGTTCATGTACCAATGCTAATTTTAGCTGAAAAGTAGGTCCCACCGAGATTTGAACTCGGATCGCAGGATTCAGAGTCCTGAGTGCTAACCATTACACCATGGAACCACATGTTGATGAGTGGGAGAGGGTATGGCCTTTACCTCTAGTGGCTATATAGTATATAGAGTACAACAGCTATCTCTGTACTGAGCCGTTAGAGAGGTGAAGTCTCTCCCATTCTGCTGGACCCACATGGGACCCTATTTGGGAAAAAATATGTATGGGAGTCAATGGTGAGAGACAAATAATTTTTCGATTCCGTTTGAATTGTACCATGAATTACACATATGTTTTTCAATTTAAAAGTGTAATTGTCAGCTAGCTAACGTTACCTATAGCATCAAAAGCTATCGATAATGTTAGTTAACATTAGCTAACTTATGATTCAATCAACCTTCTTGACTAAATTATCTTTTAAATGGACAAACATCATATGTGTAATTCATGGCACAACTCAAACAGGATCAAAATGTATTTATCTCTCACTATTGACTACCATACTTATTTTTTCAAAAATACAGTCCCATAATTCATATTTAATCTGCAATGCCTAGTTTGACAGTGTTATCTACATGTTGTGAGCCAGGGCACGCTGCTCTTGCTCGATGTACTGTATATGAATTAAGTTAAAATACTTTAAAATACTACTAAAGTTAAAACTTTATTTTGATGTAGTCCGGCAAACGCAACGCACCACAAGCTCCCAACGCGCTGTGCCGCTTCCATCATGCACTGTGTGGCTGCATCTCGTGCTCTACATAGAAGAACATTGATGCTGCTGGACATGTCCATTTACTATTTAACCTTTACTTGCCATATTTTCATATGCGTCTCGCTCCGTTCATGTACCAATGCTAATTTCTGCTGAAAAGTAGGTCCCACCGAGATTTGAACTCGGATCGCAGGATTCAGAGTCCTGAGTGCTAACCATTACACCATGGAACCATATGTTGATGAGTGGGAGAGGGTATGGCCTTTACCTCTAGTGGCTATATAGAGTACAACAGCTATCTCTGTACTGAGCCTTTAGAGAGGTGAAGTCTCTCCCATTCTGCTGGACCCACATGGGACCCTATTTTGGAAAAAATATGTATGGGAGTCAATGGTGAGAGACAAATCATTTTTTGATTCCGTTTGAATTGTACCATGAATTACACATATGTTTTTCAATTTAAAAGTGTAATTGTCAGCTAGCTAACATTACCTATAGCATCAAAAGCTATCGATAATGTTAGTTAACATTAGCTAACTTATGATTCAATCAACCTTCTTGACTAAATTATCTTTTAAATGGACAAACATCATATGTGTAATTCATGGCACAACTCAAACAGGATCAAAATGTATTTATCTCTCACTATTGACTACCATACTTATTTTTTCAAAAATACAGTCCCATAATTCATATTTAATCTGCAATGCCTAGTTTGACAGTGTTATCTACATGTTGTGAGCCAGGGCACGCTGCTCTTGCTCGATGTATATGAATTAAGTTAAAATACTTTAAAATACTACTAAAGTTAAAACTTTATTTTGATGTAGTCCGGCAAACGCAACGCACCACAAGCTCCCAACGCGCTGTGCCGCTTCCATCATGCACTGTGTGGCTGCATCTCGTGCTCTACATAGAAGAACATTGATGCTGCTGGACATGTCCATTTACTATTTAACCTTTACTTGCCATATTTTCATATGCGTCTCGCTCCGTTCATGTACCAATGCTAATTTCTGCTGAAAAGTAGGTCCCACCGAGATTTGAACTCCGATCGCAGGATTCAGAGTCCTGAGTGCTAACCATTACACCATGGAACCATATGTTGATGAGTGGGAGAGGGTATGGCCTTTACCTCTAGTGGCTATATAGAGTACAACAGCTATCTCTGTACTGAGCCTTTAGAGAGGTGAAGTCTCTCCCATTCTGCTGGACCCACATGGGACCCTATTTTGGAAAAAATATGTATGGGAGTCAATGGTGAGAGACAAATCATTTTTTGATTCCGTTTGAATTGTACCATGAATTACACATATGTTTTTCAATTTAAAAGTGTAATTGTCAGCTAGCTAACGTTACCTATAGCATCAAAAGCTATCGATAATGTTAGTTAACATTAGCTAACTTATGATTCAATCAACCTTCTTGACTAAATTATCTTTTAAATGGACAAACATCATATGTGTAATTCATGGCACAACTCAAACAGGATCAAAATGTATTTATCTCTCACTATTGACTACCATACTTATTTTTTCAAAAATACAGTCCCATAATTCATATTTAATCTGCAATGCCTAGTTTGACAGTGTTATCTACATGTTGTGAGCCAGGGCACGCTGCTCTTGCTCGATGTATATGAATGAAGTTAAAATACTTTAAAATACTACTAAAGTTAAAACTTTATTTTGATGTAGTCCGGCAAACGCAACGCACCACAAGCTCCCAACGCGCTGTGCCGCTTCCATCATGCACTGTGTGGCTGCATCTCGTGCTCTACATACAAGAACATTGATGCTGCTGGACATGTCCATTTAATATTTAACCTTTACTTGCCATATTTTCATATGCGTCTTGCTCCGTTCATGTACCAATGCTAATTTCTGCTGTAAAGTAGGTCCCACCGAGATTTGAACTCGGATCGCAGGATTCAGAGTCCTGAGTGCTAACCATTACACCATGGAACCACATGTTGATGAGTGGGAGAGGGTATGGCCTTTACCTCTAGTGGCTATATAGAGTACAACAGCTATCTCTGTACTGAGCCTTTAGAGAGGTGAAGTCTCTCCCATTCTGTTGGACCCACATGGGACCCTATTTTGGAAAAAATATGTATGGGAGTCAATGGTGAGAGACAAATCATTTTTTGATTCCGTTTGAATTGTACCATGAATTACACATATGATGTTTTTCAATTTAAAAGTGTAATTGTCAGCTAGCTACCGTTACCTATAGCATCAAAAGCTATCGATAATGTTAGTTAACATTAGCTAACTTATGATTCAATCAACCTTCTTGACTAAATTATCTTTTAAATGGACAAACATCATATGTGTAATTCATGGCACAACTCAAACAGGATCAAAATGTATATTTGACTACGATACTTTTTTTCTCTCCAAAATACAGTCCCATAATTCATATTTAATCTGCAATGCCTAGTTTGACAGTGTTATCTACATGTTGTGAGCCAGGGCACGCTGCTCTTGCTCGATGTATATGAATGAAGTTAAAATACTTTAAAATACTACTAAAGTTAAAACTTTATTTTGATGTAGTCCGGCAAACGCAACGCACCACAAGCTCCCAACGCGCTGTGCCGCTTCCATCATGCACTGTGTGGCTGCATCTCGTGCTCTACATACAAGAACATTGATGCTGCTGGACATGTCCATTTAATATTTAACCTTTACTTGCCATATTTTCATATGCGTCTTGCTCCGTTCATGTACCAATGCTAATTTCTGCTGTAAAGTAGGTCCCACCGAGATTTGAACTCGGATCGCAGGATTCAGAGTCCTGAGTGCTAACCATTACACCATGGAACCACATGTTGATGAGTGGGAGAGGGTATGGCCTTTACCTCTAGTGGCTATATAGAGTACAACAGCTATCTCTGTACTGAGCCTTTAGAGAGGTGAAGTCTCTCCCATTCTGTTGGACCCACATGGGACCCTATTTTGGAAAAAATATGTATGGGAGTCAATGGTGAGAGACAAATCATTTTTTGATTCCGTTTGAATTGTACCATGAATTACACATATGATGTTTTTCAATTTAAAAGTGTAATTGTCAGCTAGCTACCGTTACCTATAGCATCAAAAGCTATCGATAATGTTAGTTAACATTAGCTAACTTATGATTCAATCAACCTTCTTGACTAAATTATCTTTTAAATGGACAAACATCATATGTGTAATTCATGGCACAACTCAAACAGGATCAAAATGTATATTTGACTACGATACTTTTTTTTCTCCAAAATACAGTCCCATAATTCATATTTAATCTGCAATGCCTAGTTTGACAGTGTTATCTACATGTTGTGAGCCAGGGCACACTGCTATTGCTCGATGTATATGAATGAAGTTAAAATACTTTAAAATACTACTAAAGTTAAAACTTTATTTTGATGTAGTCCGGCAAACGCAACGCACCACAAGCTCCCAACGCGCTGTGCCGCTTCCATCATGCACTGTGTGGCTGCATCTCGTGCTCTACATAGAAGAACATTGATGTTGCTGGACATGTCCATTTACTATTTAACCTTTACTTGCCATATTTTCATATGCGTCTCGCTCCGTTCATGTACCAATGCTAATTTCTGCTGAAAAGTAGGTCCCACCGAGATTTGAACTCGGATCGCAGGATTCAGAGTCCTGAGTGCTAACCATTACACCATGGAACCACATGTTAATGAGTGGGAGAGGGTATGGCCTTTACCTCTAGTGGCTATATAGAGTACAACAGCTATCTCTGTACTGAGCCTTTAGAGAGGTGAAGTCTCTCCCATTCTGCTGGACCCACATGGGACCCTATTTTGGAAAAAATATGTATGGGAGTCAATGGTGAGAGACAAATCATTTTTTGATTCCGTTTGAATTGTACCATGAATTACACATATGATGTTTTTCAATTTAAAAGTGTAATTGTCAGCTAGCTACCGTTACCTATAGCATCAAAAGCTATCGATAATGTTAGTTAACATTAGCTAACTTATGATTCAATCAACCTTCTTGACTAAATTATCTTTTAAATGGACAAACATCATTATGTGTAATTCATGGCACAACTCAAACAGGATCCAAATGTATTTATCTCTCACTATTGACTACCATACTTATTAAAAAAAAAAAAATACAGTCCCATAATTCATATTTAATCTGCAATGCCTAGTTTGACAGTGTTATCTACATGTTGTGAGCCAGGGCACACTGCTATTGCTCGATGTATATGAATGAAGTTAAAATACTTTAAAATACTACTAAAGTTAAAACTTTATTTTGATGTAGTCCGGCAAACGCAACGCACCACAAGCTCCCAACGCTCTGTGCCGCTTCCATCATGCACTGTGTGGCTGCATCTCGTGCTCTACATAGAAGAACATTGATGTTGCTGGACATGTCCATTTACTATTTAACCTTTACTTGCCATATTTTCATATGCGTCTCGCTCCGTTCATGTACCAATGCTAATTTCTGCTGAAAAGTAGGTCCCACCGAGATTTGAACTCGGATCGCAGGATTCAGAGTCCTGAGTGCTAACCATTACACCATGGAACCACATGTTAATGAGTGGGAGAGGGTATGGCCTTTACCTCTAGTGGCTATATAGAGTACAACAGCTATCTCTGTACTGAGCCTTTAGAGAGGTGAAGTCTCTCCCATTCTGCTGGACCCACATGGGACCCTATTTTGGAAAAAATATGTATGGGAGTCAATGGTGAGAGACAAATCATTTTTTGATTCCGTTTGAATTGTACCATGAATTACACATATGATGTTTTTCAATTTAAAAGTGTAATTGTCAGCTAGCTACCGTTACCTATAGCATCAAAAGCTATCGATAATGTTAGTTAACATTAGCTAACTTATGATTCAATCAACCTTCTTGACTAAATTATCTTTTAAATGGACAAACATCATATGTGTAATTCATGGCACAACTCAAACAGGATCAAAATGTATTTATCTCTCACTATTGACTACCATACTTATTTTTTCAAAAATACAGTCCCATAATTCATATTTAATCTGCAATGCCTAGTTTGACAGTGTTATCTACATGTTGTGAGCCAGGGCACACTGCTATTGCTCGATGTATATGAATGAAGTTAAAATACTTTAAAATACTACTAAAGTTAAAACTTTATTTTGATGTAGTCCGGCAAACGCAACGCACCACAAGCTCCCAACGCGCTGTGCCGCTTCCATCATGCACTGTGTGGCTGCATCTCGTGCTCTACATAGAAGAACATTGATGTTGCTGGACATGTCCATTTACTATTTAACCTTTACTTGCCATATTTTCATATGCGTCTCGCTCCGTTCATGTACCAATGCTAATTTCTGCTGAAAAGTAGGTCCCACCGAGATTTGAACTCGGATCGCAGGATTCAGAGTCCTGAGTGCTAACCATTACACCATGGAACCACATGTTAATGAGTGGGAGAGGGTATGGCCTTTACCTCTAGTGGCTATATAGAGTACAACAGCTATCTCTGTACTGAGCCTTTAGAGAGGTGAAGTCTCTCCCATTCTGCTGGACCCACATGGGACCCTATTTTGGAAAAAATATGTATGGGAGTCAATGGTGAGAGACAAATCATTTTTTGATTCCGTTTGAATTGTACCATGAATTACACATATGATGTTTTTCAATTTAAAAGTGTAATTGTCAGCTAGCTACCGTTACCTATAGCATCAAAAGCTATCGATAATGTTAGTTAACATTAGCTAACTTATGATTCAATCAACCTTCTTGACTAAATTATCTTTTAAATGGACAAACATCATTATGTGTAATTCATGGCACAACTCAAACAGGATCCAAATGTATTTATCTCTCACTATTGACTACCATACTTATTTAAAAAAAAAAATACAGTCCCATAATTCATATTTAATCTGCAATGCCTAGTTTGACAGTGTTATCTACATGTTGTGAGCCAGGGCACACTGCTATTGCTCGATGTATATGAATGAAGTTAAAATACTTTAAAATACTACTAAAGTTAAAACTTTATTTTGATGTAGTCCGGCAAACGCAACGCACCACAAGCTCCCAACGCTCTGTGCCGCTTCCATCATGCACTGTGTGGCTGCATCTCGTGCTCTACATAGAAGAACATTGATGTTGCTGGACATGTCCATTTACTATTTAACCTTTACTTGCCATATTTTCATATGCGTCTCGCTCCGTTCATGTACCAATGCTAATTTCTGCTGAAAAGTAGGTCCCACCGAGATTTGAACTCGGATCGCAGGATTCAGAGTCCTGAGTGCTAACCATTACACCATGGAACCACATGTTAATGAGTGGGAGAGGGTATGGCCTTTACCTCTAGTGGCTATATAGAGTACAACAGCTATCTCTGTACTGAGCCTTTAGAGAGGTGAAGTCTCTCCCATTCTGCTGGACCCACATGGGACCCTATTTTGGAAAAAATATGTATGGGAGTCAATGGTGAGAGACAAATCATTTTTTGATTCCGTTTGAATTGTACCATGAATTACACATATGATGTTTTTCAATTTAAAAGTGTAATTGTCAGCTAGCTACCGTTACCTATAGCATCAAAAGCTATCGATAATGTTAGTTAACATTAGCTAACTTATGATTCAATCAACCTTCTTGACTAAATTATCTTTTAAATGGACAAACATCATTATGTGTAATTCATGGCACAACTCAAACAGGATCAAAATGTATTTATCTCTCACTATTGACTACCATACTTATTTAAAAAAATATATATACAGTCCCATAATTCATATTTAATCTGCAATGCCTAGTTTGACAGTGTTATCTACATGTTGTGAGCCAGGGCACGCTGCTCTTGCTCGATGTATATGAATGAAGTTAAAATACTTTAAAATACTACTAAAGTTAAAACTTTATTTTGATGTAGTCCGGCAAACGCAACGCACAACAAGCTCCCAACGCGCTGTGCCACTTCCATCATGCACTGTGTGGCTGCATCTCGTGCTCTACATAGAAGAACATTGATGCTGCTGGACATGTCCATTTACTATTTAACCTTTACTTGCCATATTTTCATATGCGTCTCACTCCGTTCATGTACCAATGCTAATTTCTGCTGAAAAGTAGGTCCCACCGAGATTTGAACTCGGATCGCAGGATTCAGAGTCCTGAGTGCTAACCATTACACCATGGAACCACATGTTAATGAGTGGGAGAGGGTATGGCCTTTACCTCTAGTGGCTATATAGAGTACAACAGCTATCTCTGTACTGAGCCTTTAGAGAGGTGAAGTCTCTCCCATTCTGCTGGACCCACATGGGACCCTATTTTGGAAAAAATATGTATGGGAGTCAATGGTGAGAGACAAATCATTTTTTGATTCCGTTTGAATTGTACCATGAATTACACATATGATGTTTTTCAATTTAAAAGTGTAATTGTCAGCTAGCTACCGTTACCTATAGCATCAAAAGCTATCGATAATGTTAGTTAACATTAGCTAACTTATGATTCAATCAACCTTCTTGACTAAATTATCTTTTAAATGGACAAACATCATTATGTGTAATTCATGGCACAACTCAAACAGGATCCAAATGTATTTATCTCTCACTATTGACTACCATACTTATTTAAAAAAAAATATATACAGTCCCATAATTCATATTTAATCTGCAATGCCTAGTTTGACAGTGTTATCTACATGTTGTGAGCCAGGGCACGCTGCTCTTGCTCGATGTATATGAATGAAGTTAAAATACTTTAAAATACTACTAAAGTTAAAACTTTATTTTGATGTAGTCTGGCAAACGCAACGCACAACAAGCTCCCAACGCGCTGTGCCACTTCCATCATGCACTGTGTGGCTGCATCTCGTGCTCTACATAGAAGAACATTGATGCTGCTGGACATGTCCATTTACTATTTAACCTTTACTTGCCATATTTTCATATGCGTCTCACTCCGTTCATGTACCAATGCTAATTTCTGCTGAAAAGTAGGTCCCACCGAGATTTGAACTCGGATCGCAGGATTCAGAGACCTGAGTGCTAACCATTACACCATGCTACCATATCTTGATGAGTGGGAGAGGGTATGGCCTTTACCTCTAGTGGCTATATAGAGTACAACAGCTATCTCTGTACTGAGCCTTTAGAGAGGTGAAGTCTCTCCCATTCTGCTGGACCCACATGGGACCCTATTTTGGAAAAAATATGTATGGGAGTCAATGGTGAGAGACAAATCATTTTTTGATTCCGTTTGAATTGTACCATGAATTACACATATGATGTTTTTCAATTTAAAAGTGTAATTGTCAGCTAGCTACCGTTACCTATAGCATCAAAAGCTATCAATAATGTTAGTTAACATTAGCTAACTTATGATTCAATCAACCTTCTTGACAAAATTATCTTTTAAATGGACAAACATCATTATGTGTAATTCATGGCACAACTCAAACAGGATCAAAATGTATTTATCTCTCACTATTGACTACCATACTTATTTAAAAAAAAAATACAGTAATTCATATTTAATCTGCAATGCCTAGTTTGACAGTTTTAGCTACATTTTGTGAGCGAGGGCACGCTGCTCTTGCTCGATGTATATGAATGAAGTTAAAATACTTTAAAATACTACTAAAGTTAAAACATAATTTTTGTGCAGTCCGGCAAACGCAACGCACCACAAGCTCCCAAAGCGCTGTGCCGCTTCCATCATGCACTGTGTGGCTGCATCTCGTGCTTAGGCGAGTCAATATATGGTTTAACCCCAAACAAATTGATACAAAAGGTTTTTCAATGGATTCTGGTAGTATTGCGCGTGCTAAATAACATACTAAAAGTCGACCAAAATCGACCCCTTCGAAAGCCGTCATTTCCAAGATGGCATCCCAGATGGCGCCGGGGCGATTAAAATGGCTATATCTCAAATTAAGAAAATGGTGCAAAGGATTTCTCAACTGATTCTGGTACCTCTGGGCATGCTCACTAACATACTAAAAATCTAGGAAAATACACCTTCCAGAAAGGCTTCATTTTCAATATGGCGTCCAAAATTGCGGCTGGCCAAGCTGGCCAAACGGAATCAAAAAATTATTTGTCTCTCACCATTGACTCCCATACATATTATTTCCAAAATAGGGTCCCATGTGGGTCCAGCAGAATGGGAGAGACTTCGCCTCTCTAAAGGCTCAGTACAGAGATAGCTGTTGTACTCTATATAGCCACTAGAGGTAAAGGCCATACCCTCTCCCACTCATCAACATGTGGTTCCATGGTGTAATGGTTAGCCCTCAGGACTCTGAATCCTGCGATCTGAGTTCAAATCTCGGTGGGACCTACTTTTCAGCAGAAATTAGCATTGGTAGTTTGGTACATGAACGGAGCAAGACGCATATGAAAATATGGCAAGTAAAGGTTAAATAGTAAATGGACATGTCCAGCAGCATCAATGTTCTTCTATGTAGAGCACGAGATGCAGCCACACAGTGCATGATGGAAGCGGCACAGCGCGTTGGGAGCTTGTGGTGCATTGCGTTTTCCGGACTACATCAAAATAAAGTTTTAACTTTAGTAGTATTTTAAAGTATTTTAACACTTTGATCGCCATGGTTCAAATTCATAATTTACCATCCCTAGCCAGCTCTATTTGTCTATGGAGAAGTTCCCCTTCTTTGCAGGGCTATAACTTTTAAAATTCTATTGCTAAATTGCCATTATTATGGCCCATTCAATGTCCTATATGTATTGTTCAGGGTGTAGCAACGATATACTTTTTCATTCACATATTCATACTAAAATATGGTCTAAAGTATAAGTATGTTTTTATCGTTTTCTGCAGCTTTCTTCAGAACGTGATTTATAGCCCTAAATGCATTATATTGATGATCAAATACAGTTTGGTAGGAATCTGTGCGAGATTTTCAACTGGATGTACTTCTAGAAGTTACTACGTATCATCTGATGATGACCGGATGGGCGAGGGGGCGTTTATAATTCCGTGGGCAGCGTTAGATGATTCATCCAGTGTGGGTCATATGGTCATCATAGCAGTTTATATGGAACACGTTAGAATATAACGCTGCAACTCACCGTGGCTTCCTCGCGCCGCTGGCAGATGAGCCTGGAACAGAATTTTTTCTATTATGGGATGGAGAAATGCTCGATCCATTTCCAGGTTGTATAATAGTATATACGTCCAAATCATGTTGTTTTTTCGAGTTATTTGCACCGATCGATGTTCACTGTGTCAAGACGGAGTCTCTCTAACGATAGCGAGTGCCCGGACGACATATGGATGAGCACTTCCGGTTCGACGAGTCATTTCCTGTTGGCGATCTGCCGATCGGCCACCAGATGGCGCTCTTGAACCGCTAGAGAGTTGAGTGGAGCTTTGCAGTGTATCTCAGGGCCCCGGAGGGGAAATATGATTTCGATCACAGATTTTTGAAATATTGATATCAAAGACGAGTTACGGCGTCTTCGGCAGAATGAGCATGGCTAGGAATGACGTCTAAACACGTCATCGGCGACCATAGTGTTAACTTCATTCATATACATCGAGCAAGAGCAGCGTGCCCTGGCTCACAACATGTAGATAACACTGTCAAACTAGGCATTGCAGATTAAATATGAATTATGGGACTGTATTTTGGGGGAAAAAAGTATCGTAGTAAATAGTGAGAGATAAATACATTTTGATCCTGTTTGAGTTGTGCCATGAATTACACATATGATCTTTGTCCATTTAAAAGATAATTTAGTCAAGAAGGTTGATTGAATCATAAGTTAGCTAATGTTAACTAACATTATCGATAGCTTTTGATGCTATAGATAACGTTAGCTAGCTGACAATTACACTTTTAAATTGAAAAACATCTTATGTGTAATTCATGGTACAATCCAAATGGAATCTAAACATGATTTGTCTCTCACCATTGACTCCCATACATATTTTTTCCAAAATAGGGTCCCATGTGGGTCCAGCAGAATGGGAGAGACTTCACCTCTCTAACGGCTCAGTACAGAGATAGCTGTTGTACTCTATATAGCCACTAGAGGTAAAGGCCATACCCTCTCCCACTCATCAACATGTGGTTCCATGGTGTAATGGTTAGCACTCAGGACTCTGAATCCTGCGATCCGAGTTCAAATCTCGGTGGGACCTACTTTTCAGCAGAAATTAGCATTGGTACATGAACGGAGCGAGACGCATATGAAAATATGGCAAGTAAAGGTTAAATAGTAAATGGACATGTCCAGCAGCATCGGTTGTTCTTCTACTCCCAGACCGACTGTGGGGGGTAAGTGCGCAGCGACCAGGAAGGGGATTGAGAATTGGCATAACGACTAACATTGGGATGGGAGACAAATCTGAGGAAAGTGGAGGGGGAAAAAGACAAAAAAAAAAAAAAATGAACTAGCAAACGCTTCCACACAACTCATACAATGCAAGGGGCATTGAGAACATAATAACTAACATTCTCACATAGCAAGTGAGAAAATTAAGAACAACTGTATTTCAGCAAATGTACTTAATTCTTCTCTCTCTCTCTCTCTCTCTCTCTCTCTCTCTCTCTCTCTCTCTCTCTCTCTCTCTCTCACACAGCAAGCAATTGTCCGTCATTCTCTCTCACACACACACACACAATTATTTTGTTACAAAAACTTAATTTCCTGCATTCTGGTGAAGGAATTTTTTAAATGTTACCCTTTAAATGCCAGTGTTTGTGATGGGCATCACAAATTATTGTAAAAAAGAAGAGAAAACACATATTCAATAAATTTTTTAATGTTTACCCTTTAAATGCCAGTTTGTGTGATGGCATCACAAATTATTGTTAAAAAAACACACAAAAAGTAAAATATTTTCAATATATCAAATGCAAAGTAAATTTTTCTGGGGGGGATTATTACAGGCTAGGCATGTGTCAATGATTAGCAGAAAAACAGATTTTGATGGATTTTTTGTAATGTCAGATTTAACACCAACTCTTTTCAGAAAAGTGGGAGTATTACATTTTTTTATCTGACATTACAAAAAATAAATGGTTATGATCAGGGCTGAAGTTGAATTAAAGATTTATGACTGTTTAGACTGCATTACTCTCTGTCACAGTGATCTCCCGGTTGTTCCCCACTTAGGTTATCTAACTATCGCGCCGGCGCAACCAGAAACACTGGCCTGGCCTGCTTCTAAGTTCAGTGGCCTGACTGCAAAAAAAAAAAATATATATATATATTTTTTTTTTTTGCTTTTTTGTAAATGTTTTCAAGTACCACCAGCAGTACCACCAAGTACCACTAGTGGTACACGTACCACAGTTTGAGAACCACTGGCATATGCAATTGCTGGATCTTAATTCATATTTGATCTGCGACTCCTAGTTTGACAGTTCTATCTGAATTTCATGAGCCAGACTTTGGCCGGATGTATTTACATGAAGTTAAAATCAAGTTAACTTTACACTAATTACACTAAATACGTTGCAACAACGCCTCCCAACCCGCCATGCTGTTTCCATCATACACTGCATGGATGCATTGCCTCTACATAGGAAGTTAATTGAATGTGGCACACTGGTGGATCTCTGCACTTATGGTGGAAATTAACCTTTACTTGTATCTTGACAATCTAACTTTAACTCCCTGCCATATTTTTGTCCCTGTCTCACTCTCTTCATACACAGACACTAGTTTCTTCTGAAAAAGTAGGTCCCACCGAGATTTGAACTCGGATCGCAGGATTCAGAGTCCTGAGTGCTAACCATTACACCATGGAACCACATGTTGATCAGTGGGAGAGGGTATGGCCTTTACCTCTAGTGGCTATATATAGTACAGCAGCTGATCTCTGTACTGAGCCTATAGAGAGGTGAAGTCCCCCCCCCCTTCTGCTGAACCCAGATGGGACCCTATTTTGGGGGGAAATATGTATGGGAGTCAATGGTGAGAGACAAATAATTTTTCGATTCCGTTTGAATTGTACCATGAATTACACATATGATGTTTTTCAATTTAATAGTGTAATTGTCAGCTAGCTAATGTTACCTATAGCATCAAAAGCTATCGATAATGTTAGTTAACATTAGCTAACTTATGATTCAATCAACCTTCTTGACTAAATTATCTTTTAAATGGACAAACATCATATGTGTAAATCATGGCACAACTCAAACAGGATCAAAATGTATATATCTCTCACTATTGACTACCATACGTATTCTTTTCAAAATAGAGTCCCATAATTCATATCTGATCTGCAACGGCGACGCCTAGTTTTTACAGTTGTATCTGAATTTTGTGAGCCAGGGCACGCTGCTCTTGCTCGATGTATATGAATGAAGTTAAAATACTTTAAAATACTACTAAAGTTAAAACTTTATTTTGATGCAGTCCGGCAAACGCAACGCACCACAAGCTCCCAACGCGCTGTGCCGCTTCCATCATGCACTGTGTGGCTGCATCTCGTGCTCTACATAGAAGAACATTGATGCTGCTGGACATGTCCATTTACTATTTAACTTTTCCTTGTCCTATTTTCATATCCATCTCACTTCGTTCATGTACAAATGCTAATTTTAGCTGAAAAGTAGGTCCCACCGAGATTTGAACTCGGATCGCAGGATTCAGAGTCCTGAGTGCTAACCATTACACCATGGAACCACATGTTGTTGAGTGGGAGAGGGTATGGCCTTTACCTCTGGTGGCTATATATAGTACAGCAGCTGATCTCATTGTTCTGCCTATTAGCCCCATGCTGTCATGGCTAGGATGATTCATGGTGATAAACTTTCATACAAAATCTGGGGAGGTGCTACCATTGAATTGGGGGGTAATCCTATGTGGGGGGGAAAATCACATTCATTTATGAATGAATATAGACAGAAAATAAATAATATTTTGTTATTACTTATATAGTATAAGTATAGCATACTTAAAATGTGCATGCTAGTTAGAACACTTTATCTCAGTGGATTAAGTCAGTGTTAATTCTTCTGTTTTAATGTGAGGAATAACTCAATCGTTATTTAGAAGATAGGCCTACTATGTAAAGGGCAAAACGTAGAAATGGTCACAATTTTTTTTACATAAAAGACCCCACAAGATGTAAATAACAAAATACATAAAAAAAACATCTGTAAATGACCAGCGAAGCACCATGTGAAATAAGACGAGAATGTTCCATTGTTCCATTTAAAGGTACTAAGTGGGTGAACTATAGGTCTGATTCAATCAATCAATCAATCATTCTACATAGATATATTAATCAAAGTTTCTGAGGGGGAGAGAGCATGGCTTTTACCTCTGGTTGCTGCAAAGCCTAGTTGGAAAGATGGATCTGAATTTCGCTTACATCATGCACTGCATGGCCTCCATCTCCTCCTCTACATAGAAAGGTCATTGAATGGAGCATGCGGCTGGACCTCGGTGCTTAAGGTGGAAATGCGACTCCTTCACTTGTTCCTTGACCAATACACTTTTTCCTGCCATGTTTTTGTCTCTGTCTCGTTCTCTTTGTGTAGGGAAGCTAGTTTTTTCTGGAAAGAAGGACCCACCATGATTTCAACTTGGATCGCTGGATTCAGAGTCCAGAGTGATAACCATTACACCATGGAACCTTGAGTTTCTGAAGGGGAGAGGGGGCGTGACTTTTACCTCTGGTTGCTGCAACGCCTAGTTGGACAGTTTGATCTGAATTTCTTGAGCTGGTCGCATTGCTTTGGCGCTATTTGCATGAAGTTAAAATCAACTAAACGTTATGCTAATGTAGTCTGGCGAACGCAAAGCACAAACCCTTACCAACTCGCCCTGCCACTTCCATCATGCACTGCATGACCTCATATTTTCCACTACATACAAAAGTAATAGTATGGGGCAGAATTCAGAATTCTGTTATCAGAATTCCTTGAAAACAGCCCAAGGTGCTTAAAAAGTCCTTGAAATTCAAATCAACCATTCACATTGAACGTTTTGTTCATCCATGATAAAAAAAAAATCTGAATCAAGAAATTGAATGTTTTAATCTAAAGTGTAACTAATTGTCGGAAATAGGTTTTAAGCCATAAATATTGCATACGATTTATTTTCACACAAAAAACAGCGTTTCCTTTTAAATGCCCTTTTAAAATAAAAAATTGTGCTTGGAAAAGTACTTGAAAGTCCTTGAATTTCATTTTGCAATGTCTGTGGGAACCCTGTATTGTAATACAGGGGCTATGGGATGAGATAGGGCTGCTTGGGGTAGTAGACATAGTGCTATTGTAATACAGGGACTGAGGGATAAGATAGGGGTGCTCAGGTAGTAGGGGAGAACGGGGATGTTTGTCACACTTTTTACTCAAGTGTGAATTGCTCATCATCAAAACATCTTTCAATAGTCATTCCTACATTAAATTGAAGCTTAAGATGTTGGCTTGAAATGTGTATCCCTCTCATTTTCCAACGTATTGTAACAAAGAGTTAATCACCTATCAAAGACACTCTGACACATTGTGACAACCAACCCAATCATGGGGATGGTTGTCACACACTATGGGGTTGGTTGTCACCATGTGTTTTAATGGGAAAATCGTAAAAAGAAGACAATAAGGCAGAACTAAATTTGAAAGTTTAATTGCATTGACATGTTGACAAATACATAACTTAATGCATCTTAACATGAACATAAACAGGAAACACATCTTTAGGCCATCCTATATAACAAAATAAGAACACAATAAATCGGCCTAACAATAATAGCCTACACAACATGTGACAACCAACCCCAAATAAAATGTGACAACCAACCCCAACTGGAATGTCTTGATAGCATCAAGGCTAACAGCAATCTAACAACTAGTTAGCTAGCTAACAACAATCTAAACTATAGGTATCCCTTCACACTTTTTAAGGGTAATAATTGTTTCATTATAAACCAATTGTGTAAAAGCCTAGAAAAAAAATACTGATGAGCGGAATATTTACAAATGGACATGAAAAACACAAAAAGTCCTCTCACCTCAAATTCAGCTGTTTCACTCCAAAGATGACAATGTAGGTGAACTCTGATCCCAATTCTGGACATTTAAATACTAAAGTATGGGAGACAGGATCCTCTGGTGGTGAAATATAATGAATGTGACAACCTACCCGTGTGACAACGTCCCCCGTCCTCCCCTAGACATAGTGCTATGTAATGCAGGGGCTGAGGGATAAGATAGGGGTGCTCGGGGTAGTAGACATAGTGCCATGTAATGCAGGGGCTGAGGGATAAGATAGGGGTGCTCGGGTAGTAGACATAGTGCCATGTAATGCAGGGGCTGAGGGATAAGATAGGGGTGCTCACGGTAGTAGACATAGTGCCATGTATAGGGCCATGAGAGCTGAGCTGCTGAGGGATGTGGTGGAACCCAATTATGATCATAGACGGATCTTCATGATCAATATAGGTTTAATAGGTGAGTGAAACACATAGTACAAAGTACACATAGGTTCAATTGAGCTTGGCTAGAGACACTGAGCTTAAGAATAGAGAGAGATTCAGATTCCTTTATTGTCACTTATTACAGTACTTTACAGCAAGAACAGTGAAATTCAATTTATTGTGGTCCCTCGACCATAGCAGCTTATTTCTTAGTAATAAGATAGATTCTTAATAATAAAATAAGATAATTAAAAATACAATAAATTTAGCATAGAATAAAATAGATAACTAAAACAAAGATTACTATTATACAGTTCTAAAGGTGTGCAGTGCAGATCAGGATGTAGGCGTGGGGGCTGTAGTCCTTTGGCTCTCATCAAGGTGCGAGACCCAAGCCATCGTTGGGACAAACAAAAGGGATTCGTCCACAGGGATAAAGGCCATACATTACATTTAGCTGATGCTTTTATCCAAAGCGACTTACAAGTCAGCAGGAAGGGTACAACTCTGGCAGCTAAGGGTGAGTAACAGTCATCAAACAGTGTTGAACTTGAGTGCTACAGACTTGAGTGTATATTAGCATAGTAGGTAGTAATATAGGCAAGGTAGATTCCTTAGTAGCACAGTGCATACTAGTAAACGACAGTACGAAGCTTAGTATTGTTTTATTTAAAAAAAAAAAAAATCAGATATTGATTGAAGAAGTGTGTTTCATGGGGGTCTACTTTGGGAGAAAATAGTTCCTACATGAAACTTCTCACAACAAGACATGTGGATTATCTTGAGTAACCGAGTCATGATTTCTGGAAAGAGTTTTTCAAATGTTTCTTTTTTTTCTGTTGGATAGCACTCCGGGTAAGGGGGATAATATGTTTTTGTTTATTTGGGTGAACTGACCCTTTAAGTTATAGCACTGTAGCGCTATGTATAGTGTCATGAGAGCAGAGCTGGCTGACGGGTCAGACAAGGACGCTCTGTTATACCTCTTATAGTTATTTTCTCTCTTGTCCAGGAAAGCTTGCTTCGCCTCCTATCTACCAGTGGGACACTTTAATATCCCTGATTCTTTCTTTCCTATGTGTATTTATTCACCCCCCACCCATAAATCTCCCCCACTAAACTTTAGACAGCCTGGCTTCCCTGACCAATAAAATAGCCTCACACCAGACAACTTCCCCGCTGTTATAACCCTGTGACCACCATAGAAAGTCACAATATTGTATATTGTTCACTATTAAAAAACATGGCGTTGTCCTCAACTAAACACAGGCAGTAGAGTTGGGTGATGTGCTCCATATTCAGATTGTCCTGTCGTCACCCTGTGAGATTGATAGCTGATGCTAACGCCCACATTTCTCCTCTCTCTTGCCCCCCTCTCTCTCTCCATCTACCTCTCTCGCCCCCCTCTCTCTCTCTCCATCTACCTCTCCCAGCAGAATGGACTGCTCTCTCTCTCTTAGATCAAACAAACACAGCCACAATATATATATAAACAAATACATTATGTTATGCTATTATATTGTGATATCATGTAGGCTAATATATATGAGAGAGAGAGAGAGAGAGAGAGAGAGAGAGAGAGAGAGAGAGAGAGAGAGAGAGAGAGAGAGAGAGAGACAGAGAGACAGAGAGACAGAGAGAGACAGATATTCACTGTAAGAACATTGGAGAGAGAGAGAGAGAGAGAGAGAGAGAGAGAGAGAGAGAGAGAGAGAGAGAGAGAGAGAGAGAGAGAGAGAGATTCATTGTAAGAATATTAGAGAGAGAGATTCACTGCAATAATCAGTCAGAGCGACTGGTGGAATGAAGTTAATGAAACTGCTGTCAATTTCAAAATTGTCAAACCTAATCAAAATAAGTATATTGATTGATTGATTGATTGATTGATTGATTGATTGATTGATTGATTGGTTGATTGATTGATTGAATTGATTGAAAACTTTATTAACAGATTGCAGAATGAGTACAGTACAGTACAGCTCAATACATACATTAAGGGGATGCAGACCAGAGAAAGACTTTCGTCTTGTTTACATCAGGGTCCCCCATTTTCAATTCATCATAAATATGACATACACGACATACAGATACAGTACTGCTACATCTATACATTTATGACATACCAGATTTGCAAATACAGTACTGTTTGTGATACAAAAAGAGTCTAGAAAAGAGAGTAAATACATTTGACGTATAAACTGTACATTGGAGGAGGTTGGGTAGGTGGGGTGGGTGGGGGGGGGGCTGTACATTGGAGGTGGTTGGGTGGGTGGGGTGGGGGGTTGGGTAGGAGGGGTGGGTGGGGGAAACTGTACAACTCTACAAGCAAAACTGTACATTGGGATATTGACAAAACCATACTTGGTCATTTACTGTACATTGGAGGGGGTTGGGTTAGGACATTTACAGGGGCCAGTTTCGAATTGCAGATTCCCGTAGGTGTTCTTTGAGAGTGGTTTTGAAAGTTCCTTTACAGCTTTGGGTAGGGCGTTCCACATTGATGTGGCATAATTGCGAAACGTGTTTAGTCCCTTGTTTGAGCCGAAACTGGTTTTAACATGATTTGTGGAGCTCCCTCTGGTGTTGTGATCGTGGTATTCACTGACCTTTGGGAAGTATTTTGACATGTACATGGGTACCTTAGTCGTGTAGTGTATCTTGTAGATCAGGCCCATTGCATGTTGCTGTACTCTGTCGTCTACTCTAAGCCATCCTAGGTTGTCAAAGTGGGCAGGGGTGAGGTGGATTCTAGGAGTAAGGTCAAGCAGTAGTCTGACCAGTTTGTTTTGAGATGTTTGTAATTTTGTTTTTAGCGCCTTTGAGGTGCTTTGGTACCATGAGGTGCAAGCATAGTCGTAGTACCCTTGAATGAGTGTGAGTTTGTTGGTTGACTTAATATCCCTGGAAAGAGTTTTTCCATGCCATATAATTTTATGGCATCATAAATGCTCTAGTGTTTTATCTCATTGAAAATGATGAGTCAACTTAACATAATAGGTTATTTTATGTGGAGATTGTTATTTCAAAGCAAAGATTTTCACTATGGCACAAACAATAGACATTATAGGCCAATTATATTAGCAGGGTGAAAGATGGCAAGTCTCTGTCAAACACATATGTCACAATGTATGGGAATACAGCATTAGCTGATGCTTGATTTGATTTGATTTGATTTTTATTTAGTACATACAATACAATTTATACAAAAGTATAAAAACAAGGGGGTACAAGGATAACATGTGAAAGTCTGTCGACTTGTTTCCAACATGGCTTGACTATATCTACAGCATTAGCAGACATACTATTTTGAAACCTAGAGCCTTAAAAAGGTTTTCTGTTCAAGGAGGTCCTTTACAGTAGTCCCACAGTCATGCCATACAGCGACTTGAGCTGAAACCTTTTTTTCTTTTATATATATATATTTTTGCCTATATTTCCCAACAACGTTGAACACAAAGGCCATGTACCAGCACAGGTTGGTGCCTAAATGCAGTTGGTTTGGCTCAAACAACCCTGAAACCGTCGGTAGTGTGATAGTAAAGGGTTAACCTTCTGTAGTGTGGCAGTGAAAGGGTTAATAACAACACATAACAACACAACGTCTTAACACTTTAATCGCCATGGGTTAAATTCTTAATATACCATCCTCCGCCAGCTCTATTTGTCTATGGAGAAGTTCCCCTTCTTTGCAGGGCTATAACTTTTTAAATTCTATTGCTACATTGCCATTATTATGGCCCATTCAATGTCCTATATGTATTGTTCAGGGTGTAGCAACGTTAAACTTTTTCATTCACATATTCATACTAAAATATGGTCTAAAGTATAAGTATGTTTTTATCGTTTTCTGCAGCTTTCTTCAGAACGTGATTTATAGCCCTAAATACATTATATTGATGATCAAATACAGTTTGGTAGGAATCTGTGCGAGATAAAAAGTTTCAACTGGACGTACTTCTAGAAGTTTCTACGCATCATCTGATGTTGACCGGATGGGCGGGGGATCGTTTATAATTCCGTGGGCAGCGTTAGATGATTCATCCAGAGTGGGTCATATGTTCATCAGATCAGTTAGTATAGAATACGTTAGAAAATAACGCTGAATCTTACCGTGGCTTCCTCGCGCCGCTGGCAGATGAGCGTGGAACAGATTTTTTTCTATTATGGGATGTAGAAATGCCCGATCCATTTCCAGGTTGTATAATAGTATATACGTCCAAATAACGTTGTTTATTGAGTTAGGGCGAGCAATCTATTATCCAGTGTTTCAAGATGGAGTCGCGGGAGCTATAGCGAGTGGCCAGACCACATTTGGATGAGTACTACCGGTTCAAAGGTTAATATCCGGTTGGCGATCTGCCGATCGGCCACCAGATGGCGCTCTTGAACCGCTAGAGAGTTGAGAGGAGATCAGCACTGTGTCTCAGGGCTCCGGAAAGGAAATATGATTTCGATGACAGATTTTTGAAATATTGACATCAAAGACGAGTTACGGTGTCTTCGGCAGAATGAGCATGGCTCGGAATGACGTGAAAACTCGTTTTCGGCGACCATAGTGTTAATAACAACACAATATGTGAATAACAACACAACATGTTAATAACAACACCATATGTTAATAACAACATAATATGTTAATAACAATAACATAATGTTAATAACAACACAATGTGTTAATAACAACACAAGATGTTAATACCAATACAATATGTTAATAACAACACATGTTAGCAACATGTTAATAACAACACAACATGTTAACAACACAACATGTTAATAATAACACATGTTAACAACACATGTCAATAACAACACAACATGTTAATAACAACATGTGTTAATAACAACACAACATGTTAATAATAACACAACGTGTTGATAACACAGCATGTTAATAATAACACAACGTGTTGATAACACGATGTGTTAATAACATCACAACATGTTAATAACTACACAAAGCCAGGTTGTTTAATTATTTTGAAGAACACATGTTTTTTTAAGAGTGAGTATAACCTGACTCTTTATGGCTTCCCCTCTCTTTTTTGTGTCCTTTGCGTTGCTTATGTCCATAACTGTCTTTGTGTTTGAGTTTTTATACCCAAGTGAGACCTCCAGATGGGATTTGACCCAGAAAATGTACTGTGGTCATCCCCCCCAAAATATCCCCCTGGCAACATAACAATCTTTCCCAATTCACTTCCTATGGGCCGGATACAGATATTACATCTGGAAGTCATAGTCTACATTATTTGTCCATTCCGACGAATATTGATTGGATTTTGGAAGGGTTTCCTTTGAACAAAAGTAGAGCAGAGCAAAGTTCTTTCTCAGACACCATGGCGTCACCAACCAACCCACAGGATGTAATGTGATTATCCCTTGTTCATAACATGGTGAATAACATCTGGCGGGAGGAACATGAACCATATATTATATTGTAGCCGAAAACACATCTCCTAGCAAACGTGTGTTATTCAACAACTGATACCTGCCATCATGATAAGTTATGGATGTCTGGCATGTGACTGTATCTTGCTCATATTTAACCCTTTCACTGCCACACGACAAAGGGTTAACCCTTTCACAACCACACTACAGAAGGTTAAGCCTTTCACTACCACACTACAGACAATTAACCGTCTGTAGTGTGGTAGTGATAGGGTTAACCTTCTGTAGTGTGGTTGTGAAAGGGTTCATCTGTCTCGTGTGTGTGAACTGGGTGAGGCTAATGACTGTCTAGCCCTGTCAGATTAGCAAACAGACTGTATTCTAGACTACAGATTAGATTATAGATTATAGACTGTGTTCTTTCATCACTCTGCAGGAAAACAGCACTTACCAGTTACACTCACAAGACAAGGTACTGCTGACCGAACCCTCCTCTAGGACTCTGTACGGAGAAAAAGCTTTCCGGTTTTCTGCCCCTAAGGCCTGCAATGAGCTTTAAAAAAAACATGGATCTGGAGGAGTTTATCTCACTACCATGTTTTAAAGCTAGAATAAAAATCATGGAGGAAGATGAACTAGTCTGTAAATGCTATGTTACGTAACAGGTCACACTAAATTAATCTTGCCTGCCTTCAATGTACAACTCTGATGTGGTCCCCCTTTTCTTAATTTTTTCTTTAAATGTTATACTGTGAATTTTATGAAATTGTGATTTGTAATTGTCTTAATTACTGTCTTCTTGGCCAGGTCTCTCTTGTAAAAGAGGGTTCTAACTTCAATGAGACTAACCTGGTTAAATAAAGTACAAATAAATAAAAAATAATTATAGATTATATGGATTTAGGGTTGATGGAACTTGATTTATCAATTGCTTTATTATTAAAAAGCTTTTAAATTTGATATTTTTCATTACAATATACAATATGATCAACATATCTAACAACCATATTGTCAATCAGGAAAGTCTTTGATCTTGTGTTGGTGAGTTTTATTTTGAGAGTCATAACAGTGAGCAGGTAGAAAGAGGATATAGCTCTATGGGGTTCTCAAACTTTTTTATACCGTGACCCCATTTTATTTAGGAATTCTTTTGGGGACCCCACATCGTGTAATTTCAACGTGGAATTAAGGAATATCAAAATAAAAGCACACGTTGTTGAACTTGATCATGCATATTTATTAGAAAATGTAATTACAGCACTATGTTATCAATACACATTTATAAAACGAGGCATATTTAGCCAAAATATGTTGCCAGAATTTTTTTTTTTTTTAATAATACTTTTTTTTAATATAATATATATAAAAAAGGAATTATTATTTAAAAAGTTATATATATTATATATAATTTATATATATACAGCAAGAATTTTAGGTGTCAATGAAGCCAGCATTGCAATCTGGTTAGAAGTGGTGGAGAGAATAAAGGTTAGCATATGAATTGTAATCTCTGGTTAGAAACGAATAATGGATGGTTTATCCAAGGGGGGTCCTGAGGGGGGGGGAAGAAGAACGAGCAAGAGCATATGTATGTACTGTATTGTATAATGGGGATTATGTATATATCTCGCAACCTACATTTATTGATTCAAATACAGAAATGTATATTCCTGTGATTTATTGAGATATTTACGGTTGATTTGATTGATTTGATTTTTATTTAGTACATACAATTTATACAATAGTATAAAAACAAGGGGTACAAGGATAACATGTGAAAGTCTGTCGACTTGTTTCCAACATGGTCCCAAGAAAAATACAATAAATCACAAAGAAAGAGTTAAGATAAAATAGATACAACAAGTAGATAAAATAGACAACACAATTTTCTAAGAGCCTCATTACAGCATGTCATGTTCCTGTTCTTCAAGAGGTTAATGTTTGTCTTGTCAAAAAAATTATATATTATATATAATTTTTACTTTCCAATGCACTGTCACCTTCCCGCAACCCCAATTTGGGTCGCGCCCCGTAGTTTGAGAACCACTGCTCTATAGCATTCTGGCAAAGGAGGAGGAGAACCCCCTGAGGGAGGTCTGTGTGAGACTGGCCTTCATGCAGTGGCGGCTCGCCACTAGGGGCGCAAGGGCGCCGACCCACCTGCTGGCCAGCTGCTGTTAAATCAGAGAAGAAGACAATAAAACTTTTTCGTTTTTGTGTTTTATAGCCCTATAAATAATATAAACATGTTTAAAATGAATAATATTTACTCATTTTAAGTATGTTTGTATTTCCAATGCACAATATAACGTTATTATTAAATAAAAAAAAAAATCGTTTTCATGAGCAGGAAGTGACGTTTTTTTTTTTTTTTTTCGTATTTCTCGCCCGGGCTAGAAGCGATAGCGCTCTGAGTGCGCGTCACAGTTTGATCGCTGTCTCCGTCACAGCCAATCAGTGCATACGGCGTTGTGCGTTGAAATATGACTATTATGTTGGAATCCGAGCGCGATTTGAAGCGGTCTAGGCAGCAGCGTGAACTTCCGTGAAGAATTTCCATAGCCGCATTTCGCGGAGACGCTCTCTGATTGGCCGACGCCAGTATTTTTTTCCATGGCAGAATTTCACAGAGAATCCAATTTCTAATGTTCCAATTCTAGCTTCTAGCTTGGTTCCTAGGTTGGTCCTAGGTTGGTCGGTGGAGATAGTTGTGTTGTTGTGAGATGCATGCAGCTGTTTGTCTTAGACGAGCGTGCCGTGACTGCAAGTTCTTTAGACTGTTAAGCTTAGGCACTCTTTCAAAGTTGGTTAAGGTTAGAGTTTGTCTTAGAGCATGGCGATAGAACGCCAGGTAGTTTGCAGTCTGTTCGAGCGGAAATGGACAAAGGAATGTACTTGTTGAGTGTTGTGCTAACGAGCTCAGCTAACACTTGGCTAACAAGCTATATGGCGGATTATACACGTTTATCAAGCTCTCCTGCCCTGGACGTTTCAACTAAACAGTGAGTCTCTCTCTCTCTCTCTCTCTCTCTCTCTCTCTCTCTCTCTCTCTCTCTCTCTCTCTCTCTCTCTCTCTCTCTCTCTCTCTCTCTCTCTCTCTCTCTCTGTGCTTAACGTTAACGTTTGTAAATAGTTTTTTTAGGAGCAGTACTACTGCTGGCCATTCATGAAGCGAGACATTGCTGATTGTTTATTTATTTTATAACACAAGACTATGACTACCAACTGCCTAGCCAGCCGTGTATCAATCTTGGATGCAATAATAACGTTACTTACCACACTGACTATGTCGATGGCTCATTGATTTAACTACTGCAGCTCTCTCGGATTGAAAATACGTGGATTATGGCTTGTTCAATATCGTCTATGTTTGAATGAATGAATGAATGAGAACTTTATTAACAGATTGCAGAATGGGTACAATACAGTACGGCTCAATACACACAATTGTTAAGGGGATCATGCAGACCAGAGAAAGACGTTTGTCTTGTTTACATCAGGGTCCCAGATTTTCGATTCATATCGATAGTTTAATAGCTAGCCTTGGCTCGTTTAACAATATGCAAAATATGTGTACAGCCCTGTACTCATACTGAAGTTATTCTTGGTATATAATAGGTCTGATTGTGTAACGAATCGATTCCACGTCGCGCTGTGTGTGAGAGAGAGAAGGAGAGAGGGAGAGATCTGCCTGTGTTTGGAGACGGGCGAGTTTTGTTTCTAACTTTTCTATTTATATTGTGTTTTAAGTTGTGAATTAGAGTCTAGACTATACTTTATTTGACTGGTTGTGTGTTGTTGTAGTAACAGCTGAGCGACTCGTTCATAAGAGCCGATTCATTGCCGTGAGCGTGAGTCGAATCGCTCACGTCTTGCCATGAGTCTTGCGTGGTACAGTACTGTACTGTACATGTTTGCAAAATATTTGGTATAGCGCCCCTAGTGGCGAAGTACCCACCGGCCGCCACTGCCTTCATGGTGGCCTAGTCAAGTGAACACAGTGTAGGCCTGATGGTGTGTGTGCGTGTGTGTGTGTGTGTGTGTGTGTGTGCGTGCGTGCGTGCGTGCGTGCGTGCGTGCGTGCGTGCGTGCGTGCGTGCGTGCGTGCGTGCGTGCGTGCGTGCGTGCGTGCGTGCGTGTGTGTGTGTGTGTGTACAATATCAGTGCATTAAAGATCACCATTTGGTCCACACCTGAGTGTGGACGCTCTAGAGGCCTGCTGTCAGTTGACATCTCTCAGATTGACATCCAGTATGAAGAGGTGTGGACGACAGCAGAGGTGTGGACCCTATCTGACTGCACGGCACACGCCCATAAGCCAGAGAAATTGTCTGAGCTGTTTTTGAGCTGGGTTAATAGTTATTAACGTTTTTAATCATTTAAAGTTGGCCGGGTGGTTAATAACACACATTTTTCTGTGGTGTGACAATCTCAGAACACAAGACAACCTTTGGGCAGAAGGTGCACTTACTACAAATAATGAAGTTTCAGCCTGTTTGCACCTTTTATCAGTGAAAGCCGTATAATGACGTGTCAGCCTGTATGAGACTTTTATCAGTCAATGTAAAATAATGAAGTTTCAGCCTGTTATTACATTTGCAAGAACGCATTAGGATTTGTTTAGGACTTGAAACCCAAAGTTTCAGAGTTGTGACTTGCCTGAGACTTGGCTGTCTTGACTTGGGACTTGACTTGAGAATTGCCAGTCTTGACTCGGGACTTGAGTGTAAAGACTTGAGACTTACTTGGGACTTCCAAAACAATGACTTGGTCCCACCTCTGTCTGCCAGCATACAGCCTTCAAAGGAAAATGTGTGTCAAATAATTAAAAAAAAATTAAATGTAATGTACAGTGTCTGAATCTCTGGGTTATTCCTCAGGCTGTATTGTATTATCTTCCCACTGAAGCTACACATAACATGACTGTTTTTCTTTTTGTATTATTGTATTATTGTGAGAGAAACTCACGCAAGTTCCTTATTCTATAGATCTCCATGGAGAACGACTACCTGGGCCCGAGGCGGATTGAGGCTTTAAAAAAGGAGGATGCTGATTGGCAGAGGAAGGCGCAGGAGGCGGTCCTCAACATCCAGGAGTTCACCGTCAAATACTTTGAGATCACCGCCAGAGCTCAGAAAGGTATCAGCTCATTACTAATCTGGTCTCACTAGCAACTGTATATTATTGCTCAAGCGCTTCTGGGGCCAGCATATGGTGTTCGTCGCGTGGGAATTTGAAGGTTTAAAGGAACACGCCAACCTTTTGGGAAATGTGCTTATTTGCCATCTACCCTGGAGTTAAACAAGCAGATACATGTCCTTTTCTTCTCTGTGCATCAGGGGCGTTTTTAGGGTTAGAAAACATTGGGGGCTTCAGCCCAAGGGGGTGGAGGGGGGTAACCCCCCCCCCCCCCCCCCCCCCCCCCCCCCTTTTTTTTATTTTTTATTTTTTTAAGCACAGAAATACGCAATTTTAGAGTAATTAGAGATGAATACTGAATAACTAGAATCATTAGAGGTTCTCAAAGTGAGGTCCAGGTCCATGAGAGGGATCTGGGCAGTCCCCATAGAAAATTCAAAGTTAACAGGACCAAATCATCAGTTTCTTATTTATTTATTTAGCCAGATTAAACATTGATCTGGTCCAAGAAGCCCCTATATATATATACTGTACATACATACACATATACACCAATAACAAAATAAAAACACAGTTAAGAATCATACACATAAGCAAATAAACAAACAAACAAACATATGCACAGCCTATGTACAAAATAAATAAACAGTTCATCTCTAGTCTTTACAGTTTTCTTCAATTGCATAAACACTCAAATCAAAAGTATTACACAATTATCAAAACCTTACACTCAAGGAGCAAAATATAGGCCCAGATTTGCACCCCTACAATGTCAGCCTCACTTTTTGCAAAACAATACACACAGTGATTTGCAAAACACTAAACACACTTGCATTACATTAGACACAGAATGTCAAATTACCACACATATGAGCCAATTGGTTAACACAGCCATCAGATGCACAAACACACCATTGCTTAATTGTAGATACACAATCAAGCACTATAAAAATGCAGCAGGTGAGTTCACCTGTCTTCAACCAAAATGGAAGGAGAGTGAAGTACTGTACACAGAGAACGTGAAAATATACAATACATTCACCAAACACTACACAAGACAACCAATGATGCAGACTGATGAAAATATAAATTTTCTCCCATTTTCCCAAATCAGTCAACATGTCAACATGGAGAATCACAACAAAAAATTATCTTGCCAGATCCAGCTAGGCAAAGAGATAATGTCTAGTATTTTCTGTTTAGATTTTTTCAAAAAGAAATTGTATTACTGTAATTTTAACCTGTACTGGATACAGTATTTTATGTTTGTCTGATATTTGCTGAGCTTACAGTGTTATGCACATAGTAGCATGAAAACTGGGACATGTATTGTTGTGATTCTCCATGTTGAAATGTTGACTGATTTGGTTATATGGAGAGAACATTTATATTTTCATCAGTCTGCATCATTGATTTGGGTATATGGAGAGAAAATGTTATTTTTTTCATCAGTCTGCATCATTGATTTGGGTATATGTAGATAAATAAATTATATTTTCATCAGTCTACAGCATTGGTCTTGTGTAGTGTTTGGTGAATTTATTGTATATTTGCACATTCTCTGCGTACTTCACTTACAGTACTCTAATCACTGAGAAGTAGAATTGCTAAATGTGTTTTAGGTTAAGCACAGCAGTGTGTGTAACTGGTTCAAACAGAATTAAGTCATTATGAAATGTGTGTTTCATATGGTAACAAAATTAGTGTATGGTTTTGACAAGTGTTTAATTTAGCAAAGGATCTGAGGTGTTCTGATAATTGTGTGTGTGGTTGTGCTAATTGTGTGTTTTGAAACACCGGGCCCCGTTTTCAAAATCATGCTTAGGCAATCGAAAAAAACTATTGTGTGTTTCATTATATACATATGTTTCAGTCTTCTCATAAAAAAAAGATTCGATTTTTGGGTCTTTTCCTGCCTTTGGTCCGCTTTGCATTCACATCTCAAATGAACCGCAGCAGGGTTCACTTGCAAGAGTGAATGAGCTTTCACACCACCCCAAACCAACCGGACTATCCGAGGTTCGATTAAAGCTTATTATAGGACACTGGACATGGGTATGGATGGCTCCAGGTGCTGCTGCGTTAAAGTGCACATCTTCAATATCTGTACTATTTAAAAGCACAGTGCAGGACACACTCAAAGGTTATCGCACCTCAGAGATGGCAGTGGACATGTATGACAGGACAAAGGCCATATGTAATGGCCTTTGGATTGAGGAACATACTACCAGCCAAAGGAGGAAGCAGAAAAGGATGGGCGAGTATGTAGTTGAGTCATCTTGTGGCACAAGCTCAGACCTCAGCTCAGGAGATCAGCTGAGACAGAGACTGTTCTATCCAGTCGTCGACAGAATACTGCAAGCTTGAGAGCAGGTTCTCATGAGTTGGATAACAACTTATGAGAGGCATACAGGCATGTTATCCAGCCTCAGACCAGTTTCTCTCAGTGGAATTGCTGCAACCCCTCGCCACACATAGATATATACAATATCCAACTATTGCCAGAGGAGATCACAGTTGCAAAGTGTTTCCTGGTCAGGACAGGCAGAGATGCAGTCCCTACTATCCAAAGTGTATTTTCCCTCCTGGATGATAATAATAATAATAATAATAATAATAATAATAATAATAATAATAATAATAATAATAATAATAATAATAATAATAATAATAATAATAATAATAATAATAATAATAATAATAATAATAATAATAATAATAATAATAATAATAATGCATTTGATTTATAAGGCGCCTTTCAGGACACTAAAAAAAAAGTCCACAAATCGGTGAATGAAAGAATTATAGGATCAAATGAAAACGACTTACTAAAAATGTTTAAAAGTACTAAAAACCAACAAAAAATACCAAACACTAACAAACATTCAGCACAGACAATGGGGATGCTGACATAAAAAAAAAGGCAAAAAAAAAAAAAACAAAAAAAAATGTAAACAATCTTTTTTTTTCTTTTTTTTTTTAGATCCGGGGCTAGGAGAAAAACATCCGGGGCTAAAGCCCCGGAAGCCCAGGGCTAACGACGCCACTGCTGTGCATGCATTAGGCTTAGGGAACAACCGCACCGTTAGCCTAGCTTAGCGTCATTCACTGGAAGTAGGTGTGCCAGTGTAGCCTAGTTCCCAACAGTCACGAAATACACTCCAAATACAACTCCAAAACATTCCTGTAAACATGTTCTGACCTGTGTATTTACCATGTGGAGACATTTATAAAAATAATTAGACATTTTAGTTTTCTAAGCAGATATATACTATACTATATATTTTTTTTGCGGAACCACTGCTGCCTGGGCGCAGTGATTTCATCACCTCAAAAGCCCAGTTTTTCAAAAAACAATATGGCTTTTGAGGTGATGAAATTATGCTAAGCTAGGCTAACGGTGCGGCTGTTCCTAAGCCTAATGCATGCACAGAGAAGAAAAGGGTATCTGCTTGTCTAACTCTAGGATAGATGGCAAATAAGCAAATATCCCAAAAAGTTGGCGTGTTCCTTTAAGGAGGAGTTCTCTGTCTCCATTTCCTGGGCCCCGTTCCCCGTACCTGGATAACTGAGTTAGCCGGATAACTTTCGGTTAAGTCTGACTTAAGCCGGACTTTCCGGCTCCCCGTACCTGGATTGTCCAAATCACCATGACAACAGATCCAAAAGTTTGAGCCTGGTCGAAAGCAGGGTTTAAGTTCAAGTTAGCCGGATGAAGCACAGCCACGCCCCCGCAAAGAAAGTGACAGCGCGTTTCCTGAAATTATTCCCACAGTCTAGGATCTGCTTTATACCATTCTGAATTACGTTTTTGTGCTCCATTCTTCCAGAGGGGGCTTTTGAAATGTAAAATAGACCCAAAATGCTGATACTAAATTCACTTTGTCCTAAATAATGCACGTTATATATACCGTGGCGCTCGCTCGGTGCGATGTACACATTATGTGGTTATTCTAACAACGCGCAGCATTGCAAATGTGAATCCCGCGGGGATATTTTTAATGATTGAAACCTATCGCTCGTTTGGCTCTGATTCCTTTCATATTCTCCGCTGTGGATGTTTAATGGAGCGCCTGGATTGTGTTTCATTCAAGCATAAAATTGAAGTGTCTATGCGTGGATTGTGGATCTTGTCTCGTTCATTAATGTATAAACAATGAATTTATCCCATATGACACAGTGGCTCAGCGGTAGTGCTTAATCCTGGCAACCCAGCGACCGGTGTTCGAAACCCAGTGTTTCCAATATAATTTTTTGGAATATAATATTAATGATTATACGCCAAAGTAGCCTAGTTTCAAGTTAAAATATTATAAATCTACATGCATTGAGGATGTCATTCTTCATATAGCTCTCAACGTGCACCAAATTGAATTATTCCTACATCGCAAAAAGAAGGGGAAGACTAGGTTTCGAACCCCGGTCGTCTGCGTGAAAGTCAAAAGAAGAACCCGTTACACCACAGTGGAGATAAGTAAAAGATCGACTATACATCAATCAATGGGAAGAGAGCCGTATCGTTATTTTGTATAACAGTTTAACTAATTATTTTTGCTAGCAAGATCTCATTTGATTATTCAATCCAGCAGGCAAGTTTAAAGAAATATAATCTGATTGATTGAGGTAATGAGGGACTTAAAATTAGCCTATAGATAACGCATTTAACTTGTCGGCGAGGCGATTGAGCCGTACTGCAATATGTTACTAAAGTTTTAAATCAATTAATCAATCAATGCCGCTAGAGAATCAGGATCTCTGCTCTCGACACTTGCTGCCTTCTCGGCTGAGGCGGGCACGCGCACTTATCCTGGGTCTCAAGTCTGGCTTGAGTTAACGAGACTGAATCCACCTTCGAGGAACAGGAAAATCCCGGCTTCAAACATCGGGTTAACTGAATCTGGATAATGACATCTTGATCGACGTAGTTGAACCAGGTACGGGAACGGGGCCCAGGTGTTAGCGGTGTGTTTTACGGTGTCATATTCATCAGCTCAGTGTTTTTAAATAACACTACTCTGCCGTCGCTGGAGCAAACCGGTGGGCGACATCACAAACGACACACAAATAAACATTTGGACGTTGTCGCCGCCATTTCTTGCCACGAGAGATTTTTTTTCTTCAATCTGCCAGAGTTCCTGTGTGGTCCGTTGTGTCCGGGCACGTCCCTGCTTAGCTGATCATGTGACCGGTCAGGGTTTTCAAATGGCATGAGATGGAAATGCCTCCTCTGCTATAATAATAATAATAATAATAATAATAATAATAATAATAATAATAATAATAATAATAATAATAATAATAATAATAATAATAATAATAATAATAATAATAATAATAATAATAATAATAATAATAATAATAATAATAATAATAATAATAATAATAATAATAATAATAATAATAATAATAATAATAATACATTTCATATAGCACACTTTAAACTCAGTGAGATCTCAAGGTGCTTCACAGCAAAAGGAAAAATAAAAAGGTTTAAACATAAAAACATCAAACTTCCGGTTTGACTACAATCAGTGGCGTCATTTCAGTAAAAGGCAAGGTATGGCGAGGAGGGGGGGGGGGGAGGATTTTTTTGTCAAATCAGTTGTGCAATAGTCACTTTTGGTGAGTTGTTTCTATACAATTCAGTTATATGACATTTAGGTATGACACAGGACTACACAAGCATTTTTAGTATAGAAATGTGTCAACAGACTAAAGCAGGGAACCACAATATTTTGCATACGAATTATTACTTTTCTTGCAATTGAGCCAATTTTCCTTAGGTACGGTTTTGAGGTGTGTGTTCAACAGAATGTAGTATCAAAAACACATTCACAAAAAGTATGGGTTACTGAATGCTGAACTGCACTATTATAATCACTAAGCCAGACCTTACCTGTGTCCCTGTATCACTTGTCTCTGCTGCCCTTTGATTAAAAAACGTCCCTATGTCCATTTTCCTTTTTTTTTGGCATATTTCAGTTAGTCACAGTAAAAGTCACCTAGTAAAAGTGAGATAATTGACAATATCAAAACATGCTAGGGCTGTACCGAATAGTTCGAAGCTTCGTTCATAATGTTGACATTTGAATTCTAAATCAACATAAAAAAAATTAATAATTTTTTTTTTTTTTTTTTTTACATTTTTATTTGCCAAGGTATGGCGAGTGCCATACCTTGCCATACCAAAATGACGCCCCTGACTACAATATGTAGCGCGCGTTTGGTAACAGCTCCGCTCCCGTCACCGTTAATTTTGTTCAAAAACATTATTTTAACAAATACCAATGAGATTAAACCACATCGTATGTATTAATAGGAACTTCTACTAACTATATCAAAAGACATAAAGACTCAACATGGATGGTAAGGATAAGAAAAAGGGTGGAAAGAAACACGAAGCAGTAAATCCAACGGCGACGATTGAGACACGTTCAAAGAAAATAACAGGCAACGCAGCGGCAGATCCGTTGTTGACAATCCCCGATGGGGGGAATATAACGGAGAATATACCGGGACCATCGGCGACTGGCTCCGAGAGGGAGACAATAGAGGACAACATAACGGGAATGACAGGAAAAAGTACCGTGAAGGACAAAGCAGAGGATTTTGAGAAGATAATAGCCAACAAATCCATCGGTCCCATCACTGCACCTACAATATCAACTGACACAGGCAGTGCAATTACACAACCCGACTTCAACTCTCTGACTAGCCTGATTAAGGAACAGATGGTCGCTTTCAAATTACACGTCGCACACATCGATGCTAAATTCGAAGAGGTTATGAAAGCGGTCGCTGTACAGTCCGTGCGAATCACGACAGTGGAGAATACGGTGACAGAAATTACACGGGTAGTCAAAGAGAACGAGAAGAACGTCAACGATGGATTGATAGAGTTAACGAATGAGATAAAAAAGGTGGAAGAAGCATGTCGGAGGAAAATACAAGAAGTCAAAGATGAAGCGATGGAGAGGCTGCTCGAGACCCAACATTACTACAGGCGAAATAATATCCGCATAGTGGGACTTGATGAATCAGTCAATTGCACAGACGACAAGTTTCCAACAGTGTTAACAGAGATTTTGGGTAACAACATTCTAACCACAGAGCCGATAGTGGACCAATGTTACAGAATCGGTACTCGAGAACAAAGAGGCAACGGTCCAAGAGTCATCATTGTTACTATGCGCAAGACGGTAATAAGAGATGACATCATCAGAGCTGCACGCAACCAAAGGGGGAAACTGAAATATGGTGAAATATGGTATCTATGCAAAGAGGCCATCGCTCAGCGTTTCCCCTACAAGGAGGTGATGCAGAAATTGTTCAAGAGTGGCTTCAGGGCAAGGCTAATATACACGGCACTATTATCGATCGTGGGAAAAGACTGCCGGAGGGAAGGAATACGCACGCCTAAAGACGCCGAGGAATACTTGAATCTACATGGAGCAGGTCCCCCAGGGCAGAACGCAACACTGTCTCGCACCAGATAAGCCTATTCATCTCTCTCTTTCTCTTTGTATTTCAGTAATTTTATTAGAATGACTTTACCACGACTCAACAAAAGTAGCAGATGATATGCATGCCGGCAACACCAAGGCACAAGGTGTATAATATGGTTCGTAATGCATTATATTTACAGACTTCTGGTCTCCGTGGATACAAGAATCTATCATTGACACTGTGAACAATCTGGAATATTCTGGGCTCATCGCTCGACTGCTCTGGAACACAAAGGAATATCCCGAAAATACTAGTAGTCATGAACCCTGGGTAGGAAGATCATTCTGGAACATAACAGCAGTCTGTTCGTATATACTAGGGTATTCTACAACCTTCTAGAATATAATGCACCATTACAACGAAGGCCTGCAACTTTAACATTAACATCCGGTGTGTATAAGCATATGATCAATTGACTGAAGTTTAATCAGGCCTTAATAAGGCTTTAAAAAAAATCAGCCACATCTAAATGTATGAGCACAACAAGGTTATTCTAATATTTTAAATAATCACTCCACTGATTTAGAGATTGGCACAATGTAGCTCTAAAAGTCTCTGTTTTTCTCTTTTATCTCTGTATTCAATTTTATTTTAGTGGTTTCTCCACGTTGAGTTTTATTTTAGCTCTCACTCCCTTTTTTATCTTACATTGTTCTTTTCTATTTTTCTTCATAAGGTGTTAGTGTTTGTCTCCAATCTTTTCCTTTTTCTGATGTTTCCTACATAAGTTAGTAGAAGGTTCAAATTAATATATCAATGAAGGTATTCTTTTTTTCATTTTTCATAATATTTTAGTAGGAAGGCGCAAGACCAAAAGCGACATTCTATTTAATTAGAATGAAAATGTTAGATCCTATGGCAATTAGCATAGGAAGAGTAGGATTACAAAGCTCAGTTTGGGCAATCCGGTGGCTAAGGGAGGGTGTGTCTATGGAACACAGGCCTGTACGACTCTCTGGGAGAGGGGGAAAAAGGGGATTTTTATTTGTATATATATATGTTTTTAAGCTCGGCTCTCAACGGGACCTCAATAATTGGATGTACATCTATTGTAGCTTCGCACTCCAGAAGCATTACCAAAAACTACACAACAACATGTATAGATTATGACTAGTTTGAATATAATGATATGGAACACTGGTGGGATAAATAAACAACACAAACGCAAAAGCGTGCTCACACTGATGAAAAAAGAACATGTGGACGTGGCTCTACTAAGCGAAACGCACATTTTAGAGAAAGACATAGATACGTTAGCGGACAACACATATCATAATATTAGTCACTCTTCTTTTGGTACGAGAACTCGAGGGGTAGCCATAGTCGTTAGACGTAAGTTAAATATTGAATTAAAGGGAGTATGGTCTGATGCAGATGGTCGTATAACTATAGCTATGATTGTACACAATAACAGGAAAATAGCGTTGGCAGCGGTATATGCCCCAAATTTGTACGAAGAGGGTTTCTTCTCTACACTAACCAATGCAATGTTAGACCTTCCCGATTACTCATTTATAATAGGTGCGGATTTTAATGCCATTTGGAATCCAAGGATGGACAAATCTTACCTCGCCTTTTCCAGCGAACAAAATAATTCATCTAAAGCATTAAAGGATTGGTCGAAGATTACAGGTGTAAATGACTTATGGCGATCACTTAATCCCACGACCCGAAAGTACTCTTGTCGATCTGCGAGACATAAGACATTATCCAGAATAGATTATGTCTTTGCATCCCCGAGACTATTTGATAAATATGAAGTGGAAATGATACCCAATGCACTATCAGATCACTGTTATTTACTACTAAAAGTAACATTTGGTATACTATCTTCCCGAGCCCCAAGATGGCGATTTAAAATCGATGCTGCTTAATAACAAGGAATTCATTACACAACTCAAAGAAGCTCTTATAGTATTCCTACGGGAGAATGCAAACTCGGTGCAAGACCCCAGAATAATATGGATGTCGGTAAAGGGAATGATCAAGGATTTCACTGATAGCTTTTCCTCCAAAATGCGCAAGAATCAATGCACAAAACTGTCTGAACTGGAAACGCTTTACTCAACGTTATTTAATTCTTTAAAATACAACAACTCAACTCGACTAGAAAATCAAGTTAACGTACTAAAAAAAGAGATCAAGGCCATATACAGACAACAATCGGAAATACAAATACGCAGCACAAGACAACAGCAGTACTCCCAAGGTTCTAAACCTAGTCACCTATTAGCCATGCGATTAAGAATTAATGCAAAATTTGCAGATATAACTACCATTAGAGCACAACAAGTACTTGAAACAGACCCTGAAAAAATAAACGATACATTCAAAGAATTCTACTCCGACTTATATAAATCAGAAACGACCTTCGATCAAGACAAAATGGACACATATCTTAATCAAATTATTCTCCCTAACCTTTCAGAGGATGACGCTAAACAGTTAGAAACACCGATCACACTAGATGAACTCAAGAAGGCCATATCCGAAATGCAAAGTGGTAAGGCTCCTGGAAGAGACGGTATCCCACCAGAAATGTACCTTTCTTGTTGGGACATAATTGGACCCTTATTACTAAATATGATCTTATACTCAGTCAAGGAGGGGAACTTCCATAAAAACGACAATATTGCACTCATAACAGTCCTTCTCAAAAAAGACAAAGACCCCACCGAGTGCGATAGTTACAGACCCTTAAGCCTCCTCGGAACCGATATCAAACTGTACTCTAAGGTATTAGCCATCAGATTACAAAAGCATATGACGTCTTTAGTTCATCCGGACCAAACTGGCTTCATAAGAGGCCGCCTGATCACTGATAACATAAGACGAATACTGCACGTACTAGATGCCGACAAGGACGACACCATACCTAAGGCGATGCTGTCCCTGGATGCAATGAAAGCTTTTGACAGGCTGGAATGGTCGTATCTATGGGCAGTATTAGAAAGGATGGGGTTAGGAAAAGGATTCATTGATATGATTAAAGTATTATACAAAGACCCATCGGCCATGATTACAACAGGTACAATCATCTCCAAAATCTTTCCGGTATCACGCTCAGCCAGACAGGGTTGCCCTCTTAGTCCCGGACTATTCGATCTATCATTAGAGCCTTTAGCACAATATATAAGACAATCCCAATCCATAGAACCAATCGTAATCAAGGGCACACAACATAAAATTAGTTTATATGCGGACGACGTAATACTGTTCATGCAAAACCCCAACACCACATTGCCTCATCTGCTCAAGTTGATTGAGAACTTTGGTGACTTATCAGGATTTAAGATAAATTGGCCGAAGTCGGCTTTCCTTCCACTTAACACCCCTGCAAAAAAAGATATAACCCTCCCAGGAGAGATACATATGGTAAAACATTTTAGATGCTTGGGAGTGGAAATATTCCCCACCATAAGACAAACGGTGAAGCACAATTACACAAAAATCCAAAACAAAATCAAAGACGACCTTGATAAGTGGGCAAAACTTAAAAACTCAGTACAGGCACGGATATCAATAGTTAAGATGGACGTACTACCTAGAATCAACTTCTTCAGTTCAATGCTACCGTTACCCCCTCCAGAGGGTTACTGGAAAAGATTACACTCCTCCACATACAAATTTATTTGGAATAACAAACCACCACGTATAAAAAGATCCACGCACAGAGAAATAAAGCAGACGGTGGCATGGCATTTCCAGATTCTTTCCATTATTTTAAGGCGTACACATTAAGACCATTGACAACATGGTTTGATCCCCAAGCATTAGTATCCTGGAGAAAATTTGAAGAAAACATAGTAGCCCCACATAGACTGAAGGACATAGCATACACTAAACTACCAATCAAGCACTGTGAACGGAAATTTGGCCCCATAATTACTCATGCGATCCGGATATGGCGTGAAACACAAAAAAAATATCCTAACCCACATAAATGGCACAATCATACTCCCTTATTCAACAACAATGCACTCTTAATTGAAAAACGACCTATAAGATTCCCTATATGGGAAGAGCAAGGCATACATTCATTAGGGGATGTTTTTAACAAACAGGGTTTTTGTAGTTATGGAGAAATATGCAAAAAAAATTATCTCACCAAGTCCACATGGCTTTTTTACATACAGTTACGGCTATGTTTGAAGTCTCACGGTGTTCCATTAGACATACCAATTGAACACCACAGATACCACAAATTTTTCTATGAAAGAGAGACATCGAGAGGTTTTGTTTCAGATTTTTATCATCAATTACTAACGTCCTCGTATGAAACCCTCCAACTAGACTCTGTCTGGAGGAGGGATATACCAGACCTGGAAAGTGACTTTGATTGGCAAGGAGCCTGGGCAAATGTCCGACTTACATCAAGGAACCCGGACCATCAACAAATCAATCTTAACTATATTCACAGGACATACTTGACTCCTATAAGACTGAACAGAATGGGTCTTAAACAAGACTCCAAATGCTCCCAATGTACAAATGGGGACAAAGGGACATTTATGCACATGTATTGGGACTGCCCACCAGTTAAGATATTCTGGAAAGATGTGACCCAACAATTATCAAAACTCGTATCTTGGAATATACCTGTACACCCCTCTGTATTACTATTGAATGATGTTTTTGAGTTTGCAGTACATCCACAGCTAAAGAGATTGGTTTTATCGGGTATCACAGTAGCTAAAAAGCTGATAGCATCACGCTGGTTTCAACCGGAAAAAAATTGCCGGAAAGTTTGGTTTCTTACATATCTCGATGTGATTTATCAAGAAATATCTACAGCAAGAATTCTGGGTCTCAATGAATCCAAAATGACAATGTGGTTAGAAGTGGTGGAGAGAATAAAAGCTAGCTTATAATGGTAGTGTCTGGTTAGGAGCGAGGGATAATGGAGGTACTATCCAAAGAGGGGTCCGGGAGGGGGGGGGTTCGAGCTGGAGCATATGTGTGTAGGTTTTTAGATAACAGGTATTAGGGGTATATCCTGTATAAGACATTGGTATAAATGGTAATTTCGTTGGATATACACTGTGTATTAATGCTTGTGTATCTTATCGTGTGTTGTCATGTTTGTTTATATGTGTGTTTAAAAAAAAAAAAAAAAAAAGAAAAAAACATAAAATTGTTCAAATGAATAAAATAAAAAACATAAAAACATAGGAGCAGTAAAAACAGGCCCTAGTGGAAGGCAGAGTAAAATAAATGGGTTTTAAGGCTGGCCTTGAGGGCAGCAAGGGAGTCTGAGGCCTTGACGGATCCTGGCAGCTGATTCCACAGGCGTGGCCCCAGTGCGGAAAAAGCACGGTGCCCCATGGTGGACAGCCTGGTGCGTGGGATGGGGAGGAGGTTTTGGCTGCCAGACCTGAGTGACCTGGATGCAGGTTGAGGGGAGAGGAGGTTCTGGAGGTAGGTCTGGCCGGAGTGATTTACGGCCTTGTAGACCAACAGGAGAACCTTGAAGTTAATCCGATGACCTGCCATCAGACTCTTCATTTTAACATGAGAGTCTTGAGTACGAGACTAGGTCGTTACTGTCTCCAACGTGTGAAGGAGGCGATTTCCACCCTAAATTGTAACACACACACACACACACACACACACACACACACACACACACACACACACACACACACACACATTGGGAGCAGTGTCCTGGGGTTGACCTGTGCGGGGTTCTGATGTGATTACTGATTAGGTATTGATGGGACAGGGCAGCGAGCCATGCTGTGAAAGTGACACAACAAGGACAATCTATTGATCAGACAGAGAACTTTTGGCCAACAGTGTGTCAGGTTGCTCCCTCTGCAGCGCCTTGTTCAAGTACCGGTTGGTATTTTGGTCTGTGTGTTTATCTGACGGAGTCATTAAACGACAAGTCTGGAGTGAACCTTACTGTATCATCACTTAGGAGACAGGAGAGGTTGTTGTATGCTGCCCCTCTCTCTCTCTCTCTCTCTCTCTCTCTGTGTGTGTGTGTGTCTGTGTGTGTGTGTGTGTGTGTGTGTGTGTGTGTGTGTGTGTGTGTGTGTGTGTGTGTGTGTGTGTGTGTGTGTGTGTGTGTGTGTGTGTGTGTGTGTGTGTGTGTGTGTGTGTGCGTACGTGCGTGCGTGCGTGCGTGTGTGTGTGTGTGCGTACGTGCGTGCGTGTGTGTGTGTGTGTGTGTGTGTGTGTGTGTGTGTGTACGTGCGTGCGTGCGTGTGTGTACGTGCGTGCGTGCGTGCGTGCGTGCGTGTGTGTGTGTGTGTGTGTGTGTGTGTAGGGCTGCATGAGCGTATGAAGGTGGACCAGCGTAAGTTGGGCAGGGCTGCGTGGACAGCAGCGGTGGAGCGCATGGAGAGGCTGCGTTACTCTGTCGCCAAGGAGACGCTACAGCTGCAGAGAGCCAGGGAGATCTGTCTGGAGCAGAGGAAACACACACTCCGAGATGAGGTAACACACACACACACACACACACACACACACACACACACACACACACACACACACACACACACACACACAGTGGTGGAAAGTAACTAAGTATTTATTTTGAACTCAAGTACTGTAAAAAGAAATTGTGTACTTTCACTCCACTACATTTCAAAGGAAATAATGTACTTTTTACTCCACTACATTTATCTGAAGTCATCAGTTACTACTAGTAACTACTACTTTGAATAAAAAGATTTTTCTCAGAAAACATGGCAGAAATGTAATGCAGATAATGCTTTTTCAAATCTGAAGCCTGCCAATTTCAAGAGGACGTAATCAGAGCAGCATAACTGGACCACATACCACTTTAACATCACCTTTAATCAGAGCAGCATAACTGGACCACATACCACTTTAACATCACCTTTAATCAGAGCAGCATAACTGGATCACATACCACTTTAACATCACCTTTAATCAGAGCAGCATAACTGGATCACATACCACTTTAACATCACCTTTAATCAGAGCAGCATAACTGGACCACATACCACTTTAACATCACCTTTAATCAGAGCAGCATAACTGGACCACATACCACTTTAACATCACCTTTAATCAGAGCAGCATAACTGGACCACATACTACTTTAACATAACCTTCAATCAGAGCAGCATAACTGGACCACATACCACTTTAACATCACCCTTAATCAGAGCAGCATAACTGGACCACATACCACTTTAACATCACCCTTAATCAGAGCAGCATAACTGGACCACATACCACTTTAAGAAATACCCAGATAAAATAGTACACTGGTAAAAGTCTGCCATTCAAAATTCGACTCAAGTATAAGTAGAGAAGTATTTGATATTGAATGTACTTATGTATCTAAAGTAAAAGTATGTATTCTACGTTATGTTTGTGTATTCCAGTGCTTGGGAGCATTCAATCCTCGATCCATGTTAAAGTGGTATGTGGTCCAGTTATGCTGCTCTGATTAAAGGTGATGTTAAAGTGGTATGTGGTCCAGTTATGCTGCTCTGATTAAAGGTGATGTTAAAGTGGTATGTGGTCCAGTTATGCTGCTCTGATTAAAGGTGATGTTAAAGTGGTATGTGGTCCAGTTATGCTGCTTTGATTAAAGGTGATGTTAAAGTGGTATGTGGTGCAGTTATGCTGCTTTGATTAAAGGTGATTTTAAAGTGGTATGTGGTCCAGTTATGCTGCTCTGATTAAAGGTGATGTTAAAGTGGTATGTGGTGCAGTTATGCTGCTTTGATTAAAGATGATGTTAAAGTGGTATGTGGTCCAGTTATGCTGCTCTGATTAAATGTGATGTTAAAGTGGTATGTGGTGCAGTTATGCTGCTCTGATTAAAGGTGATGTTAAAGTGGTATGTGGTCCAGTTATGCTGCTCTGATTAAAGGTGATGTTAAAGTGGTATGTGGTCCAGTTATGCTGCTCTGATTAAAGGTTATGTTAAAGTGGTATGTGGTCCAGTTATGCTGCTCTGATTAAAGGTTATGTTAAAGTGGTATGTGGTCCAGTTATGCTGCTCTGATTAAATGTTATGTTAAAGTGGTATGTGGTCCAGTTATGCTGCTTTGATTAAAGGTTATGTTAAAGTGGTATGTGGTGCAGTTATGCTGCTTTGATTAAAGGTGATGTTAAGTAAAGGAAGGTGTTGACAGAGTCACATGGGGAGCAATAACTGAGCATGGCGACGAGGTCTTCTTTAGCCTTAACTGGCGTGGTTTATTTTATATGTACATTTCCACCACGAGACCTGCTCTTCGTGAGAGCTAGAGAGAGAGAGAGACAGAGGGGGAGGGAACAATCCCTTATACCTGCTACCTGACGTCAGCTGATATAGCTGCATCTCCTTACGCCTATAGCGCCCTCTTGTGGAACAGTTAAAGTGCAGTTACATTCAAGCATATTATTACTTACACTTAACAGAAGGAACTGTGTACTTCTTCCACCACTGCACACACATAATGAAGAATCCAAATATAGATGTGGAACAAACACCAGAAATGACCTCCTGCATGCCACCACTGAAAACTTCCCATCTGTATGACACCACATCACTGCCCCTCACTGTTTTTTTGTCTCTCTCTCTCTCTCTCTCTCTCTCTCCTTCTCTCTCTCTCTTATGTACTCACAGACACACACACACATTTACTGGGTTTATGTAACCTCTGACCTGACTTGTCTCTTAACCCCCGTCTCTCAGATGCAGAGCCTGTGCAGTGGAGAGGGCGCCATGGCACATTTAGACCACATGGAGGCGCAGTACTATGAGCTGCAGCTGCAGCTGTATGACATCCAGGCAGAGATCCTGCAGTGTGAGGAGCTGCTGCTCACTGCTCAGCTGGACACCATCCGGAGACAGATGACAGGTACGGGCTGTGAGGTCTCTGTCCATCATGATGACAGGTACGGGCTGTGAGGTCTCTGTCCATCATGATGACAGGTACGGGCTGTGAGGTCTCTGTCCATCATGATGACAGATACGGGCTGTGAGGTCTCTGTCCATCATGATGACAGGTACGGGCTGTGAGGTCTCTGTCCATCATGATGACAGGTAAGGGCTGTGAGGTCTCTGTCCATCATGATGACAGGTACGGGCTGTGAGGTCTCTGTCCATCATGATGACAGGTACGGGCTGTGAGGTCTCTGTCCATCATGATGACAGGTACGGGCTGTGATGTCTGTCCATCATGAGGTCTAGACCAGCAGTTATCAGGGTGGACTCTATGAGGTCTAGACCAGTAGTTATCAGGGTGGACTCTATGAGGTCTAGACCAGTAGTTATCAGGGTGGACTCTATGAGGTCTGGCTCTATGTGGTCTAGACTCAGTACCAGTGGTTATGAGGTCTGACTCTATTGTGGTCTAGAGAGTACCAGTGGTTATCAGGGTGGACTCTATGAGGTCGGGGGTCTCTCTCTCTCTCTCCCCCTCCCTCTCCTTCTCACACACACACACACGCACGCACGCACGCACGCACGCACGCACGCACGCACGCACGCACGCACGCACGCACGCACGCACACACACACACACTCTCTCCACTCCCCCGCCCCCTACATGTTAGACAGTTGTGAAATTCTGGACTAAATCACATCTAACATCTAACAAGTAAAATCTACTCCGATGGGATTCCCTGGGACAAAATATTATCAATTATATTATCAATGTGGGTCCATTGGCAAATATGCATTAATTTGAAGGTCCTTAACATGTAATGTTTGAGATCCACGGGTGAAAACAATGACTGAAGCCAGTGAAGACATCTGCTCCCATGAGAAGCCATTGAGTTGTTTACTTCCACAGATGATGACTGTGTATGTGCGCGTGTGCGTGTGCGTGTGCGTGTGTGCGTGTGTGCGTGTGTGTGTGTGTGTGTGTGTGTGTGTGTGTGTGTGTGTGTGTGTGTGTGTGTGTGTGTGTGTGTGTGTGTGTGTGTGTGCATACTACTGTATGGCCACCCACAGAGCGGCAGGATGAGGTGGTGTACTACGACACCTATGAGAGTCCCCAGTCCATCAGAGGGGACGACGCCGCAGAGAGGGAGGAACTGAGGAGACTTCAGCTCAGCGCAAGGCAGCTGGAGGCCAGGAGGGGGCGCATCACTGCCAAACGCTCCTACCTGAAGAGCAAGAGGGTGTGTTATTCCTCTCACACACTCAAACTGACTCACATAATAGTATCAGTGCCGTATGTTGAGACAGTATATGTCGGTGAGATCTGTCTTAGTTGTGCGTGAGACTTGAGAGTATCATGTCTGAAACAGTGGAACTGTGTTGATGTGTGACAGAGTACCGTGAGACTGTGTAGAACAGTGTGTTGATGTGTGACAGAGTACCGTGAGACTGTGTAGAACAGTGTGTTGATGTGTGACAGAGTACCGTGAGACTGTGTAGAACAGTGTGTTGATGTGTGACAGAGTACCATGACTGATTGATTGATTGAAAAGTTTATTAACAGATTGCAGAATGGGTACAGTACAGTACAGCTCAATACATACAATTGTTAAGAGGATGCAGACCTGAGAAAGACTTTCGTCTTGTTTCCATCAGGGTCCCCCATTTTCAATTCATCATAAATGAATGAGACCATGAGACTGTGTAGAACAGTGTGTTGATGTGTAGTTGTATGTGAGACAGTACAACAGTGTGTTGATGTTTCAAGTTTCTTTATTATTTGTCATAGAAATACAGAATACTTTGCATGAAATGTTTCTTTTTGTTTCTCTCCTGACAGTGTGCTAGATAATAAGTAAAAAATAGAAAGTCAAGTAAACACAAGTGTAAACAACAATTGTTCAGTATACCTCTATACAGTATGTACAAGTGTAAACAACAATTGTTCGGTATACCTCTATATACAGTATGTACATCTGGTACAAAAATGGTGAGGTATAGCTTAGCTTGTGGCGCCACCGTTGTGGTGGGGAAGTGCAATAAGGAATGAGAGATGTGCAGTTCCCTTACCAATAATATAAATATAAAGTGTAAAGTGTGATAAAGTGGGTGCTACAGTGTGTGTTTATTTAAAGTGAGTGTGTGTGTGTGCTGTGGGTGTGTTGCTGGCCTGTTATTGTTCATTGTTCAATCATTGTTCATTGATGTGTAGTTGTATGTGAGACTGTGTAGAACAGTGTGTTGATGTGTAGTTGTATGTGAGACTGTGTAGAACAGTGTGTTGATGTGTAGTTGTATGTGAGACTGTGTAGAACAGTGTGTTGATGTGTAGTTGTATGTGAGACTGTGTAGAACAGTGTGTCTTGATGTGTAGTTGTATGTGAGACTGTGTAGAACAGTGTGTTGATGTGTAGTTGTATGTGAGACTGTGTAGAACAGTGTGTTGATGTGTAGTTGTATGTGAGACTGTGTAGAACAGTGTGTTGATGTGTAGTTGTATGTGAGACTGTGTAGAACAGTGTGTTGATGTGTAGTTGTATGTGAGACTGTGTAGAACAGTGTGTTGATGTGTAGTTGTATGTGAGACTGTGTAGAACAGTGTGTTGATGTGTAGTTGTATGTGAGACTATGTAACAGTGTGTTGATGTGTCTCTCCTCCTGCAGGAGATATGTGTGTCCAGCCACAACGAGAAGCGACAGGAACGTCAAGACAGCCATAGGGACTTCACATCCCAGCATGCCTTGCAACAGGTGCCAGTTCTCTATGGCCTTGTAATGATGTGACTTGACACAGAGTTGAATCAGCTGGCAGCAGCAAGCATGTCATTGTCAAAGTGGAGCAAGAGCTGTGGAAGCTGTCTTACTGACAGCTATTTGCCAGGATGTACTTACCAGTTCTGGAACATTATGATTTTGTGCAAGCCTGAATGTCGTTTTTTTTTTGTTTTTTTTTTTATCTCTTATCGTTATCTCTAGGGATGCTCGATATTGGCTTTTTTACCGATACCGATATTCCGATATTGTCCAACTCTTAATTTCCGATACCGATATCAACCGATATCAACCGATACCGATATATGCAGGGTTTCCCCGTCCAAAAAACGGAATAATTTCAGGTAACTAATAATTTCACTGGATATATACATAACAAATATTGTTATTGTTTTAAAAAGAATTTAAACCGATACCGATATTTTCCGATATCACATTTTACTGCCGATATCGGCCGATAATATCGGTCGGCCGATAATATCGGACATCCCTAGTTATCTCCATTGTTGGTCATGCTTGCACAGGGTAGCCTATCTGAAGTTGCTATTGGTTTGGAGAGGTGTAAACCCGGGTCAAACCTGGCACACCTAAATGGAGCATACACACTATGACTGATTAGTTTTTCTCAGTGTATATTTAAAAACACAATTATTTTTCTCCTCTATTCCCTTCTCTTTTTTCTCTCTTTCTCTCTCTCTCTCCTCCCTGCCGTTCTCTTTTCCGTCTCCTCAACAGAAGGATAAAGAAGAGGAAGATGAAGAGAGGAAGAACAGCAGGGTCAGCCAGGAGAGACAGAGAACTCTCGACAGACTCCGCACTTTCAAACAAGTACATGTGCTATTATATTCACATAAAAATACAATGTTTGAGTCATCATTCTTTCTCACTGAACCCCTAAGCCAACAACCCCAAACCGTCTCCTCTCCTCCCCCCGCCTGTGCTGCCTGTGTTTCTGTAGCGGTACCCGGGTCAGGTGATCCTGAAGTCCACTCGTCTGCGTGTGGCCCACAGCGGGAGGAGAGAGAGGGGGAGGAGTGGGGAAGAAGAGCGAACGGACTCCGTGTTCATCCAGACCCAGCCGTTCTGCCTCAGCAGCGCCAGCGTCCAGACGGAGCCCGGCCCGGGCACCGCCCTCACCACTCAGCCGGTCCCGCTCAAGGCATCGCCGGCGCCTCCGCTGGTCGCGCCTGCTCCGGACGACACGTCCTGCTCCCCCTGCTCCCTGCCGTCGCTGCTGTCCAGCCCCGTCTTCCCTCCTCCTCCTCCTCCTCCTCCTCCCCCGCCTCCCGACCAGCCGCCGCCCTCCGGGAGAGAGGGGGAGGTGGAGGAGCCCCCCCCTCTCTCACCGCTGGGCCCCTTCGTCCCCCGCTTCTTCGACAGCAGCCAGCTGGTGAGTGCCAGGAAGAAGCTGAGGAAGACCCCGGACCTGGACGCCCACAGCAGGAGAGGTACTGGCTGCAGGATAACACTGGCAGGATGTGTGGTAGTCATGCTGAGGTGTACTGATGGATGATAGCTAGCTACAGTGGTTGCCAATACAAGATACGATAAGATAAGATAAGATACGATAAGATAAGATACGATAAGATAAGATAAGATAAGATAAGATACGATACGATAAGATAAGATAAGATATTCCTTTATTGATACCCTTGGAGAAATGTGGACGTCATAGCAGCATGGTGGAGGGGGGAAGGGAGTTATAGGTATGGGCATGGTAATAGTAGAAAGACATAAATATATGTAATACAATTCTGAATCTTAATAATAAAATCTGAATAATAATAATGAAAAAAGTAATAATGAAAGATATATATATATATATATATATATATATGAGAAAAAAATTAAGTGTAAGCAATATAATTTACTCTAGAATATAATTATACATATATAATTAACATAAGAATGAGGAAATTAACAGTGTAAAAAGGGTCTGTATGCAGTTACTGTATATCATATGTTACAATAAATATGGGCAATAAAGAATTAGAATCGGGATATGTACTATGAGTAAGACTAATAGTAAACAGTATATCCCCATATCCTAACCCCTCGCTTCCTCCCTTCCCGACCCCCCACCCCTCCAGCGAGCTCCCCCATGGACGAGGTGCTGGCCTCCCTGAAGAGAGGCAGCTTCCGCCTGAGGAAGGCGGACCAGCGGGCCCTGCCTCCCAGCCAGGAGGACGACGAGGAATCCCACAGCATCCTGGCCCAGATCCGGCGGGGGGTGAAACTGCGGCGTGTCCCGTGTGAGGAGAAGCGGGACCAGGGGGCGCTCTCCGCCTCCACGGACCCCCTGACCAGGAGCATCCACGAGGCGCTGAGGCGCATCAAAGAGGCCTCGCCGGAGTCCGACTCGGATGACGATGGGTTAACCTGCCCGGATTGGGACAGCTAGGCTTTAGAGCTATAGGCTTTAGAGCTATAGGCTTTAAAGCTAGGCTTCAGAGCTAGGCTTTAAAGCTAGGCTTCAGAGCTAGGCTTCAGAGCTAGGCTTCAGAGCTAGGCTTCAGGGCTAGGCTTTAGAGCTAGGCTTCAGAGCTAGGCTTCAGAGCTAGGCTTCAGAGCTAGGCTTCAGAGCTAGGCTTTAGAGCTAGGCTTCAGAGCTAGGCTTTAGAGCTAGGCTTCAGAGCTAGGCTTCAGAGCTAGGCTTCAGAGCTATAGGCTTCAGAGCTAGGCTTTAAAAGCTAGGCTCCAGAGCTAGGCTTCAGAGCTAGGCTTCAGGGTAGGCTTCAGAGCTAGGCTTCAGAGCTAGGCTTTAGAGCTTTAAAGCTAGGCTTCAGAGCTTTAAAGCTAGGCTTCAGAGCTAGGCTTCAGAGCTAGGCTTTAGAGCTATCCTTTAGAGCTAGGCTTCAGAGCTAGGCTTCAGAGCTAGGCTTCAGAGCTAGGCTTAGAGCTAGCTTCAGAGCTAGGCTTTAGAGCTAGGCTTCAGAGCTAGGCTTTAGGAGCTAGGCTTCAGAGCTAGGCTCCAGAGCTAGGCTTCAGACCTATGCTTCTAGCTTAAGCCTAGCTTCCGAGCTAGGCTTCAGAGCTAGGCTTTAAAGCTATAATCTTCAGAGCTAGGCTTCAGAGCTAGGCTTTAGAGCTAGCATTTAGAGCTAGGCTGTCTTGGCTTACAAGACAACGAATACAAGCACACAGACGCTTGCACCCCGCACACTGTACATACCGTACTACACACACACACACACACACACACACACACACACACACACACACACACACACACACACAAACACGCACAAATGCACAGCCACAGTATGTACCCAAAGTCTACGCCAGAGCCAGAGTAATACTGTATCGTATCACTGACACACCAAATGTTTGTGCTCTAGGGTCAACCCGGTTCATTTGCATTTTCCACACAACATTCACCATGATGAAGGACATGTGTTATTTACCTCCGCCAAGGAGGTTTTCGCCCCAGTTTGTCTGTCTGTCTGTCTGTCTGTCTGTCTGTCTGTCTGTCTGTCTGTGAACAATATCTCGAAAAGGAATCAAAGGATTGCCGTAAAATTTGCTTTGAACATTCATGACCCCCCAACAGAAAACACTTGGTGATCCCATGACCTTGCCACCATCAGGCTAAATTACCTTTCCTCTAGGGCCACCATCAGGCTAAATTCTCCAAATCTCCTGACTTGTACAGTCACAGAAATTCATGACCCCGAGAGGAAGAGACTTCTTCTTCGACCCCTCGACCTTCCCTCTAGGGCCAACATCAGGCCAAACTAACAAGATATGTTTATTGAAATGTAGTGGCCGGATTGACGTGCTGTGCACATTCAGCTATCAAACGCTTTGTCCAATTTGCACCGCACTTGACTAAGGCAAGGAGCCCTGTGACATTCTGTGACATTCTGAGACATTTGGCCTCACGGTGGCGCCATTATCACAAAACCAGAAGGTGAACTCAACAGCTTGTCCTGCTGACGGCATCAAATGTTTCGAAAGTGTTTGAGTGTGTGAAACGAGCAGCAAAGTGAGGAGATTGTTAAACCTTGGCGGAGGTCTCTGCACTAAGTGCATTCTCCTAGTAAAGTTTGCACTGTATTTAACTCAGTTTCCATGTCTATACTCAGACTGAAGCGATGCCATGATTACTCTGAGTGTAAGGACTCATTTGTTCTGTTGAGGAGCTCCACACAAGGCCATGCATGGTCACACTGGCTCTCTCGTCACACACCATGCAACAACAGTATACCGACGTCTTCTGCTTGCTGTGTTGAAGAGGATATCGATACAGGGGGGGGGGGGGGGTTGAAAAGATCAGGTCCCACCGAGATTTGAACTCGGATCGCAGGATTCAGAGTCCTGAGTGCTAACCATTACACCATGGAACCAGCTGTCTGAGAGGGAGAGGGTGAGAGCTCTGCTTCTCACTTCTATTTATAGCTACCTGGTATGTTTACTGAGCCTCAGATTGAGATGTATCTCTACCAAAGCTGTTTGCTTGTCTCGTTGCACACGCGCGTGTGTGTGTGTGTGTGTGTGTGTGTGTGTGTGTGTGGGGGGGGGGGGGGGGGGGGGGGGGGGGGGGGTGGGGGGGGGGGGAGAGAGAGGGTATGACCAATGGCTTTCTGAGCTGACAATGGAAAAATGAAAGGTAAATCTTTTTGCCTTTGTGAAACCACATTCCTGTCCCCCCCCTCTCTCTCTCTCGCCCCATCATCCCTCTCTCTACCACAGCCATCTCTCTCTCTCTCTCTCCCCCCCCCCCTCTCTCTCTCTCTCTCTTCACGACACATTATGTATTGGTCCATCTGTCTGATATCAGCATATGGCCAGGCCGGTGGGAGATATGGCTTGTCACAATGGGCTTATCGTGTGTGTCCCACCCCCTATCTGCCTAGACCTTACACTGCTGAACTAGAGCCAACTGGAGAAAGAGAGAGTCAGTGGTCCAGGGAAGGACTCAGTGGTCCAGGGAGGGGGTCAGTGGTCCAGGGAGGGGGTCAGTGGTCCAGGGAGGGGGTCAGTGGACCAGGGAGGGGCTCAGTGGGCCCGTCGTACAGCCACTGTGTCGGGGGATAGTTCTTAGTGAGTAGTGATGGTTTCACCACAATGGTAAATGGTTTAGATTCTTAAGGCAAGAAGTCAATAATACAATACGATTTGCGACAGTTCTTAACATACGGGTTACAATAATATTGCAATCACGTTACCATGAACACGTTTGCAATTGTATTCTTAAGCTCTGCCTAACACTCAAACGGAACAAAGACACAGAACTGACTGAGCGACTAAGTGAGTTAGTGGCACTGCTGATAACAGAGATGCCTGGCAATCTATCTACAGGCCGCCAGATCATAGTGGCTTTTATGATACACTGGATGGGTGTTTAGCTGGAGTTGAGGATGTAGACAAAATTCTTATTGGAGACTGGAACACGGATATGCAACGAAAAGATGCACCCGTCTTCAAGTCATTCAGTAGGTTTTGTGATCTGCACGGCCTCAGCCAGCTAATCACCCAACCCACACGTGTATGTGAATCAACTCAGACTACCATTGACCTCATTCTGACCTCCGACAAGTCCAAGATCTCCAATAAAGGGGTTATAGCATGCGGGTTAAGTGATCATTATATGATATTCTGTACCCGCAAAAAGCTAAAACAAAAGGCTGGCTGCCACAAAACAGTCACATCTAGAGACCTCAAAACCTACTCTAGCGAGGCCTTCAACCTTGAACTGGAGAGTCTGGACTGGTCAGATGAACTCAATGGTACACTGGTCGAAGAAACATGGCTTGGTTTCAAAACCAAATTTTCAACAATACTAAACGACATGGCCCCCCTAAGAACCACCAGGGTAAAAAATCACGCTGAGCCGTGGATGTACTCCGAAATACTGGCCGCTATGAAAACCAGAGACAAAAAATGCTCTGAGTTTCGTAAAAGTCAGTCAAAGCTTACCAAAAGCACGAGCAGTGAACTCCAAGCCCACGTGACTGAACTCAAACTAGAAAGAAACAGACTAAGAAACAACGTAAACTCCATGATCAAAACTGCAAAAAATAATTTCATCAATGACAAAACTGAGGAAAACAAAAACAAACCACGTGAACTTTGGAAATTACTCAATAATCAACTAGGATGCAGTAAAAAACTTAAAACCAGATTCTCAAACATAAACATAAAAACGGACAACACGCTCATCACAGACAAGCTGGATGTAGCCAATTACTTAAACATTTTCTTCACAAACATAGCCACAACACTGGTAAACAAACTACCCTCCCACTCAGGGCTTTATGGGGTAGAACACATAGTAGCTTACTACAAAAACCTAGGGTTCCACAAGGACGACTTCAAGCTGGAAATGGTAACAACAGATGAGGTACTCAATAAACTGAGCGCCCTCCAACCTAACAAGGCCACTGGCCATGACAACATCCCCTCCAAATTCCTCAGAGACTCAGCAGCCGCCATCACCCCAATCATCACACACATAATAAACCTCTCCATAAAACAGGGACACGTCCCCAAGGACTTCAAAATTGCGAGGGTGACCCCTCTGCACAAAAAGGGCAGAAAATTAGACCCAGGCAACTACCGCCCTGTTTCTATTCTCACCTTCATCTCGAAAGTCATGGAAAAAATTGTCTACGAACAGGTCGAAAAGTACCTAGCGGAAAAAAATCTAATCTACGAATTCAAATCTGGCTTCAGAACATCCCACTCCACTGACACATGCCTTCTCTATTTGAATGACCACATCAAACAAGAGGTGGACGCGGGCAAATACTGCGGCATGGTCATGCTGGACCTACAAAAGGCCTTTGACACGGTCAATCACTCCATTCTGATTGACAAGCTAAAAGCAATTGGTTTTGATAGTCTATCAGTGAGCTGGATGCAATTCTACCTTGAGGGGAGGGAACAGATGGTGGAGGTAAACGGTACCCTATCCCCCCCCCTCACAGTGAGCTGTGGTGTTCCACAAGGAAGCATACTAGGACCGCTACTGTTCCTAATTTATGCAAATGACATGTCGTCAGCTTGTGACTGCAACTTGTTCCTGTTTGCGGACGACTCAGCCCTGCTGGTCTCTGACAAGAACAAGTTACAGGTTGAAAAAACCCTCAGCTCGGAACTAGGCAGAATCTGCATATGGCTCGCTGATAACAAACTATCATTACACATGGGCAAAACAGAGTCCATTCTCTTCAGTTCAAATAACAAACTCAGCAAGACCGACGGCTTCTCAGTTACAGTGGGTGACAATATTGTCACAAGGAAAGATGAAATTACCTACCTGGGTTCCATCCTAGAGGCTAATCTCTCCTGTGACAAAATGGCATCCAATGTAATAAAAAAAGTCAACCAACGAACTCGATTCTTGTACCGGATCTCCTCTCTGGTAAACAAGAATACCCTGAAGACTCTGGCAGGAGCACTCATTCAGGGGTACTACGACTATGCTTGCACCTGTCATGTACTAAGGTCTAATGACCACATTGAATAGAAACTGAAGCAGGCTGCACATGAACAAAAACAGCCCCCTCAGTAGATGCTTTTAAAGCAAGGTCCCGGCAGATAGAAAAACAACACAAATGCGCTTTCAAAAGGTAAATTATATTTATTAGCGGGGAAGGAATTCAAACCTTCACTTAAATTATATTTATTCTCGGGGAAGGGATTCAAACCTCCACTTGAAATACGAGTATTTAATAAAGGGAAAAAACAACCCACAAACAATTAACAAACGGGGAGAAGGGTAAGGGGAGAACACACAAGATAATTATAATGAAGTTGAGCACAAAAGCACACAGTGTCGCAGGACACCAGCCAACTAGGTTGGCACTGGGAACCACCCAGCCATCAAACAATACAGATATATATACTTCCACACAAGCAGTGGCAAATGGCTCTGAGGCCCACAACAACAGTATATATTCTTACATAGGTGTGGCTAAAATAGGCAGAAGGCCCAATACATATATATATATATTAACACATTCCACACGGGTGGCAAGTGGCACTGAGGCCACAATATACATATATATATATACACTTACCTGGTAGCTGCACCAACACAAATACAATGCCTACCAGGTAAATGGTGTGAACAACATGAACACACAATAAATCAGTCCCACACAACAGTGGACAGTGTTATAATAACGGTTCCACACAAACAACAGTGGACAATGTTAAAATAACCATTCCACACAAACAGTGGTAAACAATGGCAACCTCCAACAGCCTGGTCACTGGTAACTGACACAGAGAGGCGCCCGGACGAGTGTGTGCTGTCTGGTATATCTGTCCACCCGTCCCTCTTGAGGTGATTGCCATCAGCTGTTACCCATTAGGCAATCAGCACTCTTCAGTGTAGGGACGGGCGGCACCTGATAGAGAAAAAGAGACAGCATTAGCTATCATGCACACACAAACACACATCACATCCAAAACATAACATATTTACATATACTAACCTGATGTTCAGATGGTGTCATAAATACAGTAATAATGGTAATGACCAACCCACGTACCCATGTACGTCACACACCTCATGGTACCAAAGCACCTCAAAGGCGCTAAAAACAAAATTACAAACATCTCAAAACAAACTGGTCAGACTACTGCTTGACCTTACTCCTAGAACCCACCTCACCCCTGCCCACTTTGACAAGCTAGGATGGCTTAGAAGCCTTAGAGTAGACGACGGAGTACAGCAACTTGCAATGGGCCTGGTCTACAAGATACACTACACAACCAAGGTACCCATGTACATGTCAAAATACTTCCCAAAGGTCAGTGAATACCACGATCACAACACCAGAGGGAGCTCCACAAATCATGTTAAACCCAGATTCGGCTCAAATAAGGGACTAAACACGTTTCGCAATTATGCCACATCAATGTGGAACGCCCTACCCAAAGCTGTAAAGGAATGTGGATCACTACCCACTTTCAAAACCACTCTCAAGGGACACCTACGGGAGACTGCAATTCAAAACTGGCCCCTGTAAATATCCTAACCCAACCCCCTCCAATGTACAGTCATTTACCTAGTATGGTTTTGTCAATAGTCCAATGTACAATTTTGCTTGTTTGTACAGTGTCTCCTCCCCCCCCTCAATGTACAGTTTTGCTTGTTTATACAGTGTTTCTCCCCCCCCCAACCACCTCCAATGTAAATTACCCAGTATGTTTGTCAATATCCCAATGTACCCAACCCCCCCCCACACAACCCCACCCAACCTCCTCCAATGTACAGTTTCTACGTCAAATGTATATACTCCCTTTTCTTGACTCCTTCTGTATCACAAACTACTGTATTTGCAAATCTGGTATGTCATAAATGTATAGATGTAGCAGTACTGACTATCTGTATGTCATGTATGTCATATATGTCCTGATTAATTGAAAATGGGGGACCCTGATGTAAACAAGATGAAAGTCTTTCTCTGGTCTGCATCCCCTTAACAATTGTGTGTATTGAGCTGTACTGTATTGTACCCATTCTGCAATCTGTTAATAAAGTTTTCAATCAATCAATCAATCAATCAATCTAAAAACCAGATGCGCAAAGACATCTGGACCAAAGAAAAACAACTAAATTAACTGCCTACATTTATTTCACAGTATTCTAACGAGCCGACTCAATATCTACTAAATCGCATCAATTGAATTGGATTGTTGCCTTTGGAATCGACGTACTGGTGCAAATCGATGTATCATTTATTCATTTTAATGATAACAATGCATAGATTGTAGGGGTGGTCGATGCACAAAATTCAGTAATCAATGTGTAAAAATAATGTAAAAATGATTCCAATCACAAATGATTAAATAAGAAATTGTGATGGAGATTAGATAATTGACTCATCATATAGCCCTCATAAGACGTAATGGAATCAAAGTGTGAGGTCCATGGTCATTCTTCGCACCCCTAGCACAGTATAGGTTGTGTGGTATTTCACGCGGTCCTCCTCTGCAAAATGTGGGCAGCACACCCAGTTTGTACGTGGGTACGAGTATAGTCACGCCAGAGCTTTGCGGCCAGTCACGCCTGATTGAATGATGGAAGGCTCGTGGGATGTTTGATTCCCTCTTCCCCGCATGAGCTTACCGTGGGCCGGAGAGTAGGAGGGGGTCCCGGCTGACGCAGGTTCCCCTGCCTCCTGGAACCACGCTCTCTGCTTGTGCCTTCCTTCCGTCCGTCTCCGCTCATTGTGCAAGCACACGGTAGGTCTATTACTCACAGCATGGGGAGCTTAATCATGTGCACACATGCAACTGCCATTTTCACATCGGAGTGTGCCCACACACAGCCTCCACTAAAACGATGAATTACCAATGAGTGTGTCTCTTCCGTTTGCCGTCAGTTTTAGCACAGGATGCTTATAGAAGTTGACACAAATCAGAACATCTGTGACATGCAGTAATGACTTCTATTTGTTGTTTGTTTCTGTTATTATGAGGTTTGGGGACTTTGGAAGGATGGAAGGAAGTCTTTTGCTCAGCATAAATATGCAGCCCGATCTTGCTTAAAATATGCAAATAAAGTACATATGAGAAAGGAGAAAAATACATAATCTACGTTATGTTGTAGCCATAAGTAATATATTTACGTATTGTATGAGGACTTCTGCTGATACGAAACGTAAATGTACATTATGTACCTTTTTTCCTGTGGTCGAATAAGTACTTCTGATGAAACCATGTTGAAATATGAGGCGGTAACAGTTGGAGGCTTAGTAAATGACACGCATAAATAATGTACATGTCTACAGTAAAAGGACACATGAAGTCAGAGTTATGGATTTAGAATATACACACCTGGCACTGTTACAAGCCTTGACACAAAAACATGTGAATATTATGTCCCTTCACCTTACCATGAAGCAGCCTCGAAAGTAGAAAGTGCAGGTATGATCGTATTGTATAGCTCGATCATCTCTCTGCGCTAAAGACGTTTCTTTTGTATGTATATTTTCCTGGCAGAGCTGAGATGCTGTCATGTGTTCATGATTTAAAGGGGGATGCCACTCATTTAAAGTATGTTAAAGTGAGTTCATGTTTGTGCAAATGCATCACTCTCTCCCAAAGCTAGATACTAAAGACATTTGTGATGTCATCTGGATGTGGGTTTGAGTTTGTAGGCCCATTGCAGTGTCGAGTCGAGTCACTAAATCTCGAGTCCAAGTCGAGTCTCCAGTCTCCAGTGTTCGAGTCAGAGTCAAAGTCCAAGTCACCAAAGAAGAGCCGAGTCGAGTCCCCATTACCCTAGTCCGAGTCCGAGTCCAAGTCAAGGTTGAGTCCATTCCACATATGTCTGTTGAAGTTTGAGGTTGTCCCGGTCTTCTCTTCAATAGTTACTTAATTTACATATCGAAGTGCTCTTGCTGGAATTTGATGTAAAATCTGTGTAAGCTCTTTAGGCATCATAAGTACTGAACATGAGGGTATCGATGTGAATCTGCATGTAGGTGGAACACACGTGTCTGCCCTTGCACAAAATATAATAATGTTACGGTATTAATATAGCCATCAATATCTTATGCCAAATGATTAGGGCCTATTACAAAAATAATAATAACTATTTATCAACAAGTCCGAGTCCTCATCTGCACCTTCCGAGTCTGAATGCAGTCAATGCTCGAGTCAAAGTCTGAGTCATCAGTGCTCAAGTCCAAGTCGAGTCACGAGTCCTGGATTTGAGTACTACAACACTGGCCCATTGTGTGTGCTCTTACAACCAAAGTAGGTTCACATGCTGGTTCGTCCTTGTTAGCAAAAAAAAATCTAACCCTAACTAACCTTATTGTCATGCACTTGTCCTAATATACTAACCTACACTGTAGCACTCAACACTTTGATGAACATTGTTACTCAGCTGATAGATTTGTGCCCTTCCTGATGACTTGTCGTACAGAACTTGTAAGTCTCTTTGGATAAAAGCGTTCAGCTAAATGACTAAATGTAAATGTAGCAATAGTAGTCTACAGTACAAACTTCATTCGGATGGGAGAACTCAACGCAGTGTTTTCTGGCTCAACAGTCGAGTTTTAAATCCAGGTGATGTCTCAAAATGTGTTGAGTGTTGTCTCTTTGATTTCTAGCCTCAGGATATAGTGGTATTAAGTGATGTTGGTGTTTACAAATATCGACGTAACTGTCCCGGGGCACAGGAACTCCCGTGAATTCTTTAAAATGGGTGGCAATTCCCCTTTAAGCCCGACACAGCGTCTCTGTCACTGTTTCCATGGCACCATCCACGTAGCACGCGATCGACCCCCCCACCCTAGCCCCTGACCTTGACCGTAGTCATTTCCAAACCAAGACCTAACCCTGACGAGAACAACAGCACACCTTTGATTCCGAGCAGCACAATGTACAGTTTCTCCTTTCATCCTTTGTCTCCTGTGTGTCCTGCATCGTGTGTCACATGATCGCACCATTTGGTTTGTATATCCTGTCGTTTCCAAAGCTGTTACTGTTACGTTTCCAAAGCTGTTACTCTTACGTTTTCCAAAGCTGTTACTCTTACGTTTCCAAAGCTGTTACTGTTACGTTTCCAAAGCTGTTACTGTTACGTTTCCAAAGCTGTTACTCTTACGTTTCCAAAGCTGTTACTCTTACGTTTCCAAAGCTGTTACTCTTACGTTTTCCAAAGCTGTTACTGTTACGTTTCCAGCCGCCACGCTTGCCGTCATGTTTTGCTCTGTACATTTCCTATGTAAATCGTATCAGCCCACAGGTTCACACTACATGTCCAGGCTCCTCTCAAGCCAGTCACAGATATCACAGATAAAGACATAATGTGAAGAATTCTGGAAATAACTACATGCATTCGACTTCATCGCCTAAGAAAACAGACTTATTGAAAATCAATTGTTTCTACACAGCTCTGTATAGATATTACAGAGAATAATTTTTTGCCTCTACTCCTGCCATTTTCATTTATTCAAACGTTTTTTTCATTATTATTATTATTATTATTATTATTACTACGTACAACCCTGCGGTTTAATAAAACCTTGTGAACCAAATACTGAGGTTGTCTGTTTCATTGAAGAGCAGGAGTCGTCTCAAGAGTGATGGGGTAATGACAAAAGGGATTAATAAAAACGACTAACCTTTTAGTACTGTCTTTTACTATTGTGCACTTTCCTACTAAGTAATCTACCTTGCCTATATTACTACCTACTATGCTAATATGGCTTTACTACTATGCACTCAAGACTGTAGCACTCAAGTTCAACACTGTTTGACGAACAATCTTACTTACCCTTAGCTGCCAGAGTTGTACCCTTCCTGCTGACTTGTTGTACCGAACATGTAAGTCACTTTGGATAAAAGCATCAGCTAAATAACTAAATGTAAATGTAAAACAACAACAACAACAACAACAACAACAACAACAACTCACACACACACCAGATTCAGCTGTCACTGTATTTGAATATAAACCATAGCATTTGTCAGCTCACAGAGGTGGGTTCTTAGCCTGGTAGGACCGTCTTTGTTTCAGTTAACAAAGAAATCCGTTTCGCCCCCAAAGCGCAGACAGTTGTGTCTCCCGGTCGACCTTCGCCGGCGTTTTGGTAAAATCCGTTCACCTCCAAACACACAAGTCTCACCAATCTCAACAGAAACATCATAAGCCTGAGGTAACCTCTTGAATGTCATCAAGTTCAAAATTACTTTACTGTAAATAGTAAAAAATATTGCCAGTCTTCTCATACCTCTAAATACAATAATAATACCTACATTGAATACCATGAATTACAAAACAGGAGAATTGTCTTAGCCACTACTGTACAAAGGCATTCATTAATAATAGTGTTAATATTCAGGTCATCCATCCTCCGCCACCATAATTGTCCTTGAATTAAACCAGAGAGAAGAGCTTTATTCATCTGACCATTCATTTACAAGGTTGTCTCAGTATAAAGTTATCTTATACAGTTCTATATTTATATCCGTGATATATTTTGCGTAGAAAAGACTAGAAACTGAGGACAGCTCTGTATACATCTTGTTAGAAGTGAAAACCTGTCGACCAGCTTCACCGAGAGCGGAGATCCTTGGGCCAGACGACACCTTAAAACACCTCACAGGGCACCGGGCTGACCGTTGACCAGGGATGCCATCACAGGGTCCCTGGTCATAGGTAGCACCCTTCGTCTATCAGACAGGAGTATCAACTGAAATTCTACGTTATCTGTAGGCCTATGCATGTGTGTGTGTGTATACCGAGAAAAGTACCTGATAGTTGGGAGAGGGCATCACCCGGAACCTGTCCGGTTCTCAGTGTCTGTGTGTGAATGTGGGTTTGGGCCTTGGTTTCCAATCAGAGGGGGTCTGTCTGTCTGTCTGTCTGTCTGTCTGTCTGTCTGTGTCTGTCTGTCTGTCTGTCTGTCTGTCTGTCTGTCTGTCTGTCTGTCTGTCTGTCTGTCTGTCTGTCTGTCTGCCTGCCTGCCTGCCTGCCTGCCTGCCTGCCTGCCTGTCTGCCTGCCTGCCTGTCTGTCTGTCTGTCTGTCTGTCTGTCTGTCTGTCTGTCTGTCTGTCTGTCTGTCTGTCTGTCTGTCTGTCTGTCTCTCAACATAAATACAGAACATACGTACACATTATATATACAAACAACACGTGTCCACTTAATTAATGTGTGCTCTGAATGCACGCACGCTGTATGGGTTTCGGGCCTTGTTCAGTATCACACACCACACTGAGCTTGGCAGGAAGACAAGTCAAATTCTCTGTGACGGTGGAAGCGGGTGGAACACAGGAGCTCTTTTGTCACATCTAAACGCCCTACTAGGCAGAGACCCTACATTTTTGGGGTGGCATAAATAAACAATCCCGCTGGAAGATTTGATAGTCTTCTATAATATATAATTTCATAATACCTATATCTTGAATATACAGTAGTCATTGATCCTCCACTCTAAAGGTAATCAATTAATTGAATTGTAAACAGGACGTCATTATCCCCCGGCAGCCCTGTGCATCGAGGCTGGGGAGTGATAATATGCCTAGCGGTGATGTCACTTCAGGCCAATAGGTGTCACTGACTGATTGGTTGGTTGAGAGCCATCCTCTGTGATTCCTATGGCGTTCTCCTGGCTACCCAAGCGTGCATGAAGGACTGTTTCCACTGAGTCTGTTTGGCATTTCACTGTACAGTTAGTCATGGATGAAAGCGTTGGCTAGCTAGGGAACCGCATTTCTGGGGGGTGGGTGATTTGGCAGGTTTGGCGCAGTTCTCTGAGTCGTAACAGCAATTACGTCCCATATGACTTTCGTCATCCCCTTGGGGGGCAGTTTGGACAAGGAGGAGTAGGAGGAGAGGGGGGTGGGAACGTGTGGACCTGCCAGCAGTGCACCGCTCCCCGTCGATCAGCAGGTGGCACTGAGGCACAGCTCTCACATGCCGACAGAGGGGAGGTGATGGGAGTTCACAGATGAAATCACCCCCCCCCAACAAACAAGGCGGGTGTCCCGATCGGAGTGGAAAGATCAATAAGGCGGAGGCTGCACCCGTACCGGCCTATCAAAGGCTAGATGAGGTAATCCCCGCATTGCCTTGAGCTATCAGAACTTTCCAGATCTATAGGAGTGTCTTGAGGGGACCAGGGCTGGATGTCTATAAATCAGCATATAAATGAAGCCGCCGTCTGTGAGGCTGATCACTCTTGGGGGCAGTGTACGTTATCTCAGTGTGTTGTTGGTTCCAGCGCGTTGGGCAGCCAGGGGAGAAGAGGGAGGGGGGGGGGGGGGGGGTGGGGGGATCATATGGCTCCATGTGCGTAGTTCAGTGCATTGGCCCGGCGGTGGCGCTGTGTGCGCCTCTAGCTGGCCTCCTCTATGAGCCGAGCCAGGGTGTCCCTCAGCTCCGTCAGCTCGAAGATCTTCCCGTCCAGCATCTCCAGCAGCGTCCGCAGGCTCTTCCTGAAGTTCTCCTGCTCTTCCTGGTTGTCCTCCAATCGCTGCTCGGCTCCCGTCAGCTGCTCCTCCAGCACCCGCCCGCGCAGCTCCGTCTCCTGGAGACGCAGAGACAATGTTTCTGGTGTTTTAAACATGGTGAGGGACACGTTCAGTCGCAACACACGCTGGCAATGGCTGTACTGCCATATCAAAATGGTGTCCCAGGAACAATATCTAAATGCAAATGAGGAGAATTTTCAACAAAAGATATCATTGTCCTAATAGACCTGTTCGTCGCTGTTTACAAACGTACCGTGTTCGAGCCAATCAGCAATACCAACTGAGTCACGTGACTAAGTTACCCCGGACCTGCGCGAGATGCTGCACCAAAACAAGTACAACAGGGTTCTATGGAGAAACCATGACACTCCCCTGACTAAAAGTAGTTTCAAACGAAAAATGGCTGGATGTCATTTAGCCAAATCAGCATGGCTGTGAGTGTGAGTCTTTCACCTTTTACATAATAGCTTTGGCATGGGTTGATGTTTAGATCGCTTGTTGTAACTTAATAGGCCAGGTTAATGATTATGAGTTATATTTCATATATGTTAATATCGATTATTGTTTACCTTTGAAAGAAGAAGTGGAAGTGGAAGAGTGTTTGTTTATTCTAGTCAGAGATACTATTATTTACATTAGTCGCCACGTTAGTAAAAATACAAGTCCCAGGATGCCTTGCACCTGCTACCAGCTGCGTCCTTTTAGGGTGATTGAGTTGCCGACGGCAGAGCTTTTTATGAATGAAACTGATGAGAACTCAACTGTAATGTAACGTGCGCTGAAGGTTCTATATAAAGTACAGCCTATTGGAATCCGACATATTGGACAATCTATTCTTTTGGAAAGTAGTTATTCTACATTTTTGGTGCCAAAACCAGGGAACTTTGGATCATTTAGAATTTAGATCATTTGGATATAACGATAGAATGGATGAACGTGAAACCGAACGTCGGAGTGAAATAGAGAGACAGAAACGGAAGCACGGTGCCATCAGAGGTGGTACTACACGTCTTATAAATCAGATTGACGCTGAGATTGGAAAGGAGGCTCCGAGTGTTGAAGACTTGACAACTATGTTGGATGTACTGGCATCGAAGGAGGACAGTTTGCTTGAAATTAACCGGGAAATAGAGCAGCTAACTTTGACGGAGGATTTGGACGCGGAGATTGAATCAACGGAGACGTGCAAGGAGCGCATCATTATCCAACGGAGCCGCGCACAACGAGAAATAAGGAACCAAAAGGAACTGACGGCAGAGGCCCGGCGGGTGAGTGATACTGAAGCAAGATCACAGAGACAGTCAGTAAAGCTACCAAGATTGGTCATTGAGAAATATAATGGAGATGTCAGTAAATGGCAGGAATTCTGGAGCCAGTATGAAACTGCTATTCACCATAATGACGCACTGTGTAAAAGAGAGAAGTTTACTTACCTGAAAACCTATCTCACTGGACCAGCTGCAAAGGCAATAGCAGGACTGACATTAACAGATGATAACTATGACAATGCGGTCACTTTATTGCAAAATAGATTTGGAAGGAAAGATCTACTGATCAGTGCTCATGTCAAAACTACTGAATTTTACTCCTGTGAAGAAAGCCTCTGACGTGAATGCATTGAGGCAGCTATATGATGAATGTGAAATTCAAATGAGGAGCTTGGAGTCACTGGGTGTAGTGTCAGAAACCTACGGAAGCCTGCTATGCCCAATTTTACTGCAGATGATTCCAGATAGCATAGCTCTTGAATATAGTCGTCAGAGGGGAGTAGATGATGAATGGAACGTTTCTGAAATAGTCACATTCCTACAGAGGGAGGTTCAGAGCAGAGAAAGAGCACTGCAAATGACAACATCATCCAACCATCAGAAAGAAGAGAGCAAGCCATGGAAACAGGCCTACTCATTCAGTGAAGTGAGATAAAAAAGGCCCAGCATGCAATCTACTGCTACACTGCATACAGCCAGCCAGGTGTACAACTGTTTGTTCTGTGACAGTGCTGATCACAAAGCAGAACATTGCCCAGACAACAATGTTATTGAACGTAAAGACAGACTAATGAGAATGGGAGGATGTTTTGTGTGTTTAGGACAGAAACACATAGCCAAATTCTGTAAAAAGCAGGTCTCCTGCGCAACCTGTGGAAGAAGACATCACATTGCTGTGTGCACTGGCAAGAAAAGTGAGGAGCAGAAACCCCCTGTTTCGGAAGAGGCTGTTGTTTCCTCAGTCATTCCTCATTCAGTGAAGATGAAACCAGATGGACAGAACACTGTGCTGTTACAAACTGCCAAGGCATGGGTGGAAGGCCCAGGAGGCAGGGCAATAGCTTGTTGCTTACTAGATGGAGGGAGTCAGAGGAGCTTCATCCATGAAAACCTTGTGAAGAGCCTGCAGTTACCAGTAATGAGACAAGAGAAACTCACTCTTCACACGTTTGGAAATGAAAGTGATCCAGAGCTCTCCATCCTGATAGGAGCAGACTATTATTGGCAAATAGTATCAGGCAAAGTGGAGAGGCTGACAGAGACTTTGGTTGCAGTGGAGAGCACCTTTGGATGGTCTGTGCAGGGGCCGGTGTCCATGTCAAGTGTAGCTGAGGCAGCATGCATGTTCATCCCCATTGATGAAGACACACTTGTCTCCAATCAACTAAAGGCATTCTGGGAAATTGAGTCTCTGGGTATAACAGGCGAGAAAACACAGAACCCAGCAGAAGAAGAAGCTCAACAGATGTTCAAGATAACAACAACCTTTAAAGATGGGCGATACCAAGTGGAGTTGCCATGGAAGGCAGAAAGAACAGAACTCCAAGACAACTACAGAATCGCTAAGAAAAGGTTTGATGCTCTGAAGAAAAGACTAAAAAAAGATGTTACCTCTTACAGCAGGTATCATGAAGTAGTGGAGGACTATTTACAACAGAACATAGCAGAGGACGTGCCGAAGGATGATGCAAGGACAGACAGTGTGAAATACTACTTACCTCACCACGCAGTACTCAGTTCTTGTGGCTTACTGGCCCACTAAAGGGAGAAGAGGAGGAAGAGCCACGAGTGTTAAGGATGACCAGAGTGGTCTTTGGCGCTTCCCGAAGTCCATTCTTACTCGTTGCTACAATCAGGAAACACCTGAAACAGGATGAGACAGAACATCCTTCCGTTGTAGAGACATTGAGAGAATCACTTTATGTCGATGATTTTATTGCAAGTTCACACAACGTTGAAGAAGCTTACACTGTGACGACAACTGCTAAACAAATGCTGTTGACCGCAGGCATGGACCTCTGCAAGTGGATGACAAACTCTCCTGAATTGATGGAAAAATGGGAGAAGAGCAAAACTGACCTCACGGTGGCGCCAGAGACACACAGAGAGGTACTGAAAGTGCTCGGCTTGGTATGGAGGCCAGAAACTGATGACTTCACATTTGACTTAAGGCCACTGGTGAGCATTCTAAAACAGAAGAACACAAAGAGACGTGTTCTGCAATCGTCTGCACACATTTATGACCCCCTTGGGTTCCTGACTCCTTTCACAGTCCGAGTCAAGTGCATGTTTCAAGAAATGTGGGAGAGAGGACTCTCCTGGAATGAGGAGCTACCACCTGATCTGTCTCGAGAATGGCAACAGTGGTGTTCGTAGCTCCCCCAGCTACACCAGCTCGCTATCCCAAGATGGTACAGAATAGACCTGCAGACAGAGAACAGCCACCTCCTGAAACTACATGTGTTCTGTGACGCCAGTGAAAGGGCTTACAGTGCTGTAGCCTACCTGCAGGGCGAAACCCAAGATGGAGAACTTAGAACGAGCTTAGTGGCATCCAAGTCCAGGGTAGCCCCTCTCAAGAAAATGACACCTGGAGCTCATGGGAGCTGTGATTGGGGCAAGACTAGCCAGCCACTTGATGAAGACTTTGAAAATGGAACACAAACAGATCACAATGTGGACAGACTCTATTTTTGTATTTGTATTTATTGGTTTAAAATACAGAGACAGTGCATATTAAGGAACATTTGACTGTAAATATGCCAGTTTAGCCAAGTTGGCTAATTTTCAACTGTAGTCTCTGGGGCAGGGCTTATGATTACGCTGCACTGGATTTGCAGCTCCGCTCACAAGTGGAAACAGTTTGTCTCAAACAGAGTGACAGAGATCCAGTCCTTGACCAACCCAGAGTCATGGTCACACATAAAAGGGAAGGTAAATCCAGCTGACCTCCCTACCAGAGGACAGACTGTGGAAAACCTGATACAGAACAAGCTATGGTGGTACGGACCTGAAGTTCTGACAACACCTGACCAGTCACCTGATCAGTCAGAGGAGACTGATGAGGGCCAGGTTTCAGAAGAAGTTCACACAGAACGCAAGTGCCATCACCAGGTCACAGTACAGCTTACTGCAAATGACGCAGATCTCTCTGAACCAGTATTGGAGCTGGCAAGATATAGCAAACTGTGAAGGGTCTTAAGAGTGACTGCCTGGATCAAGATATTCATAACCAATGCTCAAAGGAAGACAAAGACACAAGGAGAGCTGACTGCTGACGAGCTCTTTGAGGCAAAAAGGTACTGGATCAAGACAATACAACAACAACGTTTCAGTCAGGAGATCAAATTACTGAAGACAGGAAAGAATCTGACGAATGACTGTAAAATAAAGGAACTCCAACCATTCCTGGATGAATATGAACTGCTCAGCATGGGAGGTAGACTGCAACAGTCCAACTTCACCTTCCGAGAGCAGCACCCGTGGATTCTGCCCGGAAAACAAAGATACTCAGAAATGCTGATACAGTCCTGTCATGAAAAGATAATGCATTCAGGAGTGAGGGACACCTTAGTACAACTAAGAGAAAGATACTGGATACTGCGTGCTAGACAGCTAATCAAGCGTGTTTTAGCAAGATGCACTGTCTGCAAGAGATTCAAGGCAAAGGCTGGACGTCAGATCACTGCACCTTTACCAAGAGACAGAATAACTGAATCCCCACCCATCGAAGTCACAGGTGTGGATTTTGCAGGACCGCTTTATGTGAAGGCAAATGGATCGGTGACGAAGTCATACATTACACTGTTCACCTGTGCTGTGACCAGGGCGGTACACCTGGAACTGGTCTCAGATCAGTCGACAGAGAAATTCCTGTTAGCTCTGAAAAGATTCATTGCCAGAAGAGGAATATGTAAAGTTATCTACTCAGACAACGCAAGAACATTCAAGAGAGCTGAGCAGGACTTGAAGGAGCTGTGGAAGGCCATCAAAGACCCACAGCTGATGGAGTTCTTCTCAGAAAAGGGCATCACCTTCGCCTGTTCGAATCCAGCTCACAGCTCCGGGGTTGTCACCAGCTTGGCTGGCCATTCACACTAATACAATTGGCTGTATTAGAGGGTGGGAGAAGCTGGCGGGGTGGGTCCGGGTCGTTGTGAACAGCGACTCCTACAGTTCGGTCGGGGCGCCTGCTAAGCGCGGATAGGACCTGAGTGGGATAGTGTGATCCTTCCACACGCTACGCCCTCTCAGGGAGGATCCGCGCTGCCAGGTGAAAAGAAGCGGTTGATTGGCTGGACGTGTGTCGGAGGAAGCACGTGATAGCCTCCACTCTCCCAGATGATCTGACTGTGGGGGGTAAGTGCGCAGCGACCAGGAAGGGATTGGGAATTGGCATACGACTAACATTGGGATGGGAGAAAAATCAGAGGAAAAATGGAGGGGGAAAAAGATCAAAAAAAAAAAAAAGGGCATCACCTGGAAGTTCATAGCCGAGCAAGCTGCATGGTGGGGCGGATTCTGGGAGAGGCTCCTCAGATCCGTAAAAACATGCCTAAGGAAGGTGCTTGGAAGAGCTTCACTCAACTTTGAAGAGATGTGCACAGTCCTAACGGAGGTTGAGGCTATCCTGAACTCTAGGCCTCTGACCTTTGTGCACAATGAAGTGGATGAACCACAGCCGCTGACCCCAGCCCACTTCCTGGTGGGTAAAAGACTCACGTCTCTGCCGCCCAAGACATTCCCAGTTGACGCACAACGCTCAAATCCTAAGTGTAAAGAGATCAACCGAAGATGGAAGTACAGGCAGAGACTCGCAACCAGCTTCTGGAATAGCTGGCGTAAGGATTACTTGCTGGATCTGAAATCAGCACAGCGCTGCCGCTGTGACACGCCGTCACCCACCCCTCTGAAAGAGGGTGACATTGTACTCATCGGAGAAGATAACACTCCCAGACAAACCTGGAAGCTGGGAAGAATCAAGGAACTGTTCCCAGGCCGAGATGGACTTGTGAGGTTGTGCACAGTTCGCACTACCTCAGGAACTTTGTTGAGGAGACCTATTCAGTTATTATATTGTTTAGAAGTCTAGGATGAACTAGCAGTTCATCGGGGGGAGAATGTTGTAACTTAATAGGCCAGGTTAATGATTATGAGTTATATTTCATATATGTTAATATAGATTATTGTTTACCTTTGAAAGAAGAAGTGGAAGTGGAAGAGTGTTTGTTTATTCTAGTCAGAGATACTATTATTTACATTAGTCGCCACGTTAGTAGAAATACAAGTCCCAGGATGCCTTGCACCTGCTACCAGCTGCGTCCTTTTAGGGTGATTGAGTTGCCGACGGCAGAGAGCTTTTTATGAATGAAACTGATGAGAACTCAACTGTAATGTAACGTGCGCTGAAGGTTCTATAAAGTACAACCTATTGGAATCCGACGTATTGGACAATCTATTCTTTTGGAAAGTAGTTATTCTACATCGCTAGCATGGCTAACAAATGCAAATATATTGTAGTCTGCCCTGTTGTTCTGACCAGGATTACGTTCCTTTCCGCCCCAGTGATGCGAACACACACTGAATCTGACGTATATGGCGAACAGGTCTATGGTGGTGAGACTGTACCTTCGTATGATTCTTTTTTTAAATGGGACCATTCCTGAAACAATTGGTAGCCTATTTCTCATGATAAGACCACATTTCCCATAAACCCTGTCGCTTCCTGTTTTGCCGCTAGCTTCCGGAGAAGCTGAGAAGCCTTGCTAGTTCTGTATTCATAGTGACTCCGCTCGGCGTCACTCATGCACTGTCCTCGCACATGTGCACGCGCACTGAATAAAGACCACAATGTACCTTTATATCCCAATATTTGTCTGACCACACCCCTATCAGCTTACCTACATAAGCAGGGGTGGGGCCACATACTCGCCTCCTTCTCGCTTTCACCACAAGGAAGTGCCTCGGTAGAACCCCACTTGACGTGATGTGATGGTAGGAGAAGAGTTGGAAAACAAGAGATACGTTGACATCATATCTTTATTTTCTCTCTCACTATTTTCGAGAAAATACGGCGATATTGTCTTCGTCACTGGAGTGTCTGGAAGATGGTGATCATTCTAAAAAACCTCCACCGGTTTTTCGTATTGGGAGCACGCCGCTACATGCCTCCCAACTACAGTCTTCCTTGCTGCGGCTGGTTGGACTGTAGGACGCGCCGCTGTTGTGAGAAGCGGTGGGTTCCAGGTTGGTGAGTAATGTTTGCTTGCGAGCTTCACTTGTCTGTTAGTGCTATGGGGGCTAGCTGACAATGTTTACGAAAACCGGCCCCAGATTAGGGTCCTTTGTTCAGCCTCTTAGGGGGCTTTCACACTCAGCCTTTTGTATCGAATCACCGTCCCGGAGCACGGGGGGAGTGTTCTCACTCACCCCTTTTGGGGTGCGAAACGGCGCTGAATCGTTTCACCCCCCGCTGAACGGGATCAGCTGGCAGAGGTGGTCTCGGGGTCGGCCCCGGGAGAACGGGGGGTGTGGCTTTGCGAGCTTGTACCTTTTCACGGGCGTGGCGCCTGGTGCTGACATAACGTCATAAATTTTGTTTGCCATTGCTATGTCTATACATTGTTCGAATGCATTTATTTCTATTAGACCAGTGGTGCCCAACCAGTCGGCCGTGGTCGACCAGTAGATCGCTCAAAACGCTCAAAAGCGGACTCTACAACACCATCCATTCGTGATAAAATGGGGTGGGTTATATTGACAAGGCTTGACAACAGAGGTTCAAATATAACTTCATATTTATTGGCAATTTGTTCATTTTATATCAACATCCAGAGTCCGCAGTCGTGTTAAGACATTCCCGTTTACATTTTCGGTCGACCAGTAGATCAATGACATTCAATATAATCGATGCGAGCAATGTTACTAGTAAAAGGTTATAAAGCTAACTAGCGGTAGCCGTTAGCTTAGCGTTATTGTTAACGCTGCAAAACGATCAAAAGCGGACTCTACAACAGAGTTCCATTCGTGAGAAAAGGGGGGTGGGTTATATTGACAAGGCTTGACAACAGAGGTTCAAATATAACTTCATATTTATTAGTTATTTGTTTCTTTATATCAACATCCATTCTCCAGTCTCCGTGTTAACACTTCCTGTGTTTACATTTCGAGCGTGACATCATCGACTACGGCAAGCTTACAAGCTCAAAACGCAAACCGTAAACAAAACCCAGAGCGCACCCAGACTGAAGTGTGTACACAAACTAGAGGGGGGAGAGGGGGGGGGGGAGTTCGCATCTGATCTCGGAACGGGCAGAACGGAACGAAATAGAAACGAATAGCGTGAGTGAGAAAGGGCCCTTAGGCGACGGCGGTGGACCTTGGTCTGAAGCCCATTATAGTCAACTAGTGGGCCACGACCAGTAACACTGGTGCTCCCTGTGTTCTCTGGAAGAGTGGATTTTTCTCTGTCACAGTGTAGGCCCCGTCTTTCATATACAAATGAGAGTATACCCTCACGAGGAAATATGGGCATGGCTGTTCATTATCGGAAGATCCGTGTTCAAGTCAGCTACGGCCCAGATGGGACTTGTGCTGGCTCCGTCGGATGTTGGTAAAATCACTGTTGTAAACTGTGTTAACATCTCGTTTTTCTTCTCTCTTAAACAGTGAGGAGGGTTTCAGAACGGCGGCATGTCTGAGTGTGGCTGGTTATATCATTGTGTACAAGTTCGGGTGATAGCTGCTTAGCTTGCGTGCTAGTTGTGGCCTACTGTGTTAGCCAGTCAGCTGTTAGCTGCGGCGCTAGCTCGCTGTGTTACCAAGCCTGTTGTGTCACTAGGCTAGGTAACGTTAGCTTGCTGCTATCGGCCGAGAGCGGCCGTTAGCTTAATGCTACACTGTTGAACGTGCTGTGACTATAACATGTTTTAAACACTCTTGACTACGACGTCATCTTTGACAGAGGATGTTCGTCGAACCTGCCCTGAGCCAGGCCGGCGAGGACTGCGTCAACAAGGAGCACCGTAGCGGCGGGTTGGAGCAGCGAGCTGCCCGTGTCATCAAACACAGGAGGCTGTGTTTACTTCGGTGCCATGTTAGAGACTGCAATTCGCTTGATCTGCGCTCCCGGTAGGCAAGGTCCTGACCAGACCTTGAACACTTCTTCTTGCTTTCCCTTCTAAATGTTTTGTAAATAACGATGTTTTCCAAAACGAGTGTTGCTGCACTACATTTAGGATACGACGCGAGTTATGTGTGAATTGTCTTGTCACTGGTCTCCATGCAAATCGGGTTATTGTTACAGATGTGAAAATGATCTGGTTTGTTGTGTTGAGACACATTGTGTGTTCATGTACCGTGTACTCACAACTAAGGGGGTTAAACTAACCTATTAAGCTATGCTTAGTGACATATGAGTAAAGAATGATTATTTTCTCAGCCTGTAATGACAATGAACAGTGTGTTCACATATTAACAGGTTTACCTGTTTAACTGGCCGTATTAATGGTAAAGTAGGAGGGTTGTGTTTCCCCCCGGTTCCCTGGGGACTTCTTCATCCTCCTCTCAGACATGTTGTTACACTATATTGTGTCACTGTGTGGTAGGGATACGATGTAACCCTTAGCTTAGTTGTTGGGGTTGTGCTAACCGCTTGAGAAACTTTATTTTCCTACAGAAAAGATTGTTTGGTCACTTTTTCGTGTGTGCTTAGCAAGGCCTGTGGCCGATACTAATCGAGAATTGTGTATTCTCTCATTATGAAAAACGGCGTTCCTCTGTAGAGTGTTTTTGCCATTTTTTGTAGGTGATAATGGGTTGTGTGTGTCGTGTGACCTACAACTGGGTTGGGCTGGCCACAGAAGCACATGTGTAAGTCTGGTACCGGGGCTCTTGCGAGGGCCCTCTCTGTTCTGTGTTTTTCAGATTGCAGGTTGGCACATGCGCTGTGTGAAGCTGTTAGACGCTTCATGGGGCTGACTATGACTGCGTCATACTATTTTTGTCATTACATCGTATCATGGGTGTGGGGTCGTAAAGGGGTGAACTGGTAACCTTTCCTCCCCCTTTTTTCTGTTGGTCAGGGGTAAACCCACCTGTCCTTCAAGGTTCCTGTCACATTGCGGTTCAGCACGTTACAGGGTGAGGGGGGGGGGGGGGGGGGGAGTTTCCTGGTCCCACGCCCTGGAATATTGGGCGTGTGCACCGCAGAAATCCCCCCGCCATAGAGTACGTCACTATGCGCGTCTCTGTTGGTAGGACTTCCGTGTGCTGTTCAGGTCCATATGATGGATCTGTTTCGGGGGGTGGTCAGGGCTCCTCCTCACGAAGCTCCTATTCGGGCCTTCTGTGAGTTGGGACTCTCCTTCCATGTGAGGGAGCCTCCTCAGAGTACAGAGCCTCCTCCTCAGATTGTTAAGGTGAGTGGAACCTCAAGAAGGAGTCCTACTCTATTGTGTGTGTATTCGATTCAATTCGATTAATGAGTGTGTATGGGTTCAGTGCCTCCTCCCCGGAGAGCCCTAAAACCAAACTTTTACATGGCTCAAGGTGCAATATATTCTTTTCAATCTGTACAGCTCGCGTGGGAAGTCTCTCTGGGGATTTCCGTCTCCTCCCTATGGGAGGGTGGTGGGATGTAAAAATGTGAAATTTTTTTACCCCCGGCTGTGTAGACTGGGATACATACTGTTGGTGCTTCCTTCTTTTCTATTAAGAAGAGTTGGAGTTAGGAAGCATCACACCCCTCTTGTCGTTCCCCTGGGCGCCTTGGGGATTCAATGACAGGTCTAAATAGCCTGTTCATTGATGTGGTTGTGTCCCGACGCACGTATAGTGCTAGCTCGGGGTGTTCTGTAATCAGGCGGACTGGCACGCCTTGGTTGCTTGAGGTTAAAACGGCGTTTTTATAAAGCAACTGGGATGGAGGTTTTTCCTCTTCCGACGACCTGTTTTGGTTGTCGACGGATTCTCGTTCATATCTGGGGGATGATGACGGAATGGATCTGAACATATGTAGAGGGGTCTCACGCCCTGGGGGTGGGCCACCGGGCGCGGTTCGCACCGAACGTCTGGGTGGCGCCTTCTTTTCATGTTTAAGATCAACACGCATATCTGCCCCTTCTCCTGGAGTAGGCATGTCGGCGTGGTTAGGGCACGGGACTGGTTCTGGTCACGCTGGTCCGGATCAGTTACACCCGTTGTCCGCCGGGGATGCAGATCTGCTGTTCTGGTACCCTGAGGAACTTGGGCTTTTTCAGGGGGAAAAGGCCAGGTCGGTCCGGGTGTCACAGGGTTAAGCGCTATGGAGACCCTGGTTGGGTACATTTTGTACTCTGCACTGTCGTAATGGCTTACGGCCATGCCAACCTGTACACGCTCGATCTCGTCAGATCGAGAACGCAGGTTGGTCCTGGTTAGTACTTGGTTGGGAGACTGCCTGGGAATACCAAGTACGGTGTGCTTGGGGCTGGTTCTCCATTCTTTTCGCTCCTCTCTCACGCATGGCGAAGAGGGGCCTGTTGGGGTGGTCTTTGACCTCCTCTGGTGACCCTGTGCTTCCCGTATCGCCGGGCCCGGTCCGAAGTAATGTTTCGTCGACCCGTAGGCCTGGGTTAACCCTTTTTTGTACTGCGGTATAGCCGGTGTATACCCGCAGGTGTGTTTTGGAGTTTTTTCTTGAGGGGTTATAGGAACAACCACCGCATTGGGTAACACCAAGGTGGTTGATTCCCTGGTGTGTTGGAGCAGTATCAACTCCCGGGTTACCCGGTTGAGGGTGCCCCTGCACGTTCATGATGTCTGCCAATCGTGTCAGCCTTCTCTGCCTCAACCCCTCTGGGTGGGTTTTTTTTTTAAATGGAGGCTTGGTCATGCAACAACGCCAGCATACGCCCCTTCCGCCGGGGCGGCTGTTTTCAGCTGACTCCTTTGGCGCCTGTCTCGTCCGCAGTGCTCCAGGCTCAGGTTACAGCCTGTTGCCTGGTTTTCCCCGGTGCGCTGCCTGCTTCCGTTGGTTAACCTTTTTGTGTGCTTACGGCCATGCTGACTGCCTGTTCTGCAGGGTCAGTGTGCCAGGCGGTGTACTATTGGGGGGACAGGGCCCGCTCGGCTGAAGGGCCTTTGTCCGAATACGCTGGCGATGTGGGGGGCGGGGTCACTAAGTGCCCACCTGGTGGGGTCTTGATGCTGGCATCATGGACTTCTCCGGGCACCCGTTCCAGGGGGTCCAGTCCCTTTGGTGGGTCTGGGCCTTCCTTCGCGCTCCGCTGCTACGGCCTTGCCACGGGGTTGGGTTTGCCCTTGACCCCGTGATTCTGGGGGCAGTAACGAGGTTGTTCCCTCCGTTCGTTCCCGGGTGGCATGCGGGTTGTGCGTGTGTGTAGTCATGGGGTCAGGCCACGGTCTGCTCACCCTGTGCGTTGAGTTGCTTGAGTGCCTCTTCGCGCGGTCGGGTCTGTCGCCCTCCCGGGAAACCTCCAATAGGGGGGGTGCCCTCCATTAGGGGGGGTCGGGGGGGCTCGGCCCTCCCTGTTCTGATGGTTGTGGGGGGCCTTCAGCGGGGTGTATTTGTCGGCCGGTGGCTCCCGCTCGGCCTCCCTTGTGCATGAGTGACGCCGAGCGGAGCCACTATGAATACAGAACGATAGGTTATGACTATAACCAAGTTCTGTTAATAGTGGTGACGCTCGGCGTCCGACGCCGCTGCAGCCCTTGATCTCACCTTGTGGTGAAAGCTTGGGAAGGAGGCGAGTATGTGGCCCCACCCCTGCTTATGTAGGTAAGCTGATAGGGGTGTGGTCAGACAAATATTGGGATATAAAGGTACATTGTGGTCTTTATTCAGTGCGCGTGCACGTGTGCGAGGACAGTGCATGAGTGACGCCGAGCGTCACCACTATTAACAGAACTTGGTTATAGTCATAACCTATCGTTATTCTTGGTGATAAAAGCAAGTTTTGTTTGGAAAGGCTTCCTTTGCACAAAATGCCATCAGTAGAACTCCCAATATCAATAGAAAATAAAGGATATCGATGGACTCGCTGCGGTCATGTTAATTGTATTTCAGTCTCATCTGTCCGCAGTACTAATCCCGCCACGGTATGGACGTTGAATTTACGATGATATATTGATGTCAGAATCTTCCTAGTTGCTGCTTTAATCAAACTAAAATGTCTAATGTATAATATGTGATTGTCACAGTGAAAAATAAATAAATAAATGAAATAATACTGCCAACAGCTTTAAGCCAGCCCAGAAGCCACTGTGAGAATCAGCCTTTACACAGTGTTGAGTGACCAGCTCACCAGAGCAGCTTAATTTCCCCCTGCTGTTTATGTCTGTATGATGTGTGATTGGAGCCCAACTTTCAAGTGTTTTTACATTAAAGGGATAGATTTTTGGACATTAAATTGCATGAAATACTTGCCAGTAGTGTAGTGGATGCAAAGCTATTGGCTTACTTACTGAGTCCCGTGGTCAGAGTTCTGGCCGGGTTTAGAGTGAACCGAAAGCAAACCAAGAAGGTTTTAATCCACACCACAGCATGCTGGCAAAAGGCTTACTAATTTCTAACAAAATCCTCATCCTCCCCCACTATGGATTCTGCAGTCACTTGGCACCATTTTGTTTCTTGGAAAAAAGCTGGTGTATTACTACACACAAGCTGTTTCACAATGCTGGAGGACCGTGGTTTTGTTTTGGAAGGGGTTAACCCTTCGCCTGCATGCTGTGACATGGTTTTGTTTTGGAGGGGGTTAAGCCTTCGCCTGCATGCTGTAGTGTGGTTTTGTTTTGGAGGGGGTTAACCCTTCGCCTGCATGCTGTGGCGTGTTTTTGTTTTGGAGGTGGTTAACCCTTGTGTGGATTAAAACGTGGGTTAAAATGGTTTAGTGACCCCGTTTCTCCCCGCTTGCTGACTGACTGCTGTAAAGCTTCCTGATTCGCTCAGAACCCAACCAGAACCACAGAACTCTGTAAGTAAGCTAACAGCTTTGCATCCACTACACTACTGGCAAGTATTTCATACAACGTAATGTCTAAATGCTTGGGTCACAGGAAATGCCTGAGCTCAACATGGTGTCACCATCTGAAAACAACCCCTGGGTGACCCCTGGGCTGAAGGCTACAGTGACGGCAGTGGTGGAGCAGGGGGAGGGGCAGAGCCCACAGAGCAACAGGACCCACAATAGGTCCCAGGTGGCTGTACTGTCCTGTACTGTACTCTTAAGGCCCTGTCCACACGCACGCGGGGTGTTATGTAACCGAGCCTTAATGTGCGCGGTTGCACTGTTCACCCACACACAACCGGGGTTTTGGAACACTGCAACCGTGGTCTTTGAAAACCGGAGTCCAGGGTGAAGTTTTGCGCACATCCCGGTTGCAGTGGTTGCGTGTGGGCATAGAAACCGTGGTTATATTATCGTATAGCTTACGCTCTGCTCGTAGTGGAACCCTATCCCTTTCAATCTAATTCTGAATAAAATGTCTCCACATGTACACACCCATCCGCCTGGCCACACCCACATCCTACATAAGCGGGGACGTGGCCATACTAACAGCTCCTTCCCTATTTTCACCACAGACAAGTGTCTGTATACACCATTTGAGTTTAGTGCCGAAATAGTTGTTGGAAAGGAGCTACGTGGACATTGTATCTTATTTTTCTCTCTCTCGCCAATTTATGAGAAAAACTAAGACATAATGAGTCTCATTCTCCAAGGACTTACGACAAAAAGGGCTTTCTCTTAGGGCCATTTGAGACCTTTTCGGGGCGATTTTGGGATTCACCAACCGTCCCAATAAAACATATATAATTAATATTTTATTATAATATATTGTCTATATTCATGTCTTGCCCGAAAATGTCTCAAATGGTCCTAAGAGAAAGCCCTTTTTGTCATAAGTCCATTGGAGAATGAGACCCAATGTTTGCACCTTCGGAGGGTTTGGACGCTCACAACGTCACCCTCCATTGCAGCGTCCTCCGTGCCTCGTAGGGCGTCTCTGGCTCCGTGGTCGTGGGGGTCAGATATGCCCGGGCGGCGCCCGGTGGTGAGTTTGCCTCTCCGAGGGGCCATTGAGCCTCCATCTCCCATGAGATGGCCTGGTTCCGGCCCTGGTTCCCCCGCCAGTGGACAGTCGGCCGATAGGCCGACAGCTCCTCTGGTGGCAGGGGATTTGCGACGCAGACTCTTCGCCTCTGCTTGCTCTCGTCGTAAGGCGGCGAGCTGCAGGGGCGAACGGCCAGGCTTTGACGTTGTGCTGGAGCCGGACGAGAGTTCTCTTGCCTCGTCTCCGTTTCCGATGGAGACTGAGGATCATATGGAGGGGGCGAGAGCTCTCTTGTTCGAAGCCCCGGTGGAGACGTATCACTCTCCCCCTCGGGGAGTGGCAGGGAGTGTTCGTCTCCTTGGGGTCCCTTGTACTCCGGTGTTGGGTTAGACAAGATGCCCAGCTATCTGCCGCGTCGGATGGTGGCGCCCGTGGCAGCCTCCCGTACGCGAGGGATGCGAGTGACGTGGAGGGAGGTATGCAAGGGGAGTTGCTTGCCTTGTTCCCCGAGCTCATGGCGGCCGTTGCAGCCGCTAATGGCGTGGCGTTGCCGCAGCCTCTGCCTGCACCTGTTCCTGATGACATGATAGGTCATCTCTGGCAACGTCGTCCTGTGAGAGAGACTGCCCATTCTTCCCATCAATGGAGGCCTACGTGAAACAGGGACAGGTCTCTGCCCTGTCAAGGCAGACCGCAGTAACTTCCAAACAGTGAAACTGAGAAAATGGCTTTAAAGTATTTTGACTTGCCATCCAAAATGTGTTATAGGTAGATAGATGATAGTACCCAGATTTAATTAATGAAGTAATCTTTAGGCATACAAAAATATGACGTAATTATTTTAATTAACCCCAACAAATCAGATACTGCACTCTGCTGCACGATTTCCTTAAATAATTATACAGGTAATGTACAGGCAAAGTGCAGTAACTTCAAATACAATGTTGTTTTCCCTCCAGCTTTCATAACTTAACCTAGCCATTTTATTTGGATCATCATCATTCCAATATATTCAGGTGTTAAATGTAATTTTCAAAATGGCTAGGTTAAGTTATGAAAGCTGGAGGGAAAACAACATTGTATTTGAAGTTACTGCACTTTGTGAACTTCAGGCCCTGCCCGAAAATAAGCCCGACTGTAAATAATATTTTAAGCGCTAGCCCGCGTGAAAACCCGAAAAAAAATTATTATTATTATTATTAAAATATAAAAAATTTTGTATTTGTTTTAAATATTCTAAACACTTTAATAAACAAAAACGAAAATGTCCAATAGGTCTGCCTAAATAACGCATATCACGCTGAAAACTAAGAAGCATTTACATAGCCTGTTTCGCTCTTAGAATGCCTCCCTCCCAGTGCTCGCTTATAGAGCAGCCTCGTAAAACGTATTGAAGGCTATAGAATCTTCTTTGACACACACACACACACACACACACGACACACAATAGCCTACAAACAGAAAACAGAAATCAGATTTCGAGCAGAGCAAGCAACATAATGAAAAGCACAACAAAACAGGTAGCGACCCAGCAAATAATAAACATCACTCACCACGACGTCAGCAACGCGTTGAACAACTTTAACAACTTCGCCAACCGGCTACATACATCCAAGAACAAATAAAACGTTCGCCAACTGGCTATATTCCAACACAACCAATCGAGTTGTCCCCGGCCTGAGTTCTCCCTGCGCACTGCGGTAATTACATCCAAATGTTTCTCTGATGACAGCTTGGCGCAAAAGAGAAAACGAATCTTAAGGAAAGCGAAGGTTATCCTATAACCCTAGTTATATATATAAAAAAAAAAAAAAATCAATAAAAAAATAAAAACAAAATAAAAAACGGCGGTGCCCGGGCCCGGCCGAGCCCGAATTATTTATTAAAAAAAAAGCCCTACCCAGCCCGAACCCGCCGGGCCGGGCCGGGCCCCGTCGGGCCTGGGCAAGGTTGCAGTGCACTAGCTCCAACCCCATTTCCCCCGACCCGATGCCACCACCGCGACCGTTGCCTCCGCCACCACCGCCACCGCTACTGGACCTTCGGCGAAGAAGGCCAGGAGTGGAGGGAGTGCCTCGTCCGCTGCAGCCAGCCGCCCCACGCCCGGAGGTAACGGTAGGGATCGACGTGACCAGGCTCCCCAGAACCGTTCCTCCGGGCCGGCTCCCCGTGGGGGCAAACACCGCTCTGCACGCAGCAGGCGCCGCTAGTGACTCCCCTGTTTACCCCCCCCCCCCCCTTATTATGTTATTAAATAAAAGGTCCCTCCTGATGAGGGACTGTTTTTTGTTACAAAATGTGTGTTTATTCGCTATATATTGGGGATACGATGTATAAACCCTCACCTAGCTGTGGGGTTGTGTGTTTGCTTAGAGAGTAGGACAGTTTTCTTGAAAATTGTTTCTGGTCGCTATATGTGTGCTTAGCAAGGCCTGTGGCTAGCACTCGGTCGAAAGACTTGTCTTCCCTCATCATGAAGAAGACTGTGTTCTTCTTGCAGTAGTAAGAGTGAACTTTACCTTTTTTATCTGAGGGGGTTGTGTGTATTCTGTTACGTTTGGGAAACATGGCATCGAGTCCACAACCAGGTTGGAGTGTTAGCCTACAGAAGTAATCATATATGTAGCTTGTACTGAGGTATTTGACCCTCTCTTTAAACGTCTGTGTTTTCTCTTTACTTGGTGAAGTACATAAACACGGGTGTTCGCACATGAGCCTAAAGCCTAAAAACCTGTTTTCGCAAACGAGTTTATCGTCTGTGGCTGGCGTGCAAATGGTTGAGCTTATCCTAGTGGATATACGCTTTTCATGTAGCATGCTAGGTAAACTGGTATCATCGCTGCTTGTTTGTTTTCATCGTATCCGGGGTGTGGGGTCATGAGGGGGTGAACTGATAAACCCCTCCCCCCTTTTTACTGATTGGCCAGGGGGTTGGACCTCCTGTTCTTTGGTCTTCCTGTCACGCTGTTGGGTCAGCGCATCACAGGGTGGGGAGAGGGGGGGGGGGGAGTTCCCTGGTCCCACGCCATATTTGAGCAGGTGGGTCACGGAATTTCCCCGGCCATAGAATATGTCACTGGGCACGTTTCTATTGGTTGTGAGGCTTCCGTGAGTTTTTTTCAGGCTCCATGTTGTGGACCGCTGTTATTGTCAAGATTGAGTTATGCGGTGCGTGGAAAACTTTGTTTTCTGCTCTGCGCTCTATTGCATAATGTGTTGAGCTTTTGGTCACGTAGCTCAATGTTTACATATATCTTTTCAATTATTACTCACGTGGGAGGTCTCTCTGGGGGTTTCCTGTCCCCTCTCTTTATATACAGAGCAGGGTTGACAGGGTTTCTTTCCCTCAGACGCGTCATCTGTGTCTTTTGGCCAGCTTCCTACCGCTCGTCCCAGGCGGCATGGAGGGAACGTTATCTGGGTTCTTGTTAGAATTACCATTGATGTGTTTTAGGGTCTCGACGTGTACATAGCGCTGGCCCTGGGTGCTTCAGTGTGGAACCACACATGGGCTGGCGCGCCTTGGTTGCTCATTATAGAAACAGCGTTTTTTATAGAGCAACTGGGATGGAGATTGTATCTCTTCCGAGCACCAGTGTACTAGGTTAGTCTCAACGAATTCTCGCTCATCTCTGGGGGGAGATGACGGAGTAGATCGAAACATTGGCGGAGGGGTCTCACGCCCATGGGGTGGGCCACCGGGCGCGGTGCGTTTATGTTCTGACCGTCTTGGTGGCGCCCTCTGTGATGTTTTAGATCAACACGCGTACCTACCCCCCTCTTAGGACTGGGGATGGTGGCGTGATTAGGACATGGGACTGGTTCTGGTCGCACCGGACCAGGTCAGTTAACCCGTTGTCCGCCGGGGCGCAGATCTGCTGTTCTGGTACCCTGAAGGACTTTGTGCTTTTTCGGGGGGGAAATGCCGGGTTGGCCCGGGCGTCGCAGGGTTTGATGTTATGGAGGTGTGTTCGTGTCACTGTGTGTTATCCTTCGCGGTTGCTTGGTCCATATTGTGTTGCACCTTGCGCTGTGCTAAGGAGCCTGGTCCTTCTCCATTACTTTTCGCCCCTCCTTTCCCCTGCTCAGCGGGGCTGGGAGGGGGCTGTCGAGGTGGTTCTATTGTACCCCTCTGGCATCCCTGTGTACGTCCCGGTCCGCCGGGCCCAGGTCCGGACTTGTTGTCGTCGACCTGTTGGCCTGGGTTAACCCCTTCTTGAAAACTGAAACGCTTGTACTGCCTGTATAGCCGGTGTATACGCGCAGTTGTGTTTCGGAGTTTTTTTCTTGGGGGGGTTAAGGGAACAACCGCCTCCTGTTAAACTAAACATAGGGGGGTGGTTGGTTCCCTGGTGTGTTGGTAGCGGAGTCGACTCTCGGGTTAGGCCGGGCTTGACCCCGTCTGTCTGCGAGTGTGCCCCCGCACTTTTCATGACGTCTGCCAATCGTGTCAGCCTTCTCTGCCTCGGCCTCTCTAGGGGGTCGGGTTTTTGTGGAGGCTGCGACATGGTGCACAGCATACCGAACGCCCCTTCCGCCGGGGTGCTGTTCTCAGTAGACCCCTTAGGCGCCTGTCTAGTCCGCAGTGTGTATGCCCTGCTTTTCCCATTTAGGGTATCTTATAGGTCGTTTTCCAATCAGGAGTGCATTGTTATTGAATAGGGAAGTATGACTATGCCATTTATGTTGGTTAGAATATTTTTTTGCAACGTATTTGAACTTCAGATTGTTGTTTAAAAATGGCATTAATCTCTTTTTTTAACACATTAATTTGAGATTCCAATCGAACGAGTAGTTGTATTGTAAAGAGCAAAATAACGTAGAGTAAAGCGTTTCCAGCTCTGCCAGTTTTGAACAACGATTCTTGCGTATTTTGGAGGAAAAGTTCCCGGTAAAATCCTTGAAAAATCCCTTTACCGACATCCATAATATTCTGGGGTCCTGTACCGATTTCGCATTCTCCAGTAGGAATACAACAAGAGCTTCTTTGAATTGTGTAATGAATTCCTTGTTTTTCAGCAATATCGAGTTAAATCGCCATCTTGGGGCTCGGGATGACAGTATACCAAATGATCCTTTTAGGAGTAAATAACAGTGATCTGATAGTGCATTGGTTACCATTTCCACGTCATAGTTATCAAATAGTCTAGGGGGATGCAAAAACATAATCTATTCTGGAAAATGTGCTATGTCTTGCAGATCGACAAGAGTACTTCCGGGTCGTAGGGTTGAGTGATCGCCATAGGTCATTTACACCTGTATTCTTAGACCAATCCTTTAACGCGTTAGATGAATTTTTCTGGTCATTGGAAAAGGTGGGATAAGATTTATCCATCCTGGGATCCCAAATGGCATTAAAATCTGCGCCAATTATAAATGAGTATTCAGGAAAGTTTAACATTGTTCTAGTAAATGTAGCGTAGAAGTTAGCCTCGTGCAGATTTGGGGCATATGCCGCTACCAACGCTATTTTCCTGTTCCTGTATACAATTTTAGCTATGGTTATCCGACCATCTGTATCAGACCATACTTCCTGAAATTCAATATTCAACTTCCGTTTCACGACTATAGCAACTCCACGGGATCTCGTTCCAAAGGAAGAGTGACTAATGTTATGATATATGTTGTCCGCTAGCGTTGCTTTGTCTTCCACTAAAAGGTGCGTTTCGCTTAGAAGAGCCACATCAACCTGTTTGTTTTTCATCAGTGTGAGCACGCTTTTGCATTTATGTTGATTATTTATTCCCCCAGTATTCCAGATCATTATATTCAAACTAGCCATAATCTATACATGTTGTTGTGTACTTGTTGGTAATGCGTCTGGAGTACGAATTCACAATGGATATACATCCAATTATTGAGGTCCCGTTGAGAGCCGAGCTTAAAAACATACATATATACAAATAAACCCCTAAACCCCCGTCCCACAGAGAGCCGTACAAGGCTGTGTTCCTTAGACACAACCTTCGCGTATAACTCCCTCCCTTACACCACCGGTTAGCCCAGAGTGAGCCTTTTATCCTTAACTTTCCTATGCTAATTGCCATAGGATCTAAAACTTTAATTCTAATTTAATAGAATGTCAATGGCCTAGACACCCTCCCTTTAATGTAATAAAAATAAAATGAAAAATGAGAATTATGCCTCAATTAGCATATTCATTTTCTACTACTAACATGTATATGTTGGAACCTTACATAAAACAGAGAAAAAGAAAAGAAGAGAAAAAAAAACAAAAAAAAGTTTATAGAACTAAATTATAGAAATCCCTAAAGTTAGGGAGCAATTGCTTAAAGTTTAAAATAACTTCGCCAAGCTTACACCTTTAGATGATAGTGAGGTTTTTAAATCCTTGTATGCAGTTCGTACCCCGACAAGTGTGGGCATTAAACCGTTATGAGGGTTTATTGATCTTCCATATCTGGTTCATGTGCAGGTACATACCGAATGTTATTGTTCCCAGGCCTTCATTGTAAAAGTCCAGTGCATTCTAGAAAGTTAGCCACCGCATGACTTGTATAAAACTGAAGTTATATTCCAGAGTATTCTTCCCACCAAAGAGCCATGCCATTCCAGTGTATTCCAGTATATTCCAACATGACACAGAGCGATCGAAAAAAGAATCCAGAATGTTCCAGAATGTTCCAAAATGACAACGTCAGATCATTGCCTGCACAAAAACCATAAATCTATAAATACAGTGTCTAGCGTTTCGTATTAAACTATTTGTACCTCAATGTTGTCAACAAGCTTGTTTGATGCCGTTTTTGAATGGCAAAGTTATCCAAATAAAAATAATAATAAAAAAAAAGATGAATAAGCTTGTCATCCGAGACGGGCCGGAGATCCTTCATGTAATCTTCGGCATCTTCAGGCGAGCGTATCCCGATCCTTTTTCCATTTTCCCCCACAATGGAAAGAAATGCTGGATAGCGTAGGCTGGGTTGGAGATTTTTCTTATAGAGCTTCTGCATCACATCCTTGTAACGGGCTCGTCGGTTTATAGCCTCCCTGCACAAATCTTCATAGAACGACACTGGTTTATCTTTGTATTTCAGTTTTCCCCATTGCTTACGTGCATCCCTGATGATCGCGTCTCTCACTTCAGTTTTACGCAGAGTAGCAATAATCACTCTTACTTTGTTGCCGCTGGGGTCTCGGGTTCCGATTCTGTTACAATGATCCACCATCGGTATTGTAGGGAGGATTTCTTTGCCTAGAATTTCAACTAACACTGATGGAAATGAGTCGTCTGTGCATTTGACTGATTCATCCAATCCCACTATACAGATATTAAATCTACGAGAGTGACGTTCGAATTCGAGCAACCTCTCCATTGATTTCTCGTCGTTGTCATGTATCTTCTGCCAAAGCTCTTTGTCCACCTGTTGCATCTCCCCCGCTAGCTCCATGATTTCTTCATGAAGAGCCTTCTTGCTCTCCTCGACTTTAAGTGTATATTCGACCACGGTGTTTTCAACTGCAGTAATACGCTCGGTTTGTTTTGCAGCCGCTGTTTTAACCTCTTCGAATTTAGCCTCGATATATAACTTAAAAGCGTCAGCCTTGACGTCAGCTTTATCCATCAGGTCCTTTATCAGATTAGTCAGAGACTCGAAATCGGGTGGTGTATTCTCCATGTCTGTTTCGGATGAGGTTGCAGGAGCGTTGGGAGCGGTGGTATTGTCGGCTGTTTTCTTTTCAATATCCACGGCTATCTCCGCCCGGTCCGTTAGATTGTCTACTCCGTGTCTCTTTCCAGATTCTTTCTTTGGTCCCATGTTGATTCTTTATGTTGATATAGTTAGTAGAAGGTCTTATTTAACACTTTAATCGCCGTTGACGCTGAAACACGTCTTTCCCCGCCATGCTCATTCTGCCGAAGACGCTGGACAGCGTCTTTGATATCAATATTTCAAAAATCTGTGATCGAAATCATATTTCTCCCCCGGAGACATGAGATGTACTGTTGAGTCCCTCTCAACTCTACAACGGTTCAAGAGCGCCATCTGGTGGCCGATCGGCGGATCGCCCAGGGGAGAAACAGGAAGTGGAAGCTGGTGCTCATTTCAATTGGGTCCGATCACTCGGTAATAGTCCCAGGACTCGAGCTGATCACAACGGATAGTGATCCGTTACCAATAACTCGATAAACAACATGATTTGGACGTATATACTATTATACAACCTGGAAATGGATCGGATATTTCGACATCCCATAATAGAAAAAATTCTGTTCCACGCTCATCTCCCAACGGCGAGAGGAAGCTATGGTGAGTTTCAGCGTTATTTGTTAATGTCTTCGATACTAACTGCTCTGATGATCATATCACCCACATATAACGTTGCCCACGGAATTAAAAACGACCCCCCGCCCATCCGGTCAACATCAGATCATACGTAGTAACTCCTAGAACCACGTCCAGTTGAATTTTTTTTTATCTCGCACAGATTCCTACCAAACTGTATTTGATCATCAATATAATGCATTTAGGGCTATAAATCAAGTTCTGGAGAAAGCTGCAGAAAACGATAAAAACATACTTATACTTTAGACCGTATTTTAGTATGAATATGTGAATGAAAAAGTATAACGTTGCTACACCCTGAACAATAGATATAGGACATTGAATGGGCCATAGTAATGTCAATTGAGCAATACAATTTAAAAAGTTATAGCCCTGCAAAGAAGGGGAACTTCTCCATGTTAAATAGGGCTGGCGAGGGATGGTAAATTATGAATTTAACCCCGGCGATCAAAGTGTTAATATATACGATGAGGTTTAAACACATTAGTGTTGTACAAAGAGGGTTTTGAAGTGAAATTAACGTTAACGGGAGCGGAGCGTTGACCAAACGTGACCGCTTACATCTCGTTCTCAAACCGGAAGTCCTATATATGAAAATGATTGTAACAAACTTTTGTTCGAAATGTATCGTCTGTGTTGAAGAGTGTTGTGATCGACTGATGATGTCTGTTGTCGCATTCCTGACCTGACCAGAGTAAACCTGTAGCTGCGGCTAAACTAAGCTCACATGTTGTCAAGTTATTGTTATAAGGAACCCAGTCCAAACTACAACAGTCTGCAACCCCTTAACAATTGTTTGTATTGAGCCGTATTGTATTGTACCCATTCTGCAATGTGTTAAATAACGTTTTCATCCATTCATTCTACTAGCATTAACGTTACTACTTTATTATTACGTTAGCACGTAAGCTAACAAAATCTGCAATCTTTTTGTGAGACTAAACTCCGCTCTTGGTGGTAAATTGTGTTGATGTTGGTTTTGTTTCATCAACAAATGAGGCAGAACACACAGTGAATGTATCCTTTTTTGTTTATTGCACGTTGTTCTAGCTGCAAACTGTAGCTAATTTGGCTGTGAGCAAGGAGGGATGTTGTGTTCCAGGCTTCAGTTCAGTTTCCGGTATTAACTCTAAACCCTTCTGATTGGTTGAAATGGCCTTCATGTTTTAACTACATCGCCATCTACTGCTTTGGCATTGTACTACATGTATATGACGTCACTCTGTGCAGGGTTTAAACCAGTCGTGTGGACAGAGTTTAATTTTTTTGAATAATAAAAAAAAAAAAAACAGTGTCAAAAATACCCGTGATCGTGTGGACTGGGCCTTAGTTTTACAATTAACACTTTAGATTTTATTTGTGATAGTGGTCAAAACTCAAGCATAACAATAATACTTGTTTTTACATTTACAAACAACCCACATTGACCAGACCTGGCAGGTAGTAAACTAAAAATAGAAAGAGCTCACATAGACATCAATACACACAATAATGCATAGACAGTGACACAAATCAACACATTCAAAACAGATCATAGGCACAACACACAAATATTTCTATACTGTACCCAATGGAGAGAGGCTAGAAGAGGACTAATATGGTCCCTCTTCCTGTGTACTGTTTGAGTCTCTCACCTGGAGCTTCTGGGTCAGGGTGTCTTTCTGTTCCAGGAGATCATTCATGTTCTCCACTTCCTCTTTCAGCCTTTCCATTTCCTGTTGGGGAGACAGAGGAACGACAGATAGCAGCCGCGTGTTATCATCATAATCACGCGATACATAACAAAGTAGATGAGCCTGACAAGACAAATACACCCACGCACACATTCTGCATGTGTTATTTTGAATTTGAATCCGCCGATTATGTATTTTGTATATTTGATTCATATATAATAATAATAATAATAATAATAATAATAATAATAATAATAATAATAATAATAATAATAATAATAATAATAATAATAATAATAATAATAATAATAATAATAATAATAATAATAATAATAATAATAATAATAATTATTATTATTATTATTATTATTATTATTATTATAATAATACATTTAATTTGTAACGCACCCTACATTCGTGAGTCTCAGAGTGCTACAGAGTTAAAAAGAATATAATACAAATGTATATAAAAAAGAAGAACACATAGCAGAACAACATATGAATAAGACCTAAAAACTAATAAAAGGCCTTTCTAAAAAGGTAGGTCTTGAGTCCACGTTTAAAAGTATTAACAGTTTGTGGTGCTCTCAGGTGGTTGGGGAGAGCATTCCATAGTCTGGGAATATATCAAAGCGGCATTGAGCATCTGGAAAAGCGCTATATAAAATAGATGTATTATTATTATTATTATTACATATATAATGTTGAAATATTCCAGAGGTTCAACATGGTTTAAGTATTCTTAAGGATACAAAGGTGCATCATCTCTGCCACATAACATGATGGCGGACCTTTTACTGCAGAATAAACACACACACACACACACACACACACACACACACACACACACACACACAAACACGCGCACACACACACACACACACACACACACACACACACACACACACACACATCATACCTCCTCCTTGTCCCTCAGTGCAGTCTCCAGCTCCTCGATGGTCTGATTGAGTTCAGCCTTCTGGGACTTGATCACTGGGGACTGGTTGCTCTGGCACTCCAACTCTGTCACCTGCAGCATGGACAAGATGTTTTCTCCACTAACTTAGGCTACATGGGCTAACGTTATGTACGGGGTGAGAACATAATACATGTGCATAAAGTGACCTTTGTTTTTTGTAAAAAAATAAAAATAAACAAGGGGCGGCTGGGTAGCGCAGCGGACTAAACGCTCGCCTACCACCGCAGAGACACTGGGTTCGAATCCAGCTGTCAGCGGTACCTCCAGCTTGGTCAGTCGTCCCTACTAACACAATTGGCAGTGTTAGCGGGTGGGAAGCCGGTGGGGTATGTATCCTGGTCGTTGTAAACAGCGACTCCTACAGGTCGGTCGGGGGGCCTGCTCAGCAGGGAAGGGATCTGAGGGAGGTAGTGTGATCCTCCCACGCGGTACACTCCCCCAGTAAGAGTCCTCGCTGTCAGGTGAAAAGAAGCGGCTGGCTGATTCCACATGTATCAGAGGAGGCATGTGATAGTCTTCAACCCTCCCTAGGCCGGCAAGTGGGGGTAAAATGCGTGCAACGACCAGGAAGGGAATTGGCATAACGCCTAAATTGGGATGGGAGAAAAATACGGAAAAAGTGGGAGAAAAAATAGATAAAAAATAATAATAATAAAATAAACAATATGTTGAAGCACAGAGAAAGCGAGGAGAGAGAGACGGACTAAAGTGCAAGATTCACAACAGGTGTTGCATAATGCACCAAACACGTGAGCACGATAACATCGTCATATCACCCAGTGAGGCTACAGTGTGGATGAATGTTGCGCAAAGGGATCGCGCAGCTTTTTCTGACGCTATGCCGGCGCAAATAGCTCTGAAACACAGTTTGCTATTCACAAAGGAAGCGCAATGGGTGAAATGAGGTGGAACTGCGTTCCATCAGCATTACGTCTGGTGCTATTTGTGGGTATTTAAATGAGGTAATATGGGCAGAACATGTGCCCCTTTCTATGCAAATGAGCCTCGTCAAAAAAGACCAATTCACAAAGGCTGGCGCTAATTGCACCGCGACGCTATTTACATCTTCAGAGATCGGGTGGTAACTAAGCAACGTGTGCAACGTGGACAAATTTGGGTGATTTTGCTCGAGCTCCCACGCGCGCGCGTGCACGGGTCGACAGATTTCTCCCGGTGGTAGATCTTGGCGGGAGGCACGACTTCCCAATGCACTTCCATCAGCGAAAACGTCGGGAAAAGGTCGGGCGCGACGTGGAAAAATCTTGCAGATTTTCAGCAGACACTTTATCATGTAAGATGTGTGCAACGAGATATAGGCCTATATATTATAATTTCGGCTAATTATAATTTCGAAAGCACTGATAATGTTTGGCCAGTTAATTATCCTTTGGATTTTATGTGGGGGGTATAATGAGAACAGGTAGAAATACTATAACACTCACTCATTCACACAAATTGATGTGTGAATTATGTATAAATGTACTTATTTATAATTTATTATTATTATTAGTATCTGGAGTAGCAAATCGCTGTCGCGCTGTGTGTGTGCAGGATACAGTATCAGCTGCTGCATCGTTAATGAACTATAGATTTATATGGAATTCGTTAATCTATTCTTAGTCTATTTCACTATATCGCGTGATTGGGTTAACTGTGAGCCAGACGGCTTAGTGAAGTACTGTACATATGAGCGGTAATGCTCAGATTGCTAATTGAGTCATGACTATAAATGCAAAACATAATTGTCGTATTTATTATCATTATAATTATTTAATTCCGATGATAGAAACAGTCCGGCTGTAGAATCGACTTGAAGCAATCACCAACTATTTGTTCTATATTTATTTTGTATCCACTTTTTCTCCCCATTTTCTATTTTTCTCCCATCCCAATTTCGTATTTCCAATTCTTCCCTCCCCTGTTTTGAATGTTGCTAGACTATACCTCCCACTGGTCGGCTGTAGTGAGGATAGAAGCCTTGCATCACATGTCCCCTCCGGTACACGAGGAGGTAGCCTGTCGCATCTTTTCACCGCAGCAGCTCGAACTGGCTTAGAGTAGACGACAGAGTACAGCAACTTGCAATGGGCCTGGTCTACAAGATACACTACACGACCAAGGTACCCATGTACATGTCAAAAAACGTCCCAAAGGTCAGTGAATACCACGATCACAACACCAGAGGGAGCTCCACAAATCATGTTAAACCCAGATTCGGCTCAAACAAGAAACTAAACACGTTTTGCAATTATGCCACATCAATGTGGAACGCCCTACCTACAGTAAAGCTGTAAAGGAATGTGAATCACTACCCACTTTCAAAACCACTCTCAAAGAACACCTACGGGAGACTGCAATTCGAAACTGGCCCCTGTAAATGTCCTAACCCAACCCCCTCCAATGTACAGTCATCTACCTAGTATGGTTTTGTCAATATTTCAATGTACAGTTATGCTTGTTTGTACAGTGTTTCCCCCCCACCCCCAACCCCCTCTAATGTACAGTAAATTACCTAGTATGGTTGTCAATATTCCAATGTACAGTCTTGCTTGTACAGATGTACAGTGTTTCCCCCCCCGCCCAACCCCTCCTACCCAACCCCCCCACCCAACCCCACCCAACCTCCTCCAATGTACAGTTTTGACGTCAAATGTATATACCGTAATTCCTCTAATAGTAACCGGTATTCAAATACAAGCCGGGTCTCTATTAATGGCCGGGTGCGCTCTTGAGCTAAGCAATTATAAGCCGACCTCCTAATACAAGCCGGGTTACTAATAGCTGCATAGCTGCTAATAGCTGCATACTGAGCTAGTTACTTGATTTCACTGTAACGTTGAAATGACCAGTGACCACCTGTAATTGCACTGTTTACTATTTCATACAGTACTTGGTTTCAATAAATGAACCCAGTACATTTTACTGGGTTCAAACTGACACAAAATGTTGCTTTATTCATTATGATCTGTTTGAAAATTAGAAATATAGGCCTCTCTCTTATACATGCCTCCTCCTAATACAAGCCTGGTACCCGCTACAGTTGAAACAAATACAAGCCGGGGTTACTATTAGAGGAATTACGGTACTCCCTTTTCTGGACTCTTTTTGTATCACAAACAGTACTGTATTTGCAAATCTGGTATGTCATAAATGTATAGATGTAGCAGTACTGTCTATCTGTATGTCATGTATGTCATATATGTCCTGATGAATTGAAAATGGGGGACCCTGATGTAAACAAGACGAAAGTCTTTCTCTGGTCTGCATCCCCTTAACAATTGTGTGTATTGAGCTGTACGTATTGTACCCATTCTGCAATCTGTTAATAACATTTTCAATCAATCAACTCTCAGTGGCGAGGAGTAACACGTGGGAGGCTCACGCTGCCCCCGATACTTCCTGTTTCCGCCGCACCGGCGTCACCCAACCGACCTGTCCACAACGTCCAATCCCCACCCACCGGCTTTCCCACCCTCCAACACTGCCAATTGTGTTAGTATGCCGGCCGGCCAAGCCGGTAGCAACGCCGAGAGCTGGGCTCGATACCAGCATCTCCTGCGTTAGTGGCGAGCGCCTTGCCCACTGCGCCACTCAGTCGCCTCTATTTGTTCTATCTGATAGACGTCTCATAACTTCCTTGTGGGTGGTGACAACTTTTCTGAGCCAATGGGCGCTTTGCGCAGACCAGAGCAAGTCGTTTCCCATCATGCATGGCGTCGAGCAGCTGGGTGAGAGGTACTGCGTCGCCTAGCCCTGAAGACTGCGCGTGCCTTGCTCCCGTGAGATTTCCGCGGCTCGCTTAGTCAGATTTCCAGAGCAAGTCGGACGACATTCTGACCGGCATACAACACTCTTGGCAAGGCGGTAGGCAAAACTGTGCAGGCCTAGCCAATCTCAAACAAGCCTATATTCACTGGGGTAGATCTCTTCGTGGGACACAAGTTCCCAATGCATTGTCCCGTGGGATTATGCCCCCCCCCCCCCGCGGCGATATTAATTGAGGGCCGGATTTGCGGTGATGGAGAAAGGAAAGAGGCAAACTTGTATTAGAAACGCAAGGCTTGCTCATTTCGGGTTTATTTTTTCCCCTTCCTGATATCTGCCAACAGCGCTGGCAGGTGCAGACTGCTCCGTGAGCCAACTGTGCTGGAGCAAATCAGGAGCAAATTGCACACCTATGGGCGTGTTCGCGCTAGTAAGCCTTTCTAATTGATCAAGTTAACACGGAACTGAAGACGACTTTGCGGTCAAAGTCTCAGGAGCTGCTGTTATCACTTTACGATCCTTCATGATACAAGTCCATACTTGTGCAAAGCCCCAACCCTGGCACTTAGTGCCACACTAACCTTCCACCTTCCCCCCTCTGTATTAGTAACACTTCTCCATAATCCTCTGTCTCCGCCACTACTGCCGCACCCTCTCTCTCTCTCTCCCCGGTTCCTCACCCGTTTGTGTAGTCTCTCGGCCTCCTCCTGGTAGGCGGCCAGTTGTAGTTTCCACTGCTTGACGTTGGCCGTGGACTCCAGCAGAGCGGCTGTCAGCTTGGCGTTGTTCCCCTTCAGCGCCTCCAGCTCCGCCTCCCAGTGTTTGGTCATGGTGGGGCTGGAGGACACAGTGGGGGGACACAGTGGGGGACATAGTGGGGGAACGACACAGTGGGGGACATAGTGGGGGGGACACAGTGGGGGACATAGTGGGGGGGGGACAGCGGGGGGACACAGCGGGAAGACACACTATTAGCTTATCAAAACATGACATTCACGCGTCACATTAGGACTGGGCGATTAATCGAGTTTCAATTTCAATTTTGGCTTCCTACAATCAAACGAAAACAAGATAATCGAGATAAAAACGATTATTGCTACGTTGCTCTCATTTTGTCTTGTGTTTTAAATACAGCGCACCCTTCCTTCATGTATCCCCTTCCCTACTTCCCATTTCCCCCGCATGGAACGCACCTGATTGGATAAATTACATGCTGGTGCTCCAGTGTGACATCTAGTGGCTGAATGTTATCTATAGCACCTTTAACTCTTATAAATGATAATTTTGCGATATTATGGCAATATTGTGACCATACGGCGCCCTGTGGTATCCTTGCTATTAATAGTATGTCGTGGCCCTCTGCTGGCATTATTGTGTGGTTGCCTCGTTATGTGGGTTCTATGGTTTCGGGAAACACTGATAGCAGAAGGGCAGGCCTTTAAAAACTCCTGGGGGACCCTGATGTAAACAAGACGAAAGTCTTTCTCTGGTCTGCATCCCCTTAACAATTTTGTGTATTGAGCCGTACTGTATTGTACCCATTCGTCAATCTGTTAATAAAGTTTTCAATCAATCAATCAATCAGTCAATTAATCAATCAATCCTGTGATTCTTAGGCTTACCCCCTCTCCCTGTTGACGTGGCCAGAACACTTCCACTAT